>NC_089844.1:118329528-118669885 GCF_035609145.1 Eleutherodactylus coqui | reverse complement strand
AATCTGAAGGATTATCTTTTAGTGTAAATGCCCTGATTGGATGACGGATCGGCCGGTGTATACAGTCAGTCGGTCACTCATGAACTGCCTGTCTGCTTACTGTGAACGAAGGCAGCCGGGCTGGAACGATCCTGGTTTGCTGACCGATGCTGGTTCCTGTGTATTGATGGACCTTTGCGGCAGATTTCACCCCCTCATTTGAAAGGGTTAAATCCATAGTGAGAATCATCAGCATAAATTCATGAGTATCGTTCAAAAAAATTGTTTAAATGAGTGAAAATGAACGATAATCATTCAGTGTAAACACAGTAAACGATCGGATGATGAAGGATGGTTCGTTCGCTTATCGTTCACTTCATGCGAACATAAAAATCATACTTGCCCTGTTTGCTAATCATTCAGTTTAAACAGCGATCATTCAGTCATTCCCATTCACTGGTACAACGAACTGAATGAGTGAAAAAAAAAAAATGATGAGGATTTATCTTTTTGTCTCAACCTACCGCACGAGCGTACGAGAAAACGGTCACATCGATTGCTCAGGCGGACGATAGTTATTCCTTGTTAAGCCACCCTAAGATGGGTACTGAGCTAATGCCCACATTACCAAAAACTGGCACCTTAGAAAAGGGACTGTCTGGATTAGAAAAGCCATTGTTTTTGAATCAATAGATGTGGGTCTCAAATCTTAGCACCCTCACTTACCAGCCAGAGGGGAAAGCAGGTACCAGGGGCATTTCTCTCGCTCTGGAGAACCTGGCCTACGCATTAGGCTGGTTTCACATCTGTGTTGGAGCCTGAGGCTGGAGGTCCTGGCACAGATCCGGCTTCAAATAGCAGAAGAAAAAGTGATGCATGCAGTGCTTTCTCTTCCGTCCAACAGCCGGCCAGCTGGGCAGAAAGCGTACGGACGCCATTATAGTCAATGGAGTCTGTCTGGCACTTTCAGTTCCGTCCAGTGAAGGACCCGTTCAGCCTCAAGAAATCCCCTTTCCTGCTCCCCAAACAGATCAGGAAAAGGGAATCCCCAGGTGTGAACTACCCCCTTACACATCCCAATGAATTCAATGGAGATTATGTTGAGTTTCATTTCCCGTACGGTGGAGTTACAGGGAGATTCAACATTTGCTGGAAGATTCTCCTCCAAATTATTAGTATTGGAAAAAGAGTCCAAAAACAGGACACCCTTTGATCAATATATTGTATGGGGAACCCTTTGAACGAAGAGGCATCGTCCAAAAAGGGCAACCCTCTTTAAAAAAGTTCAAAAATTTTATCTAAAATTTGTGGAACCGAGTTCTTCACCATCGAACATCACGCAACTAGAGTCAAGAACCAATGTATACTTCTCGTCCAACCACCCTTATAAATAGCAGGCTGTAGCAAGGACATATATTTACATGAAGGGGAAGACTTCACTTGACATTTACAAATCAAACAAATGCTCATCAAACAGATTTTTCACCTCATTCTTCAGCACTGAAGATGACTCAAGTATGTAAAAGATCAGTCATTTCAGCACTAGAGTGCACTTTACTGTAGCTGCTGGCAATGCCAAAAACTATTTTTGCTATTCTCAGGGGCTCAGAAGACGTTGAAATGTCAAGAGAAGCAGCAAAGTGTTTAACCAACTGTGCCACTCAGCCCCGAGGCATCAGACACAAGACTTCACACGCTGGGAATAGAGGACGTAAAGCTCTACAAGCTCTTCAAGTGCTACTGAATACCAGATTAAAGCTTATAAATAATGGGGGGAGAAACAGGCCTTGTGAGCGGCAAACACAGGAGGGGCCAGATAATGGGTTGCAAAAGAAAAAACATGACTGTGGGGGTAATTTATTAAAACTGGTCAACAGAAATTGGAGCAGTTGCCCCAAGAGATCCACTTTTGATTTTGGAAACTTAAAACTGCATTTTAACGGTCTGCCGTGGGCAACTTCTGTGATCCACTTTTCCTTTGCACCAGTCGTGATCCATCAGGCTCATTGCATCCATGTAGAATGGAGATGACACATGCAAGGCAGAAGCAGCCTCTGTGTGTTCGGTATTGGACCTGCACCCATGTATTAGGGGAAGTCATAAAGAGCAATTCCATTATACACACTTTTTAGAATCTGCCCCTTTACAGTCGTGATGTCATAATAGAAATAACTGGAGGGGGTACACTGTGTTACTCTGTAAAGCCTCCCATAGACTGATGTTTAGGGTACGTGCATATGGCAGATATTTCAAGTAGGTTTGCAGTAGAATCCAAGCAAACCGTATCAGCAAGCAGATTAGCCTCAATCATTGGGGCTAATCCACATGTGGCTGGCTACCTGAGATCAAAAAGTAATACGTTGCTTATTTTATTTCCAAGACACGAATTTCAAAGCATCCATACAGTTGGAATTCTCCTTGTATTCAAGGGAACACTAAAACATAGACAGATTTCAGAAGAGAATCAACACAAAATTGGATAAACCCTTATAGTACCCTCTATCAGTCTTCAGATCCTTGTGATGTGCCAATGGGATGCTATGACATTTGGAAGCTTGCCAATTGCCACAAGATCTGCTATCTATGGTGGGCTATAAGGCCCAGCCAGAGACCCATGTAATACACTGCAATACTTGAAATACAAGAACTGAAGTGTATTATAGCAACAATCATTCCTTATGAAATACAAGTCCCATTGTGGGAAAACGAAGAAAAAAGAAGACAAAAGTGAAAAGAATTGTCAAAAGTACAATTTATCCTACATAAAGCCCCCTATGCAGCACCAAAATAAAAATGTTAGGGGGCTTTGAATGCGATATAGGCAAAAATAAATGCATTTTTCTTAAAAAGTGTGAAAAAGTGGCAACCCCCCCCCTTCAAAAAAAAAAACCACTGTATAAACTTGGTATCAACATAATCATACTGACCTGCGGAATTAATTTGACATATCTTTATCACACGGTGAACACCGTAGAGAGAAAAAAAAAAATCAATGCCAAAATTACAGCTCTAGAATAAATTGAATAAAGGGTGATCAAAATGTTTTATGCTCCCAAAAAGGAGATGAAGGAAGACCAGAGCTCATCCCGCAAAAAAGAGGCACTCCTAGAGCTGCGATGATGGAAAAATGAAAACATTATGGCTCATGGAACATGGAGTAATTCATTCTGCATGCCGAATGCCGAAACATGAAATCCAAAAGACAATGGCGGAATTCATTTTCCCAATCCACCCCCCCCCCCCCCCCCGCCAAAAAAAAATAACTTACACATTATATGTACCCCAAAACAAAGCCATTACAAAGTACAACTCGTCTATCAAAAAACAAGCCCACATATGGGTATGTCGACAGGACAAATCAAAAAGTTATGGCTCTAATAGAGCGCTGAAGAGAAAATAATTTAAAGAAAAATGCAGAAAAATGTACAGCAAGTTTTACACTCTGCAAGTTATTGCATGAGGCGGCAATCATCAGTCCCCTACCTGTTGGTAACGCTGAGGTTCTCCTCCTTCAGCTTAATCTCCCGCTGCTGTAGGGTAAGTATTTGTCTAGAGAGATCATCTGGAGTCCTGGAGGAGAAAAAGAAGTCTTTAATGAGAACTCTAAAACAGCCAACTTCAGCCGGTAAAGAATACGGATTTATTACATGAAGAGGCGACAGTAACACGACAGCAATCGCACTGCTACAGTAATTATTCCAGCCCTTGGAAATTCATTAAGACGAATGATAGATTGGTTACAAACAGTAGAGATCTGCGCTACCCGACTCCTCGCATTATTTCAGATTTGTGTCATTACCAAAAACCTACCTTAGACATAGTCAACCTGGCCAGACACGCAAAGAAAAAAGAGGTCCGGTTATATCCAATACTAAAACAGCCAAAGTATCCATTAGACCAGTGTTTCCTAACTCCAGTCCTCAGGGACCCCACAGGTCATGTTTTCAGGATATCCTATGGTAAGAACACCTGTGGCAATGTCTGAGGCACCGGCAATAATTACATCACCTGTGGTATACTGAGGAAATCCTAAAAACACGATCTATTGGGGGTCCGTGAGGACTGGAGTTGGGAAACACTGGTTTAGAGCAATATTTCCCAACACCAGTCCTCAAAACCCGCCAGCAGGTCATGTTTTTGGGATATCCCATAGTAGGAACACCTGCGGCAAGGTCGGAGGCACTGAGAATACTTACATCACCCATGCAATGCTACGGAAATCCTGAAAGTTTGACCTGTTGGGGAGGAGGTGGGGTGTTGAGTGCAGTTGGGAAACGTTACTTTGCATGTTTGGCTCAGGATGTACGTTTGAGGTACAGTAGTAGGATATGCTAGCAACATGCGATGACTAAAATAACATGGCATCAGAACTAGGAATGCGTTGTCCAACTTCATCTCAAGTCGGATCCTCTAGGTTTTTTCAGGCAGCCACATGTTTGGTCATTGACGGTAATGGTCCAACCATGCAGCCTCCAGAGAATGCCAAGCATAGCCGATAGAGAGAGAGACCCAATGATCAACCAGGGCTCAGTGGTAGGACTCCTGCTAATCAGACACCATATGTATATTTTAGTGATAGGTCTATTCTTGGGTGAACACCTTTCTGATTAGTAAGTATTAAAAGAAGTATTCCTTTTTTTTTTTTTTTTACAAATCGCACAGTGAAATATATTTACCATATATACTCGAGTTTAAGCCTAGTTTTTCAGCACATTTTTAATGCTGAAAAAGCCCCCCTTGGCTTATACTCGAGTAAGGTAAAAAAAAAAAAACAAAATACCCGCAATGCTCACCTCCCAGCCAGCGTCTGTGTCCCCGGCATGATGGCCTCCCCGACGGAGCGGCAAGCTGCTTCAGAATTCTTCCCGCTCTCATCTCCCTGCTCAGCTTTGAATTCCCCCGCTGTCAACGCTGTGTAGGTAAGCACTGTGATTGGATCGAGCGCCAGCCAATCTCAGTCGGCACCCAATCATTTACAGCCATTCAGTGGATGACATCACTGAATGGCTGTGATTGGTTTATCGAGCACCTTTTTATAACATGACGCAATAGTTCTTGATTTTTACTTCACACTACTTTTCGTGCCTTTGGGTTTACTGTGGGGGTTTGGAGGTCCACGATCCCCGGACGGTGACGGTGCATGGATTAATACTTTTACCTCCTTTGGAACTATATTTGAGTGCTGCTGGATACTTGGTGACGAAGCAGGGATTGGCTAGCACTCGATCCAATCACAGCGCTTACCTACACAGCGCTGATGGCGGGGAATTCAAAGCCGAGCAGGGGGATGACAGCGGGGAGAATTCTCAAGCAGCTTACTGCACCAACGGGGTGACCATCGCGCTGGGGACACAGACGCCGGCTGAGAGGTGAGTATTGCATTTTTTCTTTACCTAGTATACACTCGGTATAGCTCGGCTTATACTCAAGTCAATAAGTTTTCTCAGTTTTTTGTGGTAAAATGTATTGACTCGGCTTATACTCGGGTCGGCTAATACTCCAGTATATACGGTAATTTTCTAATCAGTCTTTAGTTTTTGCTTCTAGATTTTATTATTTAATGTCTATACATAACTATGAAGCTGATCATCTTTCCTGAGCTGCAATTAACAGCATTTAGCCATATGATTTACAGCAACTTTGTAAGCCATAGACAGGAGGGGACTATACCTACTATGGGAGAGAGTTGTGGGCATGCTCTGAGACTTGTGCAAGGAGGGGAGGAGGTGAGCTGTGAACATCACATATTATGAATGATAAATCCTGTGTTATTTTTAGAGAAGTATTACCTTTCATTGTAATCCTGCCTGTGATGATGAGCCAACTACTGAAGTTTTAGCTACAGCAGAGCTGTGGAGTCTGTAAGCCAAAAACTCCCAACTCCACAATATTCTCAGACCGACTCAAGTGATAAATGTACTATGTTAAAAAAGTACCATCGGGTTTTCATCACCATTATGATAAAATAATGAAGCTACGTCCTATCTTCCACATCCTAGTTATCCATCTTTTTTCATAAATAGGGGGTTCAGATGAATAGAAAATTTCAAAAAAACTTTCCTAAATTCCTATGAAAAACAATATGCCTCAATTATGGCATTCTACACATACACACACACACACACACACACACACATATATATTATAGAGACACACACACACACACACACACACACACACACACACACACACAGATACATATATATACACACATACATATATTATAGAGACACACACACACATACATACACACACACACACAGATCAGGTGGTATAAGGCTTTTGGAAATCTGACATGTCACTTTAACATAGAATAACTCAGTAAAGGTTTTGCATATGCAAGTGATTCTGACATTGTTTTTTGCTACATATTGTACTTCATTTAGGTGGTAAAAATAGACCAATAGAATGTGTGTATATTTATTAAAAATGCCAAAAGTGGGAACATTTTGAAAAAATTATTTTTTTCACATTTTTGCAATTGCAATATGTACAAACATACCGTACGCATTTTTGATAAGATATACATTTCCATCTGTTTACTTTATTCTGGAAGTACATTTGAAAAACCTTTTTTTTTTTTTTTTTTTTACCATTAAGGAGACGTACAAATTTAACATTAATTTTCAACACTTTGTTTTTCTACACCAAGCCATGAATAAAGACTTGCACCCCAAAATGGATGCCCCTGCTTGTCCCGTGTTCAGAAACATACCCATTGTGGCCCCAATCTGCTTACTGGACACCTGGCTCAGCCTATACTGGAGGGAGCACCCGTTGAAATTTAGGGCACAACTGAATAAATTCCAGGGAAAAAAATGGACTCCCTAAAAATAAGCCTTGTCCCTTTTCAGCATTCCCTAAATCTTAGGTAAAAGTAATAATGTAAAATATGTGGTGTGTCTAAAAAATATGGGGTAATTACGGGGGCCTGTTTGGGATGAGCACATTGGGCAATAAAACTGGCAATTCCTTCTCCCCTCTGTACTCACACAGGTGGTCATGCGCAGTACACCATTTTTTGTTTGCATCCTCCGCCCCGTCACTTAGTGATCACGCGGGTACCCGCAGCCCGTTCACAATGTAGTGGCGTATGCGCTGCGGGAATATCCGTGACCATGGAGCACAATGGGCTCTATTTTGTGGATATCCACAGTAAAATAGAACCTGCTCTATTCGGTTCACTGCAAATGGATTACGTAACTCCAACCAGCTAATGTGAACGGAATTGTGCAATTCAAGTCATTTAATTGATCCATGTATTATTGAAAATCAAATGCATGCGGAATCCACAATTCCTATCCGGTCACGTGAGACCGGCCTGAGGTAGATCGCTACTTTTTGATCATGTGAACAGGGAACGCTGAACAAGGCCATCGGTCACTGCTCTGGGCTTTCAGGTACCTTTGGTAGCCGGGAGCAAGGAGATTACGTTTCCTGGGCTCCCTGGCTGCTGCGCGTGTGTTCGTCATTTTACCGGCGGGCGCATGCACAGAAGCCGGGGAAGGTCCGTGGAGGAGGATCACGTCGGGGTCCAAATGTGCAGGCCTACGGTAAGAAGATTCATCTCCCTCACCTATGCGATCGATAAGGGGAGATTGAACTTCAACTTTTTTTTACTTTAAATGATCGCCATTATCTATTGGATAACGGTAATCACATGACCATGGACGGCTCACTGCGGCCCTCGGTCACTGCTCCAGGCTTTTGACTACCTTTAGTAGCAAGGAGATTTTAAAATTACCCCAGCAATCCGAAGCTTTTGCACATGCATCCGCCGTTTTGGCGACGGGTGTGTGCGCAGAAGCCGGGGTAAAGGCTGCGGATAAATCTGGGGGGCTTTAGGTACGTAATTATCTCCCCTCTCACGGACAAACTTTTAAAACTTTTTTTTCCTGTTTACTTTACATTATCGCCGTTATCCTTTGGATAACGTTGATCATGTGACCGGGAACAGCATACAGCGGCTCCCAGTGATATCTCACTGCTCTCGGCTACTCATGCTAGCTGGGAGCAGGGAGATTTTAAATCTTAGGGTTTGTACTTGGGGTTAATCCCCTCGTTCTTACTTTGTAGTCGTTGTGTCTTTCGGGGGTATAAGGTGCGTGTGTCGGTTGTGACCGATATAGCATGGGTGCTCCCCGCCTGTGCCAGCCTCCGCGCCGGTTCCAACGTCCGGGGCCTCTTTCCCGGCAATGCCCGGGTGTTTGTTTCAGTGTTTTAGGTGTGGCTGTGAGTGGGAATACTCCGCCTTTAGACCCATGGGTCTCCCATCATCTCACGTCTTGGTCCAGGGGGACTCCAGAGATTGTGGGCTGAGCTACTCTAAGGTATTCTTTTCCACAGCTCCCATTCCTTTATGAATTTGTCTCGAGTGTTGGTTTTCCAACTCGTTAGTTCCTCCAGGTTGTATAATAAGTCCACCCTGTCTCTCCACTGTGCTGCGGTTGGGGGGGATTTTTGTAGCCACATGGTCGGGATTAGGGCCTTCGCGACGTCTAACAGTAGGGCAATGAGTTTGTCTTTGAGGGGGTGGAAATTGTCTGACGGTTTCCATAGGAGTACCAATTCTGGTGTTAGTTTTAGATTTGGTTTTACGGTTTTGATTAATTCCTCAATGTCCTTCCAGAACGGGCCTAGTGCTGGGCAATCCCACCAGATGTGTTTGTATGAGCCTGTCGCGGCGTCACACCTCCAACACCTCTCGTGGGGGGCTAGTTTATGTGTGTATAGCCATTGAGGAGTTCTATACCACCTTGCTAGTATCTTGTAGTGGCTTTCTTGTAGGAGCACACAGGGGGATAGTCCAAAGGCTAGTCTAAGTATGATTTTTGTGTCCTCCGCCGAGATTGTGGTGTTAAGTTCGCGTTCCCAAGAGCTAAGGTAGGCAGGCTTGTACCCCTTGGAGGGTGAGATGTATTTTTTTTGGAGGTTCGCGATGACCTTGATTTTTGGTGCCCCTTCTAGGTAGAATTTTTCGAACGGTGTTGCGGGTCTGGTTGATCTGTAGTTTTTAGCGAAGTCCTCTATTGTTTTAGTGACCTGGACTTTTTGTAGAAAAGGGATATTTAGGTCGGGGGCTAAGAGGTGGATGGCCTCTCCGGCTCCTCGATGCACTATGGGTTGCAGGTCGCCCAATTTCACACTGGGCGTATTTGCCGCGGAAATTCCATCCAGAATTTCGCCGCGGCAAATCCGCCTGTGGCTGCTAATCCCGGGATTAGCCAGCCATGTGGACAAGATTTCTCAGAAATCTCGTCCACACGGAACGGCGAATCAGCCGCGGCAAAGCCGGCAGAAGCCGGCCGCAGCACATTCGTTTTTTTTTTCTTCTTCCGCTGTGGCCATACTCTCCTGTATGGGAGCGCCGGCCACAACGGAAGAGCGTGCGGCCAGCCTACTTCAAAACCTGCGGTTAAGTGCCGCGGGTTTTGAAGCGGCGGATATCTCGCTGTTTTTCGCTGCGGCCAAACCGTAAGATTTCCGCCCTGATTCCGCCCAGTGTGAATCCAGCCTCAAAGTTGCATCGCACCGCACGAAAATCACGTTTTCATGCAATGCGATGCAACAGAGAAGGCGGCTCCATGGGGAAACATGGGCTACAAAACCTCATGAGTCGCGGGCATATCGCCCTACCCGCGCGATTTTTGTGTCGGGATGTCGCATGCTACAAAACATCGCACGTGTGAAGAAACCCATAGGAAAGCATGGGCCTCACATACATGCGATTTGTAGCATTGTCGCAATGCTACTTTGTCGCCCGTGTGAAGGAGGCCTAAAGGAGTTGTTCAGTTGTAAACGATTGGTGGTCTATCCTCAGGATAGGTTGTCAATAGCAGATTGACAGAGGTCCAACACGCAGGATCCCTGATGATCACCTGTTTCTGGGATAGTGCACTGAGCTGATTTCTCCTGGTAGCAGACAGCTTGCGTTCTCATTGCATTGGCCGGGATTTGTATTGCAGCATTCCAAGTTTCCATTCATTTCAATACCTGCAATACCAAGCCTGGCCACTACAGTGAGAAGAGAGCTACCTGCTGCTTGCAGAAGCCAGCTTAGTTCACAAGCGGCACCAGTCCTGCAAATAGCCGATTGATTAGTGGGGGGCCCTGCCAAGCTACTACTGATTATCTATCCTGAGGACAGGTCATCAATTGTTCACAAATGTACAAACCCTTTAACAACTAGCAGAAATCATTTCAACTTCTTCAAAGACAAGGGAATGGGTCTTATGAGAGCCCTAGACATAAGTCACAGCTACCCATGGAAGACGCTTCTGAGAACATACATCCTTGGATGACCTTTTCATACATGTATCTGCTTCAGTGGGCAATAATGTAATCAGTTATCTTGTACAAACTACGCCCATGCACTTAATATAGTTGCTATTTCCATTAAAACTAAATTTTAGAAGAGTCTAATGGCAGCCACTAATGATCTAGTCTGCAGCCATCTAATCCCTATACATACTGCTTCACTGCCGAAAGGGAAAAACAAAAAAAGTTTTTAAGTATCACAATCATTTCTGGCAAAACTATGATGAAGCCTCAAACTGGTCATCACTGAGCAATGAGTATATGGTGACCTACATGCAGCGACTGATTTTAGAAAAATCAAAGAAAAAAAGTATTAAGAACTAAAACAAGACCAGCAATTCCGAGTCACTTTACTCCCATCCGGAAAAGAGGGCTGTAATGAGAGGCACTTCTAAGGGACTTCTGTGTAGACACAAAAAGCTAAAGCTCCATCTGTGCACAGAGAACAAACAGAAGGAGTTGTTAAAACTTTCCTTAGGAAATTGTCGTGATCTGGAAATAAACACAAGGTTTTACTCACTTCTGTTGACTTTGTACACTCTTGTTATGACCAACGGAGATCTAATTATTGTGGATAAAACTGAAGAGCCAGGGAAAAGGAAAAATCAATATCACAGCGACCGGGTCCCTATTTATCTGCCTTATCGGACAAAACTAAAGCTGCCCATTCTCTTTAGACAGCCATCAGTCAAACACTGGCTGACAGCTATTCCTTCTCCATTGAGAACTGAAGGATCACAGGGACATGTTAGAATCCAACTGCCGAGCTCTTCTCTTGCCAGTCATCTGCCATTGGAGAAGAGTGAAGGCCCATTTAGACACAACGATTATTGCTCAAAATTCGCTCAAGAGCCATCTTTTGAGCGATAATCGTTGTGTCTAAATGTGCCAATCTTTCAGTTTTCTGCCGAACAACAGTTTTCAGTTCTGCTTGAAAACCATCATTCAGCAGAACAGCTGATAAGCACTCTGTGTCTACTGTCCATGGTGCTGAATTCTCCACGGGGAGTTAGAGATTACATTGTTTTCTCTTAGCAGCCCATGGCTGAATAGAGCTAATTACAGAGCTCAGACCTCCTGCTGAGTTCTGCAACAGCTCCCAGAAGCTCCTTTGCATGCAAATGAAGCTGATAAAGTACTAATAGCAATTAGTGCCTATTAGTACTTTATGCAAAACGATCGCTGATCTTTCAATCCTTTGATGACTAAAAGACTGAAAGTTTTTGCGATCTATTGCCACAAAGTGCCAATGGCCATTAACAATATCATCTTCATTTGCATGTAAAAGGGCCTCCAGGAGCTGTTTGCAGAGCCCAGCTGTGTGCATAGCTGCACTGTTCTCCTAGCTCCCAGCAGAATATAAATGTCATCTGCCAGCTACTGCGAAGATAACAGCCAGCAGTCTACTGTGAGATACTTTATCTCTCACTAGCTGAACAATCCCCACATTTACATGTTACGATTAGCGCTCATTTTCGGTCATTTAAACAAATTTTGAGTGATAATCGTTAGGTGTAAATGGACCATTGGTTTTCATACAGGACACTCTGGTGAGTGTATAGTACATGTTTGGGAAACCAATGCCTGGATAACATGTTTTCCAACTAGCGCCGAGCAAGTCCATCTATGGTATGACATACTGCACAAACTTGTACGTCTGAGGAGGGTCTTATGACTGAAAAAGATTCACCCACTTGTGGACTGTCTGGATGTCTTGTGAATTAAAAAAAAAAAAAGTCTTTCATGAAAAAAGTCCAGAGATTTTTGTTTGTCTAGTAAAATTACGCCCACTAAGAAAAAGGTTAGTGCTAAGGAGGACACTTAAGACGCAGTTTGTCTCATGGGAGGTCTCAATTCAGGCAAGTGCTCCGGTACTCACTCGGAAGCCTACCCAGCACCTCCCCATTTGGCCAAATTGACAGCACCAGCCTTTGTGGTCATTACTGTTCTTGTCTTTGAAATGTCTCAGACGCGTTGTACGTTCCCAGCCTGAGGTATGCCACTGATGGTGTGAACGAAGAGAGTTGAGGGAAAAACTAGCCAGAGGCAAAAGGATTGTGTGCGCACTGTGACCGATAAGAATAATTCATGATCATCACTGCATATACAGTTCCAACATAAAAGAACCCCAAATAATAATTAGACATTTTCCTTCGTTTGAAGCCTCTACACAGAAATTAGTAGGAACAAAGATGAACATCCAAGTGTGCCAGATGCGATCTGGTGGTTCTCTTTCTTCGTAACAGTGAGGGTTCCATAAGTCAAATTCCTACCTTTAGGCCCCCTGTCCACAGCCATGACGGAATATCGCTGGCGATATTCCGCCGCCCGAGAGCAGGGGAGAGAACTGACAGATAGGCTCACCGCGAAGAATCTCAGCATGCCGCAATTTAAGTCCCGTGAGCGGAGAATCGCTATGATTCTTCGCTCGTTGACAGAAGGCTGTGCTTTCCATAGCAACGCTATGGAAAGAGTGCACTGCATTACTCAGGGCCGGATTATCGCCGTGAAAAACGCAATGCACTGTCGCCCGGGGACAGAAGCCCTTACTTTTATGTTCTGCCTATTAGGCCATTCCGGAGCAGATCAGCAGCGAAAAACCTGCTTCCACACCTGAACTGTTTGATGCGAGTTTTATCGCATATTTCTGCGCAGAATTCACCCCCTCATTGAGAAGAGGTGAATTCTGCAGCGGAAACTACGATAAAATTGATGTTACAGAATTAAATTCTGCACTGCATGTCAATTTCTGCACCGATTTTCAAAATCTCATCCACTTTGCTGCTTCTGTAAATGCCGCAGAATCCCTGTATGGAGGGTCTGCACGGACATCCCACGACAAATCTGCCCCGTCTTGACCCGCCCCTAAGAATCCTCAGATTGATAAGTAAATTTCATGTTCGCATTTTCGCACCAGCCGTTTTCCTGCAGTCGCTCTACCCTTGCATTTAGCCTCAATACACTTTTCTATGGCGAATTGATAATCCAGAATATTTGATAATCCAAGTTCTGTTAATGCCAGAAAGTTACTTTGCTGCACACACATCTATGCAGTAATATACATGTAGACTTTCTCATTGCCTTGAAACATTATACATTAAAAATGACATCAAAGAAATCATATCTCCAATTAGAAAAATGTGACAACCCAAGGGAACCCACGGTTGCACTCTTTGAAATCTTATACTTCATAAATTCGGAGGAGACATGAAAACTCGCTTCCTGCAGTCGCTCTAATTTGTCTTTTTTGCCATTTTCTTATTTTTGCTTGTTTTTTTTTTTCTTTTTAATAATCAGATCATGTTGAATTTGTGTCCAACGCCAGTAAGATCACAAGCAGTGGCTTTCATATTCCGCTGCACAAATATACCCCAACACAAAAGGCAGCAGACAACGGGAACGACATATTGTTTATTGTACGCTCATCCTCAAAGAAGTTCCTCCCAAAGGATTGGATGGAAATTTTACTATTACTACTGTGCGTATGTGCCCTCAAGGATGCAGAATGTTCACTACACCGTCAAAGTAAAATTATACAATTCTTATTGCGTGCAGCCACCACTAGAGGGAGCTTAGCAACCTAATATATACTGGTTATGCAGTAAACCAAATAATAAAATAATAGCTATTAAGCCCCCTCCCCCCCCCCCCCCCCCCCTCTATAGCCGAGAAGGCCCAATCATGTCCCCCGGGCTGGTAATATAGAAGTCACCGCCTAGTTCCAGGATGTCATCCGTGACATCCTTGTCAGGCTTTCCATTGGCTGCAGCAGTCACGTGGTTAAACAACCCAAGTAATAACTGCAGCACTAGTAAACATACCAGAACGCAGCCAGCGGTGTCTGGAAGAAGCATCAGGACAGCGATAGGTGAGAATTAGTTTTCAATGGGACTGACAGAGACAGCCAAGTACAAGCACGCGTGCAACCTTTACAGTGAAGAGAAGAAGGGGATACGGGTCCCTTGTTCTCTGGATCATCGATTGGTGGGGATCTCAGCGGTGAGAATCCCACCCATCAGACTTTTAGCACCTCCTGTGAATAGACAATAAAGGTTAATTCTAGTAAAACCCCTTAAATAATCGTACGCCTACGGCCTCATGTCCACGGGCACGCACAAATTCCAAGTGTAGAATCCCGCAGCAGATTCTACCCGTGCCCGCAGGCATGGGAAATTTTAGGACATTTTCTTACCTGTTCAGCTGCGGTGCTGGTCTTCTCTATCCCTAACAGATCTTCTTTCTTCTGCACGGCGGATGCGCTCGGCACACCGTCCAACGTGTCGCACACATTTTTTTTTCAAATCTCCTGCTTTCTCACAAATTTGCAGCATGTCCACAATGTCAGCTGCGGGTGTGCCACGGATTGGACAGCTTCCATTGACTTCAATGGAAGCAGTCTGTGCGGAAATCCACAGAAAATGGAGCATGCTGCGATCTTTCCCCGCGCCTGTGATCCGCACGCCAGGAAACTAAAATGACATTCACATGCTTTTGTTTTGCGGACGCTAAAGCATCCCTACGGGCAATTTGATTTGTGGATCTCCCGCGCAGGTTCCGCAAATCAAATCCGCCAGTGGACATTGGGCCTAAGAGTTTTAAAACATTGTGATCGCTAAAAGTTGTTGTCAAATACAGCGTGCTCCATCTTGATAAATCTGGCAAAGTTTCAGCCTATCTGATCTGGTTTCATTTTGTTTACCTTTCAGATAGCGTTAAAGATGCCAACATTCACTTTAACCCTTCCCAATCCAATTTGTATCCTGGTTTTCCTAGGGGGGCTTACTCTTTTTCTGCTGTTATACAACGGCGCTATCTGCTGTCTAAAGCCAGTACTGCATGAGGTGACACATTGGATAGGCCGAGATAGCAGAGAGGCTGGTAATACACAATAAGAGAACCCCGCCGGACGTCTTCGAACATCAAAGCTGTACAGCCTTAAATCATAATGTCTTCAGAGGTCAGACAATGGATTGGAAAGGGTTATTAGCTATATTCCAGCAGCCTAATGGAACTCATGCAAACGCCATTCAATCCATATCCTCCTATCATTTCTGAGAACAGATAATAGGACATGCAGTGATCATTTTCTTCACACAGGCTATCGGTCTGTGTGAAAAAAAAAACATTTTCCCGAATACCCCAAATTGGTTATACTGGGTCCGTGTGCTGTCTTTGGGATGCAAGGAACCCAACTGAGCCCATCTGAATGGGACCTACGGTTCATCTTTCCTGCAGTAATCATATCTGCTGTAATATTACATTTAGAAGCAAACTTGATTCTGATGGTTGAGTTATGAAATAGTCTACAAGAAACTGTCTATAGCAGCCAATCGCAGCTCAGTTTTCATTCTTACAAGGCAGAATATGAAATGAAGGCAGTGCTGTGATTGGTTGCTATAGGCAATAAAGTCAGTTCCTCTTCTAGACACCATCATAAATCTGCACCATATATTTGGATATGTAAACGTAAATTAAAGGGGATGTACCGAGATTAACTTTTATCCCTACCCACATGGTAGGTGACAAGTCTGATTTCGCCGCGGAGACCCTGACTGATCCTAAGAACAGGGGTCCTGGGTCACCCTCTCCTCACTCAGCTAGGAGGAGATTTTATGGAGTGGTGGTCCCACCCGTTTTTAATGGGACTGAGGTTTGTACTTGTCCATTTCCATCAGCCCCGTTAAAATTAATAGAGCGGCATCATGCATGTGCAACCGCAGCTCCATTCAATCTGACATTACCGTGGGTGCAGCAAGGCCACAGTGGCAGTCGAGGGGGGCGCTGGACCCCCATTCTTGAGATTGGTGAAGTTTCTGCAGGGAGACCCCCACAGATCAGGCTTTTAATCACATATCCTGTAGCTAGGTCATAAAAGTTAATCTTGGTACAACCCCTTTAACATCCAATTAGAGGCTGCAATTCCATCTACTAAATGGAAACCCAAAGTCCCACATAAGCCCTTCTGGTCCATGAGCCCTGCCAATGTCAAGTTGGGCTAGATCACCTACAACCCCTATTTCTTCCAAACAAGAAGTGCATATGTCCGATACGTCTGGGGTCTACAAAGTGCAACTGTACCCACCTTGGACACTTATATTCAACTGAAGGCTGATTAATTCAAAAAGCAATCAGTCCTAGTGAGATGTTGCTTTAAAACACTATTTCAGATTTTATTTTTGCCTATTCTTAACCTAAAGTTTGGAAAAGGTGCAAAAACAATGAAAGCAATAAACCTGGGGCTGTCAGTCTGCAAACATTTCCTCGCCTGACAAATGTCTCCCTCCTGGCGCTGAACTATCATCTCTGTAGCTGCACTTTCTGATAATACACCAAATGGACCAGATGGTTTATTGAGCGTGTCCCCTGTGCATGTTTCCGCGCAGCGCTGTTGGATGCAGCGTGCCTTTACCTCAGACCCAGCACAGTCATTTATTAAATGGTACATGTGGTGCCTTTAAAAAAATTAAAATTGGCCCCCGATCCCTCATCAGGAGATGGCCGAGCTACAAACCGTTATTGGACCACCAGGAACTTTTAGCAAGATTAAAAGCAGAATTCATTTTCTGGCTGTGGTCAGTGCAGAAATCCCAGCATGTCTACGTAAGTCAGATGAGGACAGGTTGTATAGAATTCCAAAAAACATGTCTGTTTTCTACCAAATAAGGAAGATTGAACAAGACCTCTGTTGCGCCACCTATTGGATGGCAGCATTCCTGCAACTCAATGTCCAACCCTTTATCCAGGTCTTTACAACAATGATTGGGAAATTGAGAACGAAGTCAGAAACCATACATATACAGCTGTTCCGGGTGTATTCTGGCTTGGTTTTCAATCAGTGTTGCAAAGACCTGTATAAAAAGGTCAGACATTGAGTTGCAGGAATGCTGCCATCCAATAGGTGGCGCTGCAGAGGTATTGTTCCATCTTCCCTATTTGCATATATTTCCCAGAGGATCAAGCATGGTCTAATAAGTCTCCTCACTCGCCTTCCAGGTACTATCCTTAAGGAGTGATGATACCCCTCCCAACCCGTTATCTACCAGAAACTGTGACACACTTATCCATAGGCCTTGTGTGGTATTGCAGGTCAGCCTCTGTGATATGTAGGATTTTAGAAGTAGTATTACACATGGCATATGTACAAGCTTGGCCCTGTTTCACACATCCGCCATTTTATCTCAGACAACTCTTAGGCCTCATGTCTACGAGGACAGATCCGCACGTGTGATCCGTGCCCCAAAGGGATGCATTGGACACCCGCATGTAATTAAATACCTGCGGATGTCATTTCAGTGCGGGTCTCCCGCAGGCGCCTATGGAAGCCATCCGGATCCGTGAAACACCCGTACCTGAATTTCTGCTCTCCGCGCACGGGAGAGCAGGAGTTAAAAAAAAAAAGAGTGCACGGCAAATGCGCGCGGCACGCTGCTGGCGTGCCAAGCACATCCGCCGGGCCAAAGAAAGAAGACCCAGCCGCGATGGAGGGAAGTTCCGCAGAGTGCGCACAGGTAAGTAATGCTTACTTTTTAGCCTCATGTCCGTGGAAAAATTGGGACCCGCTGCAGGATTCTGCATGAAGAATCCACGGCGGGCCTGATTTTCCCTGTGGACATGAGGCCTTAGGGTATGTCACATTGCAGTCATGCTCCCCAATATCTGTCCTCTGATTATTGCAAACGTCAGGCAGTAAGACGAGAAGACGTAAAGAAAAGATGAAAGTAGGCAGTTATGTCCGTTACCACGTAGACATAGATCTGCAAAGGAGCTTCCGATAAAAGAGGAGATCTTTAAATAAAGCTGCTAAATCCAATCACTAGAACAGGTGCTCCTCCCCACATCCCTTGTCCTGGAGACATTTGACTAGATGGAATAGGAGATATGTTGCTGATGGGTGAGGGTCCGACCGCTGGGACCAGCATCGATTCCAAGAATGGTGGTCCGCAGCATGCCTGCAATGAAGGCAGCAGTGATCACGCATGCCCACTACTACTCCGTTCATTTTAAAGGCGTCATCAGAGATAGCAGAGTTCAAGTGCTCTGCTGTGTTTTTAGGAGTGAGGGGGTATTTTTTGACAGATTTTTGTGGGTCAGTACAATTATGGAGATACCAAATTTATATAGTTTTTTCCTTGTATTACTTAAAAAGAAAAAGGTTATAAATCTTTTATACATAAGAAAAAAAATAACTTCTCACCATGTTGTGACTCCTATAGCTATTGGTCTGTCAATGGAATGGAGTCAGCTCTTGTTTTTTGGGTGGCAAGCTGTAGTTTCTATTGGTACCATTTTGGGGTATGTACGAATTATTACATTTCTTCTTAGAGATTGAGTGACCCCCCCCAAAAAAAACCCCAATTCAGACGCTCACCGTGCAGGATAAATAATGCATTATTTTAAACAGATCAGCCTCTTACTGACAAGACGACTGGTTGTCAGCTGTCATAGACGGCCAACACAAATCGCATATGGAGTGTACTCCGTTCAATGCACACCCCGCACCCAGTCAACGTTTATGTCGGATTGCGTAAAAGGGTTAAAGAGTCTTATTATAACCAAGACATTCCGTTTAAACCCTTTTGCCTGCAAATAGCAAGATACTTCTGGTGACAGATGCATTTTCCAAAAAAAATCCAATAAACTTGTTTTTACTTCTCCAAAAAACTTAGAATGCAATTTTCTCAGAATTTCGTAAACTTGTAGTTATGGGCAATAAAAACCGAGCTGTGAGATTAGAAGGAAGAAGAATATAAAAACTGCACTGCACATTAGATCTGTACAATAAGCATATCCAGTGGAAAATTTACAATTTTGGACAACATGCTGTTTAAAGACGGATCTCTATGCTGAAGCGGTTCATTCAGCTGTGAAGGAAGGATGTTTTTCCTTGAGATGGCACATTTGATCAGAGAAGATGCATTGTCTGGGTGGTTTGATAAATTCACATAGGAGGATGAGAGCCTGAGGAATGGCGTCGGATGTAATCTCCAGAGTTCGGACAATTTTGCTGCTCAATAACATGTACGCCCAGAAGGCAGCACTGACAGCACTTGTCCAGCTATCAGGATACAAAGTGAAGCATCTCGTGGTTCCACTATGCTTTATAGTATCTAAGGGACAAGATAACACACTTTTAGACTTATTAAATCTTAAAGTGTCGACATTCAATTTGTTTCAGACACAGAACTACTGCACGAAGCAATACCAATCTCTTTACCATACACCCGCAACTGAAGAAGCCTCATTACTTAAAGGACCACGAAACTCAGAAGTGAATGATCTGATTCTACGGAATCAGGAGAGATAAACTTGCTCCTGTTGTCCGTCAGCCTGTAGACTTGTAAAAAATCCTGCAGAGAATACAGGGTTAATCTGCTGATCGGTTCCATTTTCAGCTGGGGGGAGGCTCCTGCTGCAGCTGTCTCATAGCCCCACCCTGAGGAGGAGGAGGAGAAGGGACATGTCTAGCCTCCTTGGAGACAGAAGATTTTGTTATAGATTTTCAGCTTTTATTGTAATAGGACACAAAATTGGAGGAACGAAGAGGAAATTATGGGAGGATTTGCTGGGATATTTATGTTAATTTTAGGACTTTTTCTAGGTTTAATGTTCCTATGAAGGAATACACCAGTTAAACCTGATATGCCATGTTGTGCCAAGTGCTATACTGAAAAAGATTGATCTAACCTCACAACCTCCGTTCATATGACCTAATAGTGCCCGGGCTGTTCTTGCATTATAGGACAGTCATTAACCTTTTCCAATCCACTGTCTGACGTCTTCCTACATTCTGATTGAAGCTTGTACAGCTCCAATGTCAGAAGACGTCCAACAGGGTATTCTTACCAGTCTATTAATGCCAGCCACTCTGCTGTCGGAGCCTCTCTGGCGCACACACACTTGCTTTAGCCAGCAGATGGCACCGTTGTAAAACAGCAAAAAGAGAAAGCCTTTAAGGAAACCCTGAATCCAAAATTGGATTGGAAAGGGTTAATCTGAATGGGCATCCTACACTTTCCCTGCACAGAAATTCATAGCCAACAGCATACTTTCCCCAGCAAAATCCACAGTTTCTAAGGGAAGCCAGACCCTGCGGAACCAGCTGATTGCCCTGGGCTCTGCATTGTGAAAGCGCTGGTGTATGATGGCACAAACCCTTGAATGGGAGTGCAGCACACTGGTAATCTAAGAGTACCAACTATATGTGTTATGCCCTGCCCCATTACCCGCTACACTGGGCACAGAGGGGATTTTCCCTGCAGTGCTCCTTTAATTTACAAGGACACTAAATAATAGTGGGGCGACCTCTCTGCATAGACAGCGCGGCTGTCAGCTGTCAATTCTGACAGCAGCATTTAAATCCCCGGAACAATGTTCGGGGGTCCCGGTGAGATCGGGGGAGCCGTGCAGGTGTCATGGCAGCCGGGGGCCTTGTCTATTAAGCAATCCCCGTGGGGGTGGCTTGATAGACTGCCTATCAAATGGCAGTATGACGTAATGCTGGAGTATAAAAAAACGCAATAAAAAGTGAATAAAAAGTCGTATATATTTCAAATTGGTACTAATCGGAAACTACAGGACATCCTGCAAAAAATGAGCCCTCGCTCAACTACGTTGATGGAAAAATAAAAAAGTTATTGCGCGCACAAGATGACGGCAGAAAATAATTGAAAAAAATTAAATGTCTTTGAAAAAAAAGTGTAGTATAGTAGTAGATGGCGGAATGTCGTTTTTTCCCCATTTCTCTCCACTTATAATTTTTTTTAAAGTTTTTTAGTACATTATATGGTACTTTAAAAACCACAACTCGTGCCGCAAAAAAACAAGCCTTCATACAGCGACGTCGATGGATAAAGAAAGGAGTTACGATTTTTTTTTTTAAAGGGGGAGAGGAGAAAACGAAAATAGAAAAAAAGAGCCGCATCATGAAGGGGTTAAATCAGCAGCTTATATACGTAAGTGAAGCTTATTCAATGAGCATATACATTCATGCATATCAGTATTGAGGGTCTCAGAATTGGAGAGGTCAGATAAAGTGATTATGGAGGCAGACATGCTCCCATCATCAATCCAAGTGAGGAACATTATTGTCATCTTTCTCCTAGCTTCAAAACGACTAATATAATGCACAAAAAGAGAATTTCCAACTCCAGAAAACAGAGAATGTTTAGTGTCCCTTAAAGGGAACCTGTCACCTGCCTAAAGCACCATAAACTAACTTAAGGGGAAGGTGACTTTTTTCATACTTATCCGCTTCCTGGTTCCCATCTGTAAAGTCCGCACACTGGCCAAAAATCTGATTATTTTTAAAGTACTGTTCGCACGCACCCACATAGACCTATAAAGGACAGCGTGCAAACGGGATTCTTGAAAGAGTCAGATTTTCTATCAGCATTCGCTCTTCACAGGCAGGCACTGCAGGAACCAGGAACCGGGTAAAGAGGTCAGCAGTCACAGACTTGGCATTGCTGCCACCAGAATATAAAGGACACTTTTTACTGGAGCCACTATGGGAGTTATAATTACTACTGGGGCCACTCTAGTTTGACACCCCTGGTCTATAAGGGCTCGTGCCGACAGCCGTATGCGTAACCGCTGCAAAACCTTAAAATAGTAAAGTTTTTTAAAAGTGTCTTTTTTGTCTTTGTTTTTATGAGGGTGAATCAAAAAAAGGGTCGGTGTCTATCAGCATGGTACATCTTGACTTGGCAATCTTTTCCCACTCTACCTTGCAGAAGTCCTCCAAAGCTCCAAGTTGTGAGGGCATCTCGTGTAGTGGGGCGCCGTCTTCAAGTCAACCCACAGATCTTCAAATAGGATTCAAGCCTGGCCTCTGGCTGGGCCATCCCAAAACTTGGATCTCCTGGTGAAGCCGTTCTTTTGTTGATTTGAAGGTAAAATTCCTATTTATCTTTTTAGGCCTAAAGTTTTTGTGCCAGAATGGACTTCTATTTGGAACAGTTTACGATTTCCTCCACCTTGACTAAAGCCCCAGTTCCAGCAGCATAAAAACAGCCCCACACAATGTTGCCTCCATCATTATCACTGTGGGTTTGCTGGTCTTTGGGTGATGCGCAGTGTAGGCTTTGCACCAAACATACATCTTGGAATTATGGCCCAAAACGTTCCCCCTCGGTCTCATCAGGCCATAATACGTTCTCTCACATACTTTCGGTAGACTTTATATAGGTTTTGGTAAAACACAGCCAGCTTGGATGTTTTTCTTTGTTAGAAAAGTCTTCCTTCTTGCCCCCCCATTCCACAGCCCAGATATATGAAGAATACGGGAGATGGTTGTCACATGTATTACACAACCAGTACTTGCCAGACATTCCTGCAGCTCCTTTAATGTTGCTGTAGGTCTCTTGGCAGCCTCCTGAACCAATGTTCTTTTGGTCTTTTCATCAATTTTGGAGTGACGTCCAGTTCTTGGTAATATCACTGTTGTGCCAAATGTAATCCACTTCTTAATGACCGTCTTCACTGTGTTCCATGGTATATGTAATGTCTTGGAATCGTTTTGGTCCCCTTCTCCTGACTGATCCCTTCCAAAAATCAGATCCCTTTGATGTGCTGTCAGCGCTTTACGGCTTTTGCTGAAAAATGCAACTAAGAAAATGATGGCAAAATCCTACTAGAAGAGCCGAGCTATATATGGGGTAAACCAGAATCCCTATAAATAATGGCAGCGGAGTGCTGACTACTATTTATCATGAGTTCAAACGTGATTGGCTAATTCTGAGTACAACTACATCCCCAAATATAAGACAGTGCTCCCACTTATACAAACCACATTATTATAGTTTTGTTATCTGTCCACCCTAAATCATTACAGTTTGTTTTTTAATGGAATTATACAGATAATGAGTCACACTGAAGGTGGAAATAAACCTGAAATCATTCATCTTTGTCGGATGTTTTTAATATCACCAAAAATGGCATTCTAAACAGGGGTGCGTAGACTTTACTGTAAAAGTTCAGGCCCAACTATTGCCTGTACCCCCAGAGCCTTTAATAGCATTTCTTCCACTTTTTAATATAACCTAGCAGCAAACATAGGAGTTAATCGCAGCAGGTTTAGCTGGGTCTTGGGAAAAAAAGAAGACAAAGAGCAGCAATCTGAACAATCGTAAACTTTTTCCCTGTTCCAATCGGCAAAATAGCCATTAATTCCCACAACCTCCTGGAGGAATACAGATATATACGTGTGAAAACTATGAATATCCGAGGAAGCGCATTGCTGTATACCGCAAGCATATGAAAAGACATCAATTATCCAAATTGATTCAGCGGCGGAGTAATGGGGGGGAAGGGAGATGTAGAGATAATTTAGAGCTTAATTCTTGAATGAATAAGAAGGATGGAGGAACGTGAGGGAGGAGGTAAAGGTGTGCGATGGAAGGAGAACGGTGGAATACATGGCTTCATGGGGTCTCATTTATCACCGTCGAATGCGGTGTAAGAAGATTTCATTAATAAAATTTATTTTCACTTTTTCAATGGCAGTGGAATAAAAAATTATGCAAATCTGCTCCTAATTAGGTTTAAAAATTCCATTTCATGGGATAATCAGACTTCAAAAAACTCAATTTTACTTCTAATCAGATTTTAACAAGGATATTAAGTCCACTTCGTACAGGAGAAGGGGGAAACGGCGAATTGAACACAAAATGTATTCAAGCTTAGCCCTGGGAGATAATTAAATAAAATTAATTTGGCACAGGGTTGCCTGTAGATGGAGGCGCTCCAGTCGGAGCATTGCCGAGGCTGAAAGAAACAAAAGTGTGTTCATTATTTTATAAACAGATACAAGGCTTATTGTTTGGAGGGCAGGGAATTAGAGCTATTCAGCCCCAGCCAGACTCCAGTTTGTGGTCATAAAGGAAAAGGCAAAGAATGTGTGTAGAATACGAGGATGGATTTCATGTCAACAGAGAGAATGGAAGAAGAAACCCCCAGAAATGTAACAGACAAAGGAATACTACTAATACCTCCGCTGCTACATACAGCCGTGGAGAGACTGGGCTGTATTTACTGCAGTCACTGACATTAACCTAATGAGGCCATTAACAAACTACTAAAACTTTTTTCAGCAGGCCCCCCCTAAAAATCACAAAAGTCCTGAAAATTTAGTTTTTCCGGTTCTGTGAAAAAAATGTATTTTTTAAATTTAATTATAGTGTAAGTGAAAAGGTCAAGAAATGTTGAATACATTGTGTATTTCAAATTCCTCACCATTTTCGAGATATGCCTCTGCTGTCCGTGAATGAGAACACTCTTGTTTGTATTCATAGGCTGCAAACATGTAGCAAAATATCAGAGAAAGTGTTAGCCACTAAGGATCTCACGTCCTTCCAATTAGCTGTCCACTGCCAGTTGTTAGGCGATATCAGAAACACCAAGATGGATTACAGGAAGAGTGCATCTGTGCTTGCTGCTGTCTCATGATGCCCATAGAAATCTAAGAAGAGGGGAAAGGAGGAGGGAGACAGAGAAACTCACTCTGAGACATGGCTAACACCTCATGTCCACTGGCATGTGGGAGTCCACAGCGGAATATGACCCTGACTGCGGCCAAGGATGCCCTTGGGTCTACCTGGCCGTGTTTTCTTTTTTCTGTACTGCAGATGTGTGCAAAAGTGCCGTCCGGCGCACTACCACACATGCACAGTACTTTATTTTATTTTCAAACTCCTGGTTTCCCGCGGAATCTGCGGCCTGTCCGTACTTCACACAACAGACAGGCCGCTGATCGGACGGCTTCCATTGACCTTAATGGAAGCAGTCTGTGAGGGAACCGCAGCAAAATGGAGCATGCTGCGATTTCATATGCGCGAGCAAAAACGGCAATTGGTTTAAGTTAAAAAAGTTAACCATTGTTTGAATCACTTTAATGAAAACTTCTTTAAATTGCTGGAAACGTATTTTGGAGAATATCTATCTATATTTCTCTCTTTCTTTCTTAATCCCAGAATTATTAAGCTTTCACACTGATCATTACACCTAACAGTCTGACACTTGCATCTACATGGACCTTAAAGAACAGCAACGGTTATCGCTCAAAATTCGTTTAAGCGATCAAAAGTGAGCGATGGTTTTGCTTCTAAAGACGAACGTTTAAACGTGACGCTTATCATTGGAAAATGGACGATAAATGATAATTAAACAATAGTTTGTTTGAACGGCGTGTGCATGAGTGAAGGGGAAAAAAATGAGGAAAAAATCGTTACACGACTGAACGATTTTCATTTAAACCAAACGATAAGCGAACTACTAATCGATGGCTTTCAAGTGGACTGAAAGACAACGGTGAATGAAAAGTGCACGATGGGCGTGCGTTTACGCGTAATGATTATCCCTCACTTTCAACACTTAACGAATTTTGAGCGATAATCGTTGCGTCTAAACAGCCCTTTCGAAAAAACGTCTCATTAGTCATCTCATTATCACAGGCAGGCTTACAAGGATACTAAGGATCCACCATTCACATTTGGTGATTGTCACAGCTCACCTCCCCCTCCCTACACCGGTTACAGAGCATGCCCACGTTTTCCAATATTAATCAACGAGTCTTCCGCATACTGCAGGATCTTCTAGTCCGTGTGGCTACTATAAAGAATCTCTCTAAAAGCCGTTAACTGCACCTCAGGCAAGATGGCTGCCCCTACAGTCGCGAATAGAAAAAATATAATTAAAAAAATAAAAACTACAAATCAAAAGAGAAAAACAGATTAGAGAAAAATGTATGTCATTAGAGTATTTTAATTAGTAATTGACTAGCGATACTGTACATTCCCTTTAAATAATGAGCTCGATAAGACGCCCATAAAGAGTTAACACCTACCGTAATAATGAGAATAAACAAAATTAGCCCCTTGCTCAGCACTAAACCCAATCAAAAATAGGATCTGGCCCATAAATACACTGTAAAATCAATGCAGAGAGACGGGTAATTAGAAAGTAGAGCCTTCAGGTACAATGACATTGGCTATAACCTTGTTGCCATCTACCTCTCAGCAAGCTATTTGAAGTTCTAAATGGTTCCCTGTAGTGTCCCTCCGCAGAGTCATGCGTCTGAGTGAACATTTTAGATTTAAAGTGTGTTTAGTAGACATATTTTTGCATGTAATTATGCTGTTTATTTTCATATAAACACACAGGTTATTAACTTCAACGAGCTTGGAAGAGCCGCTGAGTAGTGATAAAACCAGTAATCCTGTTTGCCTAGTCATTTGACTCTAAGTGAAAAGATTTGTGAAAAGAAACTTACTCCGTAAGCAAAAAGTTATATAAAAGACAGAAGCGAGACAGAGAACATAAATGAAATATATGTTGGAGGACTCGAAAGCTTTTAAAATAAGGCAGAAGCACCTCTGCAACTAATCTTCATGAAAGGGATTCGGTCATCAGGTTCATGCTGCGCAAACGATGGGCAGCTTGAACTCGGGTCAAGGATACCTACTGCCCCCGTGTTTTATACTAAATGACAGCTCTCTCCCTGCTTGTGTATAGGGAGAAAGCTGTCAATCTTCATTCTATGGGCGTGGAGAAGCCAATGTGGCCCACCCCTGTGACTTGGAGTCCAACTTCAAATCCCATCTGGGATTTATAGCATATCCCGCAGGGTATACCATAAAAGTCTGATAGATGCAGGGCCGAGCTCTAGGACCGGCATCTATCTCCAGAACCAAGCCGACCTTCCTTGGGCTGGCTATAGATGTTGGACGGAAATTACAGAAGCAACAATACAGACAATTCCCATTGTGGCCATAACTGGCCTAGAAGAGAATATAGGTTTAAGTGGTCTTTCAAACATCACTCCTGACTGACACTATTATTTCCAATGCTGGAGGGTGTAAGATGCCCCCTCAAGGCTTGCACTAGACATTACACAATGTTATGTGGGACAGAAAAAAAAAGGCCTTGTTACCCACAGCAACCAATTACAGAGCAGCTTTCAGTGTTCTCACTCCAGAAAAAATAAAATAAAATAAAAACCTGATCAACTGTGTTAAGGTCCATTTAGACAATGATTATCGCTCAAAAGCCATCTTTTGAGCTATAACCGTTGTGTCTAAATGTGCCCATCTTTCAGTTTTCTGCCGAACGACGGTTTTCAGTTCTGCTTGAAAACCATCCTTTGGCAGAACAGTTGATAAGCAGGACCGCACTCTGTCTTCTGCCAGGGAAGAGCTGATTATAGCTGCAGGCTGTGTCTGTCATCCATGGTGCTGAATTCTCCACCAGGGAGCTAGAGATTACATTGTTTTTTCTTAGCAGCCAATGGCTGAACAATAGAGCTAATTACAGAGCTCAGACCTCCTGCTAAGTTCTGCAGCAGCTTCCAGAAGCTCATTTGCATGCAAATGAAGCTGATAAAGAACTAATAGCAATTAGTGAGTATTAGTACTTTATGCAAAACGATTGTTGATTTTTCAATCTTTTGAAAGATTACCTGTGTGTGTAAATGGGCCTTTATACCTAGAGCAAGACCTGAGGGGTGGAGAATGACCTTAAAAGAACCTTCAAAATAGACATTTTGCTCCTCCTCCTCCTCCTCCTCCTCAGGTCCTGTGCTACACATAGGAATCTTTTTTCAAGAGCAAAAGCTTTAGCTTCTTTAGAAAAACCCTAAAGCAGAGAGGCATTATTACATAAAACTACACTTGTAAAAAACACTTTTATATATAAAAAAAAACTCCAATTCATTTTCCCCCCTGCGGATATTAACATGGCTGGCCTTAGCTACCTGTGAACCGTGTGGTCACACAGGGCACCAGGCGTATGTAGAGTGGAGCGATCTCTCCCCCTTAGGTCTGCTTGGTCAGATAAACTCCTTGCTCTTTGCAGCAGCATCTTGTGATGCAACATGAATCATCCTTCTCCTAGCATTGTCTCCTCCCCTTTGACGTTTCAAGGCACCACTGTCAGCCCACCAATTGGCACCCCCACAACACAGCGTACTGCATTTATGTTACAAGCATGGTTCTATGGCAGTTTTTACGTTACAAGTTTGGTTCGGGTATTCTATCTGTGTACGGATCTTGATTCTAGTGCAGTTTTAAGTTATTAGCTTGGTACTGGTACTGTATGTATGCACTTAGCTGTGCTGGTGTGGATATGGTGCCTTCTTGCTGCTTTCTGCATAGTGCAGGCAAATTGCCTTTTGGTCCAATATGTATCTTTTTCTTATGACAGGGGATGCCAAAAATAATTATGCACGGGGTTCCATCTAGTTTAAGAGGGTCACTGGACATAAACCCACCAAACAAAACCAGGAAGTAAACTGAAAGCCAAACGTTTAGTAAATCTGAGGAAAACATTCAGTTTCCAAAAGCACAATATATATTTTTATAATCCCTGTTGAATACAGACAAATGTTGATTTACGCGTCTTAAAAAATACTTAGACCACTTCTTGCATATTTCTTGCTAATGAATGGAAGAAATAAAGCTGCACAAATTGGAAGTGGAAAAAAATGCGCATTATCAATCAACGGGTCTGTTCATGCTTCACCGCTCAAGATTTTCACAATTTGTTTTCAATACATAATTGTCGAAGAATAAAAAGAAAATTCTAATAAATTGCAGAAAAAGAAAAAAAAAAAAGAACTAAAAAATGCAGAACCTCCGATCAGCACACGGGTACTTGTGGGATTTATTAAGGGTCCAGGAAAAAAAAGGTTCATTAAAACGTCCTTGAAAGTTTTGAAAAGCTAGAATAAGTTATTTAGATCAGCATTTTCAGAACTTTTTTCTTTCATTAATTCCTCTTTTTATTGATGTTTGGCAACTTTAACCAAGGTGAATTTTTTTTTCTTCAAAAGCCTTGCTTAGTCTGCTGTGAAGAGGGGCCGGTCACATACTTAAACATTTCAATAAAGGAACATGAATAAATGTAGACATTTGCACCAACTGTCAGCAGCATAATTATCATATATACAGCATTGGCTAATCAGAGACGGGGCTCACGCTTCCGGAAAATTAGACACTTAAACAAGAAAAAATAGCTGAACATATTAAGTGCAGACATTTAGAATGTTCAATCGCCATGACATAACCTATACACAGCTTTCATTTTTTTTGCATAATGTCGAATTTTACATCAGATGGGATTTTTTTTTTTTTTTTAAACACAAAACCTTGAAGAGGTTCTGGCACACATTCAGAGGATCTGAACTGGGGATACATCCCTTCTCCTGTTGTGCCCATGTGACCTAATAATGCATATGGACAGGGTTTGTCTTTAATGTTCCCTATAAGGCTGGGTTCACACGGGACGGATGTGCCACGGAAATTCTGTGCGGCAAATCCGCCCGCGTCTCCTAATCCCGGGATTAGCCAGCTATGTGGATGAGATTTTGCAAAAAATCTCGTCCACGTGAGGCAGCCAATCCGTTGCGGCAAAGCTGGGCGGAACAGCTATGCGGCGTGGAATTTACAGCCGCAGCATGCCAATTTTTTTTCCCTCCGTTGCGCCCTCACTTCTTTCTATGGGGAGAGAAAACCACAATGGAGTGCCAGCGCCCGAACCACTCCAAAACCCGTGGCAAAATGGCACGGGTTTTGAAGCTGTGGCTCTCTTGCGGAAATCTTGCGGCTTTTTGGTGCAGCCAAGCCGCGGGATTTCTGTCCCGTGGGAACCCAGCCTAAGTCTTTGTAGCTAGTGAGTAAGTAAATTAGTGACCTGGGCAATCTGAAGCAAAAGCAAATCAATACTGCTGTACAGTGCCAAATTATAATCGGCATTGCTGGTGATCTAGGGTAGTGATGAGATTAATATCAGCTACCCTGGTGGCCCAGGGAAGAGAAAGGGCTAATGTCTGCATCCCTGGTGGTCTAGGTAGAGAAAGGATTAAGGTGTGCACTCTTGGTGGTATATGACAGTTAATGATTTAATGGTCATATCCCTAGTGGTCTAGGACAGAGAAAGTATTTAATATTCCATATCTGGTACCCAATGGCTTACTCGATCCCTCCAGACTCCAGTGCTGTCCCTGTTGCAGGAAAGCTGAGAGCAGAATGGACAGACATTCCCTGTGTTCCTTATGGTTCCATCTCTCTCAGACTTTTCCCTATGCCCCCTTCTTTTACACAGACTGCTGCCCATACCCCCTTTTTACTGGCTTCTCTCTATGCAGGACTGCTCCACAACCCTCCTTTTTATACACAGACTGCTCTCCACAGCCCCCTACACACAGCCTGCTCCCTCTTCCAGCATCTATACTCCGCCCTATGTCTGCCTCTTTCACACTACCTTCCAGCCACTGCACTGCAGGAATCTGAACACCGATAGTTTAGCTTTCTATTTCCAAAGGCAAAAGGAATTGTAAAATTTTATTTACCAATTCCTGAAGTTATTAATTTAATGAGTAATATGATGACAATATAGGGGGAAAAAAACAGCACCGGGTCTTAAATCACAAAATTGCTGCGCCTCAAAGGAAAAACTGCAGTAGTAATATTTCATAATGAACAGATTAGTGAACAGACATTAATGAGCGCAATTAGGTTTACGTTACCCAGATGCGGCTCTGATTTAAGAACACATATACAATATTTATGAGTGCTAAACTCTGAATTGTCCCGCTGCGTGAAGGAATAAATAATGCTTTAAGATCAAGCCCGGCAACGGCAATCTGAGGGAATGTAACAAAGCGAGTACAAGGTTGTATCCTAACTGCTTTCAACTCCACACATATTTGGGAAGTCAGATAAACTAGAGGGTGAACTAAGAAAACTTTAAACTGACACTGACAGATCGCATTGCGTCTCTGCACGTATTACACATGCATCCGTCTTCCTGGGTTCATTGCTATAATATGGTTCTACAACTTGAAGCTCGTAAGGCCAAATGCAAAAACTGTAATCGGGCCCCTCATCTACCATGTGCCATTTATAATACCTGCAACTTCATTTGCAGCAAAGGGGTCTTTGACTCTACCCCAGGCACCAGGGCCCTGGTGTGACTACCATCTCTGCACTAATGAGAAGTGTGCCTCAGTAATGGCCTTTACTATCCTTAGGATAGGGGATAGGTTTGACTAGTGGGGGTCTCACCGCTGAACCCCAAACTGATCCAGAGGAGTCCCATGTCCCCCTTCCTCCTCACCGAGGGCTCCCCCAGCCCCAGTGAGGAGACTGAATGGAACGGCACTTGCACATGCGCTGTGCCACTATTAGTTTCTTAGGCCACGGGGAAAAGAAGAATTAAAATCCGCAGCGGATCACCTGCATGCGGATCCGCACCCCATAGGGATGCATTGACCAACCACGGGTAGATAAATACCCGCGGATGGTCAATAAAAGGGAATTTAAAAAATATGGAGCATGAAAAAAAATGAACATGCTCCATTTAGGTGTGGGTCTCCCGCGGGGACAGCTCCCGCAGGCTTCTATTAAAGCCTATGGAAGCCGTCCGGATCCGCGGGAGACCTAAAATAAGAATAAACTTACCCGCAGCGAACCGTGCAGATCTTCTCTTCTTCCCGGCCAGATCTTCTTTCTTCGGCCTGGCGGATGTGCCCGGCCGAAGAAAGAAGATCTGCCCGGTCCGCTGCGGGTGAGTTTATTCTTATTTTCAGCGCTCGTGTCCGCAGGGCAGGAGGGACCCCATGGAGAATCCGTAGCGGGCCTGATTTTTCCCGTGGACATGAGGCCTAAGTACTTGAGCTATTTCCATCAACTGCATTGAAATGAATGGAGCAGCGTAGCACATGTGCAACCACTATTCCATTCAATCTGACATTAGTGTACGTGGGTACTGCAAGTCCGCAAGGATGAAAAGAAGAGTGTCATGGGGTCTTTGTAGGTCCCAGCAATGAGACCCCCACTATCCAGACTTCTCACCTATCCTATGGTTGGTGATGAAAGTCCATTCTGGTTCAACCCCTTTAAACAATGATCAATCCTTCCACATTACTAGGAAGATTTACCACTCAGGGGTCCAGGAAAGAATGACAAGAGTTGTGGCCGTATTGGTTGTCAGCCAGATTTTACTAAAAGAAACTTAAAAGAAGTTTTCTAAGTTACTGAAAAAAAAAAAAAAAAAATCAGAAGAGGGCAGGAAAGCGTTAAAAATAAAATAAGATATACCCATTGCTCCAACTCCCCGCCGCCGTTCCAGCACAATCGCTCCTGTTCTCCTAGCCAGTCTGTGTTTACTTACTGTGTTTAAGTTCTATATACACACGACCGCTGCAGTCAATCATCGATCTCAGTGGTATACGGCTGGAGACCGCTAAAGGTCAGTGAGTGGCTGCAGCGGTCATGTGTTTACAGACATGTCACCACTGCAGTGTGTCAACAAAGACTATTGAGGGAGATGGGGTCAGCGGTGCCGAGCTGATGAGGGATCAGAGAGGACAGTATGACGCAGTTTGTTTTTACATTATATTTAACCCTTTCCCGCCCTTTCCAAAAAGAAATTTTTTTTTTGAAAAACCCCTTTAAGAAATGGGTTTATAAATACAAAAATTTGATATGAAAAAGGAACAAAAAGGTAAGGAATTATACTTACCAATCGCCTAAACCGCCCTTATTATAATCCGCCATTGGAGGTACTCACCCAGCTTTCCTAGTTTCCTGAACGGGAGAGCTGCAGTTACGCATCCACAACTCCTATACTTGCTTCTTAAATAGTCATATCGGCCATTCAGGAGACCAGAAATGCTGAGTGACAGCACTGCATTGGCGGCCATGTTGTCTATTGCCCAGTTCTCCCATCAACCACTAAGAAAAGGATGGCTACAGCTTGCAGCAACATGACACAGGAATTATGTTGAGCGACCCGGTCACTTTTAAAAGGAAAATACCATTTAACAGACGTCAGCCTCCTTCCTTCATCTAGGAGAGCAGCTCTATGAAAAAGACCCTGGCACTTTAAAATTCTTCTAGAGAACATAGAAGAATTTCATGTACGCCTCTAGCAGAGCTTTACTTGAAAGAATATTAAAAACGGGGGGAAATACCCATAGTAGGAACATGTCGTAGTTGATTAGCTGTCTAGAAATTCCATGTTCTGAAAAAGATTGTCGGAGCAGCGTGCCTTACCTTCTCCTAGGATTATTTAAAAGAGCAGGAGATGAAGGAGAAGGAAACGTTGCCTGGGGTAACCAGCTCAAATTAATGTAGACAGAATTGGGCCATTCGGGGGAATTGAGCCTTAGATATTGAGCTAAGATCTCTTCTCGGAAAGAAAGGACGGCTACTGATGAGGCCCTGGTGACTCTTAACACATGTAAGAGCAAATGCCCGATGACAATTGGTCCCAGCACAGAAAGTGCTGACCTGGTCTTCTGTAAAGGCGTCCTCGAGACGTCTGAAGATGATGTTATTGCTCAGAGGCTCTCACCGCTACATTCTACCTTCAAAATGGTTTTTCCCAAAACACTAGGCGGATAGTCGAACTCAAAAACTAAGCGGCCTTTTAATTTAGAACTTTTTGAAAAGTTTTTCTTGGTAGAAATAAGTTACTACTTTTTGCTAAAAGTATAAAAGATTTTCTTAGGCCAGCTGCACACCGGCGGGTCGGATTCCGCATGCAAATCAGACCCTGTGCCCAGCTGGCATCCGTGCGTACCTGCCTTTCTTTAACCTTTTCTGTACTGTGGATGGTCCACACGGCGAGCAGTCGGACATGCGCAATACAGATTTTATTTACTGTTAAATCCTCTGCGGATGGGACGCGGATCGGACGGCTTCCATTGACTTCATAAGTAGAACATGCTGCAACTTTTCCTCCGCGAGCGGAAAACCGCAGTTGATTTCTGCACGTGTGCAGGAAAAAGCGTATTGCCACAGCATGTTATGGGCAGTATTTGCTGCGGAATACGGAGGCAGACGCCCGCTCTGGATTCCGCAATGCAAATCTGCTCATGTGCAGGCGGCCTTAAAGGGGACTTGGCATATCTTTTGATCAGTGGAGATTGCTGCTTAACTAGTGGTTAGCACTGTTGCCCTGTAGGGCTGTGGTCCTGGGTTCAAATCCTGCCAAGGACTACATCTGCATAGTTTTTCATAGTTCTCCCCATTTTTGCATGCGTTTCCTACGGGTTACTCCCGTTTCCGCCCACATACCAAAAGTATACAGATGCCAAATCCCCAATGGAGACCGAACACATTACTAAGAAGTGTAATGTGCTGCCTAATATGCATGTGCTATATAAATAAAGGTGATTATAGCCATGTCCGCATTATTCCAACCTCAGTTTTCCTTTTTGCCGTACATCCCTCCATCCACCCAGCACTATTCTGTCACATGAGCAATTCAGTGTCAATGGATGACGTTGGGGTTACCTACATTGAGAGCTGGAAACCGCCCATATAACAGAATACTAGGTCCACATCTAATGGAACCCAGTGTGATTAAACAATATAAATAGAAGCTGCGCGTGGCTGCAGTTAGGTCCAAGGTGTACTTTGTCTTATTCAGATCTTATTCGCATTCATTTTTTTATCGCGGCTATTTTGACCCGATAAAACGTTGGCCAAAAGTCTTGGCCATCTGAAGCATTGGATGCCAATGCATTTGTTCAGTTGGGCGATTTTCCAGCGCGTAATATCGTACATCTGAACAAGATAGCACATGCGCTGCAGATTCCCACCGGACGTTTTTACACGCGTCCGGAAAAGATAGGTCTTGTTCTATAAAAGCCTATGGGAGCTGGCGGCAAGGAGAGGGCGAGGTGTTTAGCACAACTAGCGATGCTAAACTCCCTCACCTTTCCACCCACTCCCCTTGCTGGCAGCTCCCATAGGCTTCTATGGGAGCTTATATTGCCGCAATCAGCTGGCAAAGGGAGGGGGAGGTAGTATAGCAGCTCTATTTGTGCTAAACTCCTTCCCATCCCCTTGCCGGCAGCTCCCATAGGCTTCTAGGGGAGCTGCAGGCTGAGTGCGGCCAAGATAGGACAAGATCTATCTTTTCCGGCCTTGCGTAAATGTGGCCGTCCAGAATCCGCAGTGTATGTGCTGTATCTGGCTGTCTGAATGAGCGAGAAAACTTGAGATTTAGCCCCGAGTCGTTTGCGGCTTTCTCGCGTAAATACGATTTTCAGCTGCGATGTGGGCGGCTGAAAATCGCAACGGTCCAGTCTGTACTTCTTACTGATTAAATATGAACAGCTCTGCGGACTCGCTGAATTAAAACTGGAGTATTCAGACGTGTGTTTTTTATGCAGACCACTGTTGTGCTTTAAAAAAAATAAAAATAAATTTAAAAAAAAAATCACAGCATGTCCTATTTTAGTGCACATTGATGGAATCATGTCTCCCATTAAAGCCTGTGGGTGCATACAAAATATGCAATAAACACGCATCATCATCTTTATTTACCTTTTTTTTGTTTGTTTTACACGCACCGAGCTTTCTGTGGGTTGACAGAACTGGCATCACAAACCTTTTTGCGTCTTTATTTTTGTGCGCGTGCAAATTAGCGAACACGGATGTAATACAGACATTTTTTAAAAATGCACAATACTGACAGAAACACACATTGATAATGGCGAGTTTTTCTTACAGACCAAAATTGCATACACTTGTGTGAATGAGTCCTAATGCAGCTACCCACGATGATCTCAGGACGTAAGTGGTCCTCATTAGGTGGGCGTGTATGTTTTTTAGAAAATCTATTCTCAAATAACCTATTGGTGAATCCACCGATCGGGTCCCGTCTATATGCCAGAGCGGAGATCATCTACAAAGACGATGGCTCTCCAGCAAATTCATTACACCGCTGACTCCCAACCTTATTACTGCAGGAGAACCCCCGAAAAGGGTTTCCACTCCTGAGGAGCCCAAATGCCATTCAGAACAGATGTGCCATTTCTTTTATAAACTTCATCCAAATATCATGCATCTATTAGTTTCTCTGGCATTTCTAAATATTTATCACATCCACAAGCGCCATTCACCGCTTTCAAAAATATGACGAAGATTACACCTGTGGGGAACTAATCTAAAACACCTTTATTGATAAATAAGCCCCAACATTGTTCAGGTCTGAGAACTTCTGACCAGGCTTCAAGGACCTTAGGATTCTTGGGAACTCTGGTTAGGAAACACTGCATTATACAGACAGTCCACTGATTTCAATGTGAACTGTGTAATGCCTCATTTTACCTGCAGGGGTGCTGCAGGATAATCAAAAACTGTCCATGTTTTTCCACAGATTACAGCTGTCCAGAGGTGGGGAAGGGGGATGAGGGAGGTCTCAGCACTAGGTGACCCCGTGATCAGCTTATTATCGAGGAGCCTTCTAACAGTGGAATTGTCCATGTGGACAACTATTCTATTAAAGAGTGCTGTTCTTTTTAAGCCACTGATGGGAGAAAACGGAACTGTCAGCCTTGATTTGATAATGGATGTTTATTACATAATTTATCGTATGTAGATTAGAAGACTCTGGCCCTCAACCAATTGGCAACATCCTGTTCTGCATCTCACCATACGATGACCTTTTTGAAGGATATCAGGTATAGCAACGCTGCTTTCTATTAACATTTAATACTTACATGATTATGATAAGCTGATGAAGCAGCATCTGTAAAGTAGAAGCATTTTTACTAACCCAGGCTTTACTATAAAAGCAAGAGTGTTTACGGTATAGAAGGATTTCGGTCCGAGACTACCCAAAATATCAGAAAAGTCTTCGTCTAAACATGCACGCTCCGTGGGGCATGTTGGCATTCACCATGCCACAATCCTCATTTTCCCTTACATCTATCTTCGAGAGACATTTGTGAGCGCCAATATGTATAAGATTGTTAGTGGGATTGTAATCTAATGGATATGGGCACCTTAACCCTTTGCAATCCAATTTTGGATTCAGGGTTTCCTAGGGGGCTCTCTCTTTCTGCCATTATACAAGGGCGCCACCTGCTGGCTAGAGCCAGTACTGTGGAATGGGACATGCTGGAGAGGCCCTGACAACAGAGCAACCAGTAATATACAGTAATACCACCCTGTCGGACGTCTTCCGACATCGGAGCTGTACAGCCTTCAATCAGAATGTCTTCAGGCGTCAGACAGAGGATTGGAAAGGGTTAAGAGGGTATTCTGGGAATTTAAAAAAAAAAAAAGCTATTGAACAGTGGGGATCTGTCACTCGGATCCCCAACAATCAGCTGACTCCCAGAGCTGTGGCCCCTGCGGTCAGCGCAGGAAACAGAAAGCGGCAACCAAAGCGCAGCAGTCTGGGTTAGTATTGCAGGCACAGTTACTACTGAATTCAGTGGCAGCTGCACCTGCAATACCAATCCAGGCCACTGCGATATGGTCAGCACCATCTGCTTCCTGCATTGACCATAGTGACAGCGGGGGATCCAAGAGGCGGCTTCTGCCAGTCATCAATAGCAAAAAAAAATAAAAGTTAAAAGTCTTGAAATACCCCTTTAAAAGGGATTATCTCAAAAGACCAACCTTGAACATAAGCCCCATTAAGGCCCCCTTCAATGAGCCAGAACAGAGAGCCACACAAGTGGCTCCCATTCTGGCAGCATCAAGCCATCCTTGCATTACATAAACAGCCATTTATCTGAATAGCCGCCACAAGATGCTACATTTTCCCTGTAGCAGCGACTACAGAAAAAAATAATGGCACCATAGGAAATACCATAAATATCTGATACGTATGGATCTCACCATTAGGACCCTCACCCATCTGCAGAGTGTGGGTCTCCCCATTCATTTTAGTACAGATCTCTCCTTTCACGGTAATAGCTGAGCAAGTGGGGTCGCCCGTCTCCGTGACTTCCATAGAGGTGAATGGAGACAGGGGACATGCACAGCCACCGCTACACTCATTCGTCACCCACATGTGGTAGCCGTCAGCGGGATGACAAATGGGAGGACCCCTGTTAAGTAGATGGTGCGGGTCCCAGAAGCAGGTCATTCATGGTATATCCTGTGGATATGCCATTCATACCCAAGTTGGGTATGCCACTTGAAAGCACAAATCATTTTAAGCCACAATAGGTTAAACCGCTTCATAAAAAATTAACTTCTCATTAATAAAGCATCTATTAAACATTTTGTAATTATTTTGGTTGTGATTGTTTCGTATCAGAGAGCGAGATGCCGACTCTTTGAAGTGTGGAGAGAAAATTCTAATAGGGTTATTTTTTATATACGCAGCACACTGTATATCTTCCTTATCTCCTGGCACTGCTGACCTTAAATAACTTCCTATCCATCTACTGTCTATAGTGAAAATCACCCCCCCCCCCCTCCTTTGCAGGTTCTCCACTGCTTTTATGCAGTAAACTCCTTTAGTTAACAGAGCAATCAAGGCTAGACACAGCCGGCAAATTGCCGTGATACCATCTATTGATAAAACGTTAGCGCAGTGCTGAAGGCATAAGAATCTGCAATACCTGCCTACTCCGGCAAGCTCCAGGTTCTGTTCTGAACACTGCCGGCGCCTTTGATTAAATAATTGATTTCTCATTCTTTCAGCTTTTAAGCAAAATATTAAAAAAGAAGCATCACCCTGATGTTCTAGGTGCCCCTCAATATAATTAAGTCTATATAACCATGTCAATTTCAATGGCCATTCTACGCGACTTGATAACAGAAGCCTGACAAGAACCAATCAATGACCTCAGCACTTGTTTAATTGGCTCAGGTGGCTGGGTACACTACTGTACAGGTAAGGCCCTATTTACGACAGTTTGAGTAACAGTTTTCAGCGATCATTTTTGCACAGTCTATAGTAGCTAAGTAGCTACTAAAGAGCTATGCAGGCGGAGTGGGACACGCTTGGCGAACAATACAGCTGTTCCGTACCAGCGGGACACGAGCTGTAAGAATCTTATCAGCGCTGTTGACTGTGATAGCAGCCTGCACCGCTGATAAGAATTCATCGCTCAATTCTAGAAAACTAGAAATCGAGCGAGGGACGACTCAGGCACGAAAACTGCATGATGTCCATGCATTTAGACCCAACGATTCTCGCTCAAAAGACGTCTTTAACCAATTTTTGAGTGAGAATCCTTGGGTGTAAATGGGCCTAAAAACACTAAACGTTTAGGGTACCTTTATACGGGGTGACTGTCAGTGCCCGACTATCAATCATAATAATGTTTATTTGTATTGCATCAACTTATTCTGCAGCGCTATACTCCTGTGCTGTATACAGGAGCGATAGCCCTCCAAGTGAATGAGCTGGGGATTATTGCAGCCCACCGGCCTTCTATCATACTAAACAGAAGTCGATCAAACATTAAGTGGATCCGGTTTGCAAAGCCCGATAGTCGCTTGGTTTACAAGTGACTGGCAGGTGAACGATTTTCTCACTCGGTGCCCTGTTGGTGGCCGCATAACTGCCCCGTGTAACCGTACCTTTAAAATGATAATGTAGTAACTGCTCACCATACTAATTCCCTGCCGCTCCTAATCTGATGTTTTCTGGGGTACCCCGCTGGCCTCTGTACTTCCTGGTCTCTACTGACACAGACATCAGCCAATAAGTGACCACGGAGGTGAGCTGCTACAGCCACTGATTGGTTGCAGGAGTCACATGTCCATATCAAAGGGTATAGAAGTACAGAAACCAATAGGCAACCCTGGTAAGTACACTATATGCACAAAAGTATTTGGACATTGCATGTTTTTCAGAAAAAGTGCTTTGTTATCCTATTTAGTGACGTGTCGGCCCTCCTTTTGCTTGTATTACAGCAGTAACACATCGAGGAATACTTTCCACAAGTTCTCTAAGTCTGGACAGGAACAGTTCGCCATTCCTCGTACAAGGCTGTGAGAAGAGATTGTTGTGAGGATGGGCGTGGGTGGCGGTGCTGTACCCATCGCTCCAGTTCGTCTCACAAGTGCTCGATCGGATGAATGAATAGTTATTACAAAATGAGCAGCTTTTTGTTTAACCTATGCCCTTCCCAGCATACCCTTCAGCAAACTCAGTATTTGCACATTTGCTGATTGTCAAAATACTTTTGCCCATATAGTGTATAAGAGGGGGAGAGTTGGGGGATCGGTAAGGTGGGTATTATTCCATTTATCATTTTAAAGCATTCTGAATTGTTTACTTTAAGTGGTCCAAGACCCCTGCTGATCAGCTGTTCCTTGGAGTTGCTGTGTGGCGGAAACACACAACTCCGTACACTGTTCAGCGGCTCAGAAACTTACAGCAGCACAGTTCTCATTCAAGTGTATAATCCCAGGACCCCCGCTGATCAACTATTGATGATCTATCCTGAGGATAAGCCATGAACGGTTTAGAGCTGAAAAACCTTTTAGAAACCATATCATGAGTCAATATTATTCCAATAACCAGATCTTCTCTTTTACATACAAAGTACATATTACAAAGAGGAAAAAGTTGTCTTAAGTCATACAACTCAGCTTCCTTGAGAAAGGAGCCTTTCAACTAACCTCCGGCCTTTAATCTTCAGGTCACACAGGTCATTTGCTAGTCTAAAGACGAAATAAAAGGAGAGAAAAAGGCATCTAATAATAGACCAGTCTTGTCCCCATTTAGCTTTCTCGGTGCTGAGCAAAATCAGCAGGCTCAAGCTTGATCTGCGTAGCCCCGGGCAGTAGGGCCGTCGCAAAGTGTCATCTGGCTGCAGCAAGCAACTATAAGAGATGTGGCAACAAAATCAATCCTTCAGTGGATGGTCTAGATGCAATGCACTTGTTACTTCAATGCCAAAACCTAAGCGGCCCAGAGGGTAAGGCAGCCAGGAAGAGAATATGAAGCACACACTTATGTATGTTATACAATTCACATAGATGGGTTTTTCTTTAGCTTGACTCTTAGCATGGCACACCGGGATACGATGTCACATTATATGGGTGGTTTATATACAGTCTGAATTACTATACAATGGGTTTTCTTGTGTTAAGATATAAGAACAATAGTTTTAATGGGATAACAACTTTCTGCTCCATCACAATTCATGCAAAATTTCTACTATAGATATTTTATGGAAACACACCTATACATATAGCCAAATTATACATTCAATTCTTCAGGCTGAATTGGTTCGCATCAGAAGAAGTGAAAATGTAAAACTTTCCAATTCGGACATGCAGTCCAGCTGCGTTCTTCATACCCCGCTTGGAGCGCTCGACTCTATACCAGCCAAGCGCTCCAAGTAGAGAACAGCTGGGTGCAGAAGACAAGCGGCCCTGCTTGTCTTCTGCATCCCCCACTTGGAGTGTTCAGCTGTAGAACAGCCAGGCGCTCCGAGCAGAGAACAGCTGGATGCAGAAGACAAGCGGCCCCGCTTATCTTCTGCATTCCCTGCTCGGAGGGCTCGGCTGTATAACAGCCGGGCGCTCAGAGCAGTGAACAGCTAGATGCAGAAGACAAGCGACCCTGCTTGTCTTCTGCCTTTCCCCTTAGGAGTGCAAGGTGATCGCTCAACATTTGAGTGACCACCTTGCGCTGTATATGGACACAACGATTATCGCTCAAAAGACATCTTTTGAGCAATAGTTGTTGTGTCTAAATAGGCCTTTACATACTTGTGCCACATTGATCGTAAATCTGATAAATCAGGCACATTTTAAGGCTGTCTAGTCTAATGCTCCATTTACACGGGACAACTGTTGTCTAAATGAGCGGGTGACATCACCGCTAGTTGTTCGCACTCATGCAGAATGTTTAGACAGGCAGATCCTTGTTGAGAATCACTAACTTCTCGCTCAGTGCTTCACGTTCTATGTGACACACTGAGCGGGGAATGTTCACACACCCCAAGAAGTGAGCAAACCAGCAATAATTTTTATGAAGGCTGAAACGGAGCGTCAAACGAAAACTAAAAACGAATAGCTTCACGATGGCTTTGCGTTTAGACGTAACGCTTATCGTGCATTTTCATTCGTTTGAACGAATTTTAGTGAACAATCCTTATGTGTAAATAGGCCATAAGTTTTTAACTTTTAAACAGTATTAGTAAATAAGCCCCAATATTTCTACAAGCCTCCTCACTCACATCACACTCCGACTTAGTAGTTAAGGTACCTTTACATGGGAAGACTGCTGGGTGCATATGCAGCCAACAGCGGTCCCACCAACTATCGCTCCAACCGCCTCCAATCACAGTATATAGGTAATTTTGAGCAGCTCCTGTTTACAGAGGCCAACAGTTGCTCGTTTTTAAGTTCTTCTAAAATAAAAAAAACAAGCAACTACGACAAGTGGGCGATTTGTTGCTCAGTGCCTTGTCAGCGGATGATTATACATGGGAAGACCAGCGCCCAAATTCGCTGTTTCCAGCAATTATTCGGTCGATAATTGCCCCACGTAAAAGGTACCTTTAGTAATCAACAACATACTGCTTGGATTACTGCTGATGCTGCTGCAATTACAGGACTGTATTAAATAGCTAGACGCCTGTACAAGCAGCTTGCAATTCCTTGTTTGAGTAAGGGTCCTTTTAAAACAGGACAACCTTTTGGGCACAGATGTCCATCAGGTCATCACAGTGATGATGGTTGCCATTACACAGGTACAATCATTACTAAGCTAATGGAGGCAAAGGGGGCTGGAGATCATTCGGGCCGGCCGCCTCCATTCACAGTAAACAGGCAGTTGTTCATAGAATAACGTCTGCCTGTTTACACTGGCCGATTCAGCGTTTGTTTTTAAGGCATGGGTAAGTGCATGCTTTTACACTAAGTGCATGCTTTTACATTAAAGCGACAATCATTTAGATTCTTACTGATCGCAGGAATCAGCAACCTGACAGGCATTTGCCCCTAAATGTAATATTACATGGTGATTGCTGTCCATGTAATAAAAGGAAGGCTCAAGCCTAATAAAGCAGCTCTCCATTTTGGCTACTAGAAGAGGTTCCCAAGACGGAGTCCCCTTTATAAAGTCCATATGCCCTAATTGAGTGTATGGACAGCAGTTGTCTTCATAAGACAACTCCTTTAAAAGAGTTTCACCAAGACCTAAAGTTATTGCCTATCTGTGGGAGTCCGAATGCTGGGACCCTTATCAATCTCGAGAACAGGGAACCCAACAGTTCGCACATGAATGGAGTGGAGGTCGCACATGCACGCTGCTGCTCAATTCATTTCAAAGTCCATGCTGGAGATTGCCGAGTACGAGCGCTTGGCAATTTCTGGTGCTGCTCATTTCATGGGACCCCTATTCTCGGGATAGATGGGAGCCCCACCACTGGGACCCCCAACAATCCAGAGAACAGGGGGGGGGGGTCCCCGAGGATAATTTTAGAACTTTTTGAGCATTTTCTCTGGAATGAGGTTGAGCTGCAGTAGTAGATACAACCAAAAAAGAGGGGCACTAATTAATGCTGTCAACTCAAACACCCGATATATAAACATAGAGAGTATATATTTAATTTACATAGTATTTATATAGTAACAATGGAAAATTAAAAAGGGACAGTCCGGGGAGAAAAAAAACAAAAAACAGAAATCTGCTCAGCATTGTATAAAAGCGCAAGACCCCTACCCCGCTGCACTCTTTTTCTGGTCCCATTAATGACGCCCATAATAGATCCCAAGTCACATACAGGCAGTAATTGGTTGCAACGTGATGTCATTATTTGAGTCGGAGGAAGAGTGAGCGGTGGACTTTTTATAAAAGTTTTATGGGGGAGGGGGGGGGGGGAACGTGACAGGTCCCCCTTAACTAAATTACGGTGCTGTTAGGGGTTGCAGAGAGCTTGGTGATGTAATTTTATATTTGCCAGCTCCCACAATCCAGCGCTGTCAGCCACTGAAGTCGACCTGCTGCATGAAAATCCAACTCTTTTCAAAGTCCCAAGCACGCACTCTCCCATACACTTATTTTACAGAAGAGAACTGCATGCGATTCCATAATATATAATCAGAATTGCCCCTTGGGTTCCATTTATGATGATATAGATATATAATAAAGTGGAATGGGAGTTGGCGTGAAGCCGCCATCGACCAGAGGGCGAATCGGGCCGGCATGCCGATGCTGTCTTCTACCAGAGGGGGAGTCGATGGAATAATGCTGCCACCATCTACTAGAGTGGGAGTGGACAATATAACAAATGACACCATCTACTGGAGTGGGAGTTGACCGTATAATTAAGCCATCTATTACAAGAGGAGGGGTGGTTTAATGACACTATATACTAAAAGGGAATAGGCCCTATAATATGTAATCATAATGTTGCCGGTTGCATTTGTGTCACACTTAACTCCAATCTGCAATTTCAGCAATCATAGAGAAAGTAGCTGCATGGCATGCTGAGCCTTGTAGTTCACTATAGAGGATAAAAGGTAGGAAATACACAGTTCGGCTGGCTGCATGCAGCCAGGTCACAATCACCCCCAATAACCAATGGCAGCATGGTGTATCAGCAAAATAATATGCTCATTGGCAGCGGTGGGCAGGCATACTCTGGCCGCATGCAGCCAGCCGGACCCTGTATTTCTAGTTCATGTGAGCTAAATGTTCTTCTCTAGGATGTGCAGGGGGGTCCAGGCTTTGCAGCAGTCAGGCTGTAGATAGGCGTTTCCCCTTAGCACCGGGTCCCGCATGGACTATAAGAGGAAGCCTATGAAGTTACTGTAGGCTTCCTCCCGTGCCCTCGCCTGCGCACGATTTTAGCCATACCTATGGGGCGGGGCTAAAATCGGTTTTACAATGTATGCAAAAATATGAGTCGTAGGGGACTGAAATGGCGAATTAATCATATTAATTCAATTAATCACCCAGCCCTAGTTACAAACCAACTGTATCATGTGTTACCCATTGTGATGGGAAGGAAAAAAAAAAACACAAAAGTTACAACCAAAAAAGAAAATATTCTTTTGAGGAGAACAATTTAATTCAGCTAAGGCTTGTAATGAGCAGCAATGCAATTATTAGTGAAAGCCCCATCACTGGAAAGTTGGCAGGAAACAAGTGTTAGTCCGTGTTAGACATTTGGATGCAGTCCACAAATCTCTTCTGAGTATCCAGATGCCTTCATGGCAACGGTCCACACGGGCAGCGAAAGCAGCCATTATTACGGTGTGCATACGGCCAGACGTCTTACAATCCGTCACCGCTCGTGAAGTAATCAATCAAGGCAAGCATCAAATGTGTCGCGTTTCATTTATAGGGTCAAATAGACAGGAAGTGGCATTGCCGGCAGTACGGTTAATCATGAAGTGATCTGACTGTCGAGGCTTAACCGATAAATCATAGAAAGTACTACAACATTCTTATAGGCTGGGCTTCAATTTCGCACCAGTTTCAGGATTTATGCTTGCTGTCAGTGAATGAGAAAAACAGACTGAAAAACTCTCCTACTTGCGTCCAACTGGCAGTATATAGGGTAATCTTGTAACGAGACTTGCAGTTTTAGCCCGTAGAGGTAAATGAGATTGTTTTCAATCACCGACAGCAAAGACTTAAAAAGATGTCCTATTCAGTGAATAGGACATAACTTTCTGATTGGAAGGGGTCCGACCGCTGGCATTCCTACCAATGACAAGAACGGGGGTCCTGTGTCTTTCCGTATGAATGGAGTGGTGGCCAAGCAAGCACACTGCTTCACCCTTCATCTTTACAGGACTGATGGACATAGTGTTGTCCATCTCCTCAGCAGTCCCATAAAGATAAATAGAGTAGCAGTGTGCATGCTTACTAGAGGACCCCAATTCTTGTGAGCAATGGGGGTCCCAGCAGTCCATTCCCGACTAATTAGACACCTCAGGATAGGTCATGAATAGAATATTGGCAGGGAACCGCCGCTCTGGATTCCCGTTGATCACCTGATCCTTCAGCCCACTGTCAGTGCAGCAGGGCCAGACATCCCCATCGGTGGTCCGGGCCAGAAATGTAATAGATGGCTTTACTCCCATTGAAATTAATGAACGTAAAGCTATCCATTAAGGCCCATTTACAGCACTGCAAGTCAGCTGACGAATATGGCGGCCATCTATGAATAGCCGTCTTAGGTAAAATAATATTACAGGCTCAAAAGGGGGAGGGTGGGGGAATTACCTGCAAGTCATGTCTGTCTGGGGTTGTGAGATTTAACTCAATTTCTGCATATGAATCATATGGAAGGATATGAATATCCCAAGTTCATCCTAACATCCGAATGTCTACCAGTATAATTTAAATGTCTGGACCAAAATAAGCTTGGATTGCAAATGTATTAGCCAGCAGAGCTATCGCCACCTGGTGGAGAATGCAAGAAAACATTTCTAGCACTGCACACCAGATTTTTCAAATATTGTTCCTATAGTCACAGTTGGGAAGTTTCAGTGTAGATCAAATTTGGGCCCCCTTTACAAATGCTGGGCTGTCTCGCTTGCACGAATCTGATGCCAGAGACGATGCCATGCTTTCTCACGGGGGCAGTTTTGGCATCTTTTGCATCAGCTGTAAAGCTGGACTGCTGCAAAATTACACAAAAACTGTATCAGTTGTGTCCGGGGTTAAAATATATATATATTAAAAAAAACAAACAAAAAAAAAAAAACACACAAACTATACACAACCGTAATACGCGAGCACAAAAGTTCTGTCACCGCTCTTGACTTGTCCGTTTTGCACTTTCACGCTGTCTTATGCAGTGTCTGTTTTCCATATTCACAGGGAGAAAAAAATCCTGCATATACAGTGTGTCCGAGTTAATATTGCGATAGGCTAAATAGTGAAGCAGGCGTCCCCGAATTACTGAAGTGTAACACTAGGAGACTATATGTATGGAGAGCTGTGCATGAAGCATGCATTGGTGCTCTGCAGCAATTACATCGCCTGGTGTTAGTTGCCCAACCGTGCCCGTTATTCTTTGGCACAGGGTGACTATGTCGAGCACAGGTGTAGCGTAAACTGATCAAAATCAAGTGGCGGAAGGAAACTTAAGGAGGTATTTTATACCCCACCTGCGATCGGCATCATTACCCTGCGTCTACGAAGAACGGGCACAGTTGGGCAAATGACGCTGGAATTTGTAATTCCTGCCGAGTGCCAATGCATCCTTCATGCACAGCTTGGCATCGCAACAGAAAGACAACATATTGAGAAATTCCTGAGCTAAAACATTTGCTCTTCCTGCACTTCAATCATGCAATTACAAAGTAAAACGTATTCGGCGCTTACATTGATTTTCACCCTGATTTCCATGTGTAGTTGCCTAGCATTACAAATCAGCAGGATAGTGCCAACCACCGTGTTCCCCAGAGCCATGTATGGATGTGAAAGCTGGACTGCAAAAAAAAGCTGATAGGAGGATTGATGGGTTTGAGCTGTGATGCTAGTGAAAGCTGCTACGTATACTCTGGACGGCGAGAGTAACAGACAGAGAAGTCCTGAACCGTATAAGACCCGATAGATTTGCCTTATTGCAACATTAACTGGAATGCCCTGTATTTAAAATGTATCCACAATGTAACACCACAAAGGTCAATAGAATATCATTTTGGCCTCCATCGGACCGGTATATCAATACACTCTTTCCTATGCTGTAGAAATGGCGCATTCTGCTGTGCTATCCCATGCAGAAGAAAAACCTATACTGCATGGTACATGTACTCTTTACTATATATAGGCATATATGCCACTGCACCTATACCATGGCATCCATATGGAAACCATTGCAACATACACAGCAAAACACCCTTAGCTACAATTCCTCCACGAGTAATAAACAAAATAAGTGGACTACAATACCCAGAGAGGTTATCAAAATTGGGGTTATTTAGTTTAGAAAAAAAGACAGCTGAGGGGCGACCTAATAACTATGTATAATATATCAGCTATATATTAGTATAATATATGAGGGGACAATACAGAGATCTCTCCCATCATCCATTTATACCCCGGACTGTGACTGTAACAAGAGGGCATCCTCTACATCTAAAGGAAAGAAGGTTTCTACACCGACATAGAAGGGGGTTCTTTACTGTAAGAGCAGTGAGACTATGAAACTCCCTGCCTGAGGACATGGTGATGGTGAACTTGAGTACAAGAGGGGTCTGGACGCCTTTCTTGAGCAATACAATATTATATGCTATAATCACTGATTACTCAGAGGGGTTGGTGATCCAGGGATTATACCGATTGCCAGATTGGAGTCAGGAAGGAATTTTTTTCCCTTAAATGGGGAAAATTGGTTTCTACCTCATTGTTTTTTTGCCTTCCTCTGGATCAACATTGGGGGTTAATAGGCGGAAGTGGATGTACATATGCCCCTTTTTGGCCTTACATACTGTTACACCAAAGGCAATTTGTACCTTCAATACAGCCTTCCGTCAATCACAGCATCTTCCGCTCTCCTGTGCCCAGAGGCCCCCAGACCCCAATCTTCCATTAACATTTTACAATTTTTTTTTTTACCTTAAAATTAGAAACAGCGTGAAATCTGCTCAAGGCAAATTATTAAAAGCATGACCCTAAATGGTTTCCTTGGGCGCAATAAATTTTGTTTCCCCCCCCTTCCCCGCCATTCTTTAATAAATACATATTCTCTCTCTCAGAAAGATTGCTGGATGCTATGTGGTTTAATCAAAATCTCGCTGCTTCCACCAAATAGTCTAATTTTAAATGAAGATGTTATTAGAATGAAGCAAAAAGGAAAAAAAAAACGTCACTCATTTTCATTTGTCTCCTGCTGCTAAATTACTTCATTAAACATGAACAGCTTGAGGTAAGTAAAAGCTATTTTTTTTTTCCTCACCAACCAGAAAGTCACTTAGGTGGAATAGCAAGGAAGGACAGTAGCGAGGCGAGGAGGGGAGGCGTACCGGCGGCGCCCGCGATCTGACGGCATCCTACAAGAAGCGGCACCTCACATCATGCAGGAAGTAAAGGGAAGGGTAGAGTGACAGATGCTGGTGATTACGAGGGAGATCGCAAACACATATGGAACCATTATAATTGGATTTCATTATGAGCAGAATACAGGCAAAAGTAATTTACTGGTAAATCAGCGGCTCTTCATATTCCCATTTAGGAATAAATAAGTATTCGAGGAAATACGCCATGTTCTGTCTTTATTATTTCTTTAAGATACAAAGTGTCCCATTTCCTTCATAGACTGGCAGTAAAATCGCGGTGAATCGGCAGCAGTCAGGTGCGCACTCTTATCTTCCAGGTTTATTATTATCATTGCCTTAATAAAATAGATATTTTCTCCATAAACGCAGCTGTAAAATCATTGTGAATCAGTCAGTATTTACTACCGCTGAAGAATATTGGTCTCCGCAGAGCTCCTCGGCCCCGATGCAAAGTCTGCAACAGGATCCCCAACTACAGTATAATAAATTAGTATATTTATGATAAAATAAAGTATGGTAATAGGTTCCTCATTTTGTTTCGGATGTTTTGATATATAATATGTACGGTTTCGGATTACAGGATGCATACAGTGATGGTTTAGGTTGGCGTCAGCTTGGGGTTATTTTATGTATATATTTATTTTATTCTGTAACCTTTTTTACTTATTTTTGTAACTATTTTTATTACCATCTATGTCCCCCATGACATCATATAAAACCTCTGGGGTCAGTCACATGGCCGTTTTTATTTTTTTATTACACACTTTTCCACTGTAGCTGGGGCATCCATAGGAGCAACATCCATAGGAGCCCCAGTTACAGGGGAAACACCCGCCTATAGTGACAATAGTCACTGGCAGAGGTGATCCGAGTCTGGTAGGACCCTCTAGATCTGCTGTGTCAGGGGATCCTGGCGGTCACGTAACCGCCAGCTCGCATAAATGAAGAAACACTTCCACTTCTTAGTACATAGCGCTCGTTGAATGCTATGTACCTGGCAAAGGAGAAGGCAGAAGCGGTTCAAAACTACTTCTTCCTTCTCCTCTGGGTTCTCAGCTGTGTGACATCTGACAACCCAATCTGCTCCTGCTTGATTGCAGAAGCAGTGGCTTTTATCCTGTGCCTTATTTTTGCTTTTGGCTGGGATTAAAGCCCAGGACCAAGTGCCGCATATTTACCGCGATTGGTCCTTAAGGCCTCATGTCCACGGGGAAAATCAGGCCCGCTACGGATTCTCCATGTAGAATCTGCAGCGGGTCCCTCCTGCCCCACGGACATGAGGGCTGAAAATAGGAATAAATCAGAATTAACTTACCTCTCACACGCTCCGGATACTTCCTTCGCTGCGGCGTCATCTTCTCTCGTCGCGGCCGGATCTTCTTTCTTCGGCTCGGCGGATGTGCATGATGACGTCGGTGACGTGCCCCGCGCATGCGCCGGGCCGAAGCAAAATGATCCGGCCGCGGATGAGAGAAGATGGCGCCGCGGCGAAGAGAAGAACCGGAGCGTGTGAGTAAAATCAGATTTTTGTGTCCCGCGGATCCGGACGGCTTCCATAGGCTTCAATAGAAGCCCGCAGGAGCCGTCCCCGCGGGAGACCCGCATGAAAATGGAGCATGGTCCAGATTTTTTCATGCTCCATTTTTTTTAAAAAACACTTTTATTGACGATCCGCGGGTATTTATCTACCCGCGGGTGGTCAATGCATCCCTATGGGGTGTGGATCCGCGGGCAGGAGAAGAGTTAAAATCCGCTGCGGATTTTAATTCTTATTTTGCCCGTGGACATGAGCCCTAAGGGGTTAAAGGCAACCTGTCACTAGGTTCACACTTTATGAGCCACAGGCAGCAGAGAGTCCAGACAGGAGCCCATGTTACTGGGAGGTCTGATTTATTCTGAAACACTGCAGCTTTTTAGAAAAAACATTTTAACCCCTTCTTGTTGCAGGACTTCTATGCATTGGGTTTGTATGGAGCAGGTTTGGAAGTGGATCATGCTCCATACACGGCCAGTGTACGCTGTCTTTGACAGCTGACACCCGTCTGCAACAACCGTGATTGGAGGTTACCCTTTAAATGCCATTGTCAATACTGAAATTGCTGGTGCCATCCAGGCAGCACCACAATACACAGTTGTACGGAGCTGCTGCTCTGACCTGCATAGTGACCAGGACTTGTAATTGCAGGTGCAGCTCTTACTAAAATCAATGGGAGCAGCACCTATAATTACAAGTCTCAGCCACTACACAGGAGTTGGAGGGATCTGCTTCTACTACGTACTCCTGTGCACTGTGACGATCCTAAGGATAGTTCATCAATACCATTTCCTTGGAAATCTCCTTTAACTTGTGGCCCCAAAGGCAACCAATTATCCTCATGCAATACACATTCACGCTTTCAGCAGTTATTTGAGTTCAACACAAAAACAAACCCCACTAAATACAGCGTTACTGTAATTCCCAACCATGTAGACAAACCCATCAGTTATTCTACATTGCACTATTATAAGTTACCATTAATATCTATAGAAACAAAAAGTGAAACTACCAAATTTCCACGTTTAGGCCGCCTGCACATGGGCAGATTTGCATTGCAGAATCCGCGGCCGGTTTCCACACCACAAATCCACAGCAAATACAGTTTGTTACAGCCAATGGAGAACCGCTGCTTCCTGCACACAAGCGGAAATCAATTACGATTTCTGCTTGCGGAAAAAAAATAAAAATCGCAGCATGTTCTATTTTTGTGCAGATTCTGCGTGGACAGCTTCCATCGAAGTCAATGGAAGCTGTCCGACCCGCGGCCCGTCTCCAATTGACATCGCGGAATTGTCGCAGGATCCTCGTCACCGCGGGAAAAATAAACATTTTGAGAAAAAAAACCTGTACTTCACATGTTCGATGTTTCACCGTCTGGGGTCATCCGCAGTACAGATGAAAACTACAAATGACAGGTAAGAGGGGTCCCCAGCCGGGGTCAGAGCTGGATTCTGCTGCGGGCTCCCGCATGTGGAGTCAGGCTCTGCTGTGTGCAGGCGGCCTTAATCTTCTAGTCTTCATTAGAAAATAAAAACAACTGATTGTTTGGGAAGGGCAGGGATATTTTACCTAAAAATGAAAATGAATGGGTCACTTCTGGCACTGATACATATACTGTGACCACAGGGACCAAAATGGTGAAATTAAACCCTTTACTGATTACTTTGCACTGCACACAAGCAGCATTTGCTGCTGCAACACGTAGTAATTAATAAATAGATTTAATGTCATCACTTTGATCCGTGCATCCGGACCCATCACTGTCAGTGCTGACCAAGGTTTGATATCTCTATGACTGACTTGGATAGCAGGCTGTGCAGCGGTGGCTTTGAAACTAAAGGTCCTTTTACACGGACCAACAAGCAGGCGTTTTAAGCAAGCGACAATCAATGAGACCATTGCCCTGTTTACATGGGACAATGATCAGGTGAACAAGCATTCTAATGAATGCTCATGCACAATCATTGGCCTGTGTAGAAGGGCCTTCAGGCGCCGTACTAAACTTGCAGCAATCTCATGAGGTGCACACAACTTTGTCTGTGTGTCTTTTCATTATCCGCACAGTGTACACGATGGGGCGCTGTATCTTTCTGTTTGCTCCAGTGACTACTTTACATGGGCGTCAGTTTTTATATGCGTTTCAGATCCTCAGCTCCTTCAGGACAAGAGAAAAGACACCATAAACATTAAGCACCTACTTGATGCTCAGGCCAGTCGTTTGCTCTATGTTCTCCCAGGTCTTCAGTTTCTTAAGTAGTTTCTATGATATAAAAGAATGACATTCAAAATAAATCTATCAAAGATTTCATTTTTCTCTGGTTTCATCTGTAGACTATATAGCATTGCAAGCCCACCCACTGGCCTCCATTGAGCAGCCCGCCTCATCACAGCCAACCCTTTCAATATAAGAACAATCAGCCCAGAAGCTGCTGACTGCCAGGCTACGCCTCCGTCTGCATCTTATTTTAATTGCAACAGGCACTACAGGGGAAATATAGTATAGCATGCGGCCATTTACAGGTATGGTCGTCCATGTAATACATGGGTATACCGGGTCAACGATGAGATGCTAACTTATAGAGGGGGGGTCTGGAGCAATAGACCCTCTCTGACATTCATATGCCTTAAAAAAATACAAGGAAAGGGATTGCTGACACTACTGCGCTAACCAATCGTCACTTACCTCCTTGTCCAGCTCTAAAGCTACTAGCTCTTCCTTCATTCGGTCATAGCGTTCAGCCGCTCTACGCAGCGATTCCACCTCTTCCTTCAGTAACGCATTGTTTTCTCTCATCTCCCTGAATAAAGCAGGATAAAAGCATTCACGTCATAAAATCATCTTAAACAATAATCCGCAGTGGTTCCATCTAATCAAGGACCAGAACATAATGTTCATCTACATACTTAAAAGCAGCCCCAAGCGAAGGAAACCGTACAATATTGGAGATTTAGCTAAACGAGCGAAATGGAGACAGGAACAGTGGAGAATAACAGGAGATGGAATGTGATTATTTTGCACCAATTATTTTAACCCCTTAAGGACACGGCCTAATATTGCCATAAGGACGCGACTATTCAAAAGCCATAATTTGTAAATCTTTCCATGAACATGGCCGGATGAAGGCTTGTTTTTTGCGTGGCAAACTGTAGTTTTTATTGGAACCATTTTTTGGGTTCACATTATTTATTTTTTTTGGAGGGTGGGGAGAAGAAAAAAAAAAATCAATTCTGCCTCTTACTGCAATGCATTATCGCTCACAATAGCGATCACAAGACATGGCAGGCCCAGGCAGCAGTGTCTGGCGTCATATTGCCATGGCAACCCATTGGCCCGCCTCGATTGCATAGCAGAGGGTCAATGACGTCACAAAGGAAGCATGTTCCCTGTGTGAGCCATTTGCATGCCACTAGCTTCATTGATCGCAGCATTAAGGGGTCAACCGCGGGGATTGGTGTTCACAGCCAGCTCCCACTGCGGGATGGTGCAGGCTCACGTCCGAGCCCGTGCCATGCACAGGACATAAAATTATGTCCTGTTGCATTAACTACCACTCTGCCAGGACATAAACTTACATCCTGTGACATTAAGGGGTTAAATTAATTCTTTACTACTGCTACACTGCTGTAAAAATCCATTAGTCTTCCACTGATCGTGTCCTATGAGGCAAAGAAAGTGCCTGCATATTGAACACTGGCACTTAAACATCAGCCTTTTACTCCCTATGCAGTTAACATGCAATCTACCACAATGTACTGCATATCAGCTCAAAAAGATTGGCTGAGAGGGAGCAAGGAGACTGCTGGGCTCATGAGTGTTATTTTTTCTGAGCTATTCTATATAGAATACATTTCTGGGGGCCCTTCGTTCATCAGGTCTCGTCATTATATGATGCTGCCCCTAAAGAGGCCTTGTCATTTCTGCAGACATGTCAAGAGAGTCAACAGGTCCTCACTGAAAAAGATTTTTATTACAGATTCACCTTAAAAGGGGATTTCCATAGGATGGGAACAACTCGATGACAGGGGGAAGTTCGAACACTGGGACCCCCACTAATCCTAAAGGCTCGGGTTCCAAAGGTTTCCAAATAAATGTAGGGGTGATTGAGAATGTGCTTGAACTATGTTATCTCGGGCAGTCCCACTGAAAAGAATGATCAAGCCATGCACATGCTTGACCATCAGTTCATTCATTTGGGGACCTCCATTCTTGGGATCAGTGTAGGTCACAGCAGTCGGACCCCTGCCTATTAGTAGTTATGCCGTATCCTGTAGGATAATGTGTTTTCATGGGACAACCCTATTAATGGCTAATTCAACTCCATTTAGGAGTTGCTTCCAAGATTCTTGAGTGCAACTTGCATATGACAATGCACGAATTTCCTTTGAACTGCCCATGTTAGGAGGAGGGGAGGGGGGAGGGGGAAGAGCAATCACATCTTAAAAGCCCCGTTTAAGGCCTCATGTCCACGGGGAAAATCAGATCCGCTGCGGATTTGTAACGCAGATTTGGCCTGCGGATGCACTGTAATTGTCTTTTATTTTTCATGCGGGAGATCAATGTAGCTATGTGCTCTATGAGCTCCCGCACGCGTGATCCGCACTAAAATGGAGCATGTCCTTTTTTTTTCATGCTCCAGAAATTTTTTAATTCACTTTTATTGACCATCCGCGGGTATTTATCTACCCGCGGGTGGTCAATGCATTCCTATGGGGCGCTGATCCGTGTGCAGGAAAAACGCTGCGGATTTTAATTTTTATTTTCCCCGTGGACATGAGGCCTGAGTCAATGGATCCACGAACTTTCCACGCGGAGCCTGAACACTGACAAAATATCCAGATACAAATCTAAGCTGTAACTGGCAAAAATTTCATCAACCTGCTAACACCAGGGGGCAGCAGTTAGGGTCTTTTCAAACGATTAAAGCGAGTGACATTACCTCTAACTAGTTTGTTTAGACAGGCAAATGCATTGTTGGCTTGTTCAAACAAAAATCGTTCAGAATCGTTCAGTCCTTGTATAAGCGAATAAGAGGGACTGAGCGATTGCTATTTAAACTGAACGATAAGCTAACGAGCCAACGACAGTTTTTATGCCTGCATAAGGCTGCATTCCCACGAACGTATATCGGCTTGGTTTTCACGCCGAGCCGATATACGTCGTCCTCGTCTGCAGGGGGGGGGGGGGGAATTGAGCTCCCGCCCCCTCTCTGCCTCCTCTCCGCCCCTCTGCACTATTTGCAATGGGGAGAGACGGGACGGGGCTAATTATCCCCCACTTAGCCACGCCCCCGTCTCACCTCCTTTCATTGCAAATAGTGCAGAGGGGCGGAGAGGAGGCAGAGAGGGGGCGGGAGCTCAGTTCCTGCTCCTGGCTCTTCCATCCTCCCCCCCTGCAGATGAGGACAAAGTATATCGGCTCGGCGTGAAAACCGAGACGATATACGTTCGTGGGAATGCAGCCCACAATCGAAGCACGAACAACAAACAATGCTTTATCTTTGTTCAGTCGTTAGTTCATATTTAGACCAAACGATTATCGTTCACTTCCGCTCGTTTGAATGATAATTGCTCTGTCTAAAAGCACCCTTCCGGTGACAATTCCCAATATTTTACCTGTGGTAAGAATTCTCTTCCCTCAACTGCTGCAACTCCCTCTCAATCTTTGGTAACTTTTCCAGATCAGACTTCATGCTCTTCACAATGGCGGCATCCTGCTCCTGAGAGGACAGTTTTTGCTCTAAGTTCTGTGCAAGAGAAAACAAGTTATTAACAACCAAGTTGATTGCGCTTCCATGGAACATCTCTACAAGCAAGTACATAAAGGGGAAGCGGACTGAAATGCATTTCCCTTTGACTTATTAGAAGGTTCCAACCGTTGAGATCCTGACATTTTTACTGAACGCACTGCTGTGCTTCACAAAGGCGGATAATTGAAGGACAGCTGTTTCGGCAAGTTGCATATACATTTTCTGGATAACAAAAGTGCCATTAGCGGCAATTACAAACAACTGTGGATTTACCAACCTTTATCTTTAATTCATAGTCGGCATTTAACACCTGATGTTCCTGCAATGCTTGTGTTGTCTGATTGCCATCCTGCAGCTTCCTGGAAAACACAAAGCATTATTCAGTAGATACATAACAAAGGTTTATTTAATTTTACTCTCTACTCTATACAAGCTTTAACTAGGTCTTGTGGATGGAGACTGTAAAGGCCCATTTAGACACAAAAATTATCGCTGAGAAGATGGTCTTTGAGCGATCGTTTTGCATAATCTACTAATTGGTACTAATGGCTATTAGTACCAATTAGTAGCCTGTGAGCTTCTGGGAGCTAAGGGCTCATGTCCACGGGCAAAATATGATTTAAGATCCGCAGCGGATATCCCGCATGCGGATCCGCATCCCATAGGGATGCATTGACCACCCGCGGGTAGATAAATACCCGCGGATCGTCAATAAAAGGGATTTAAAAAAAAATGGAGCATGGAAAAATCCGGACCATGCTCCATTTTCGTGCGGGTCTCCCGCGGGGACGGCTCCCGCGGGCTTCTATTGAAGCCTATGGAAGCCGTCCGGATCCGCGGGAGACCTAAAATAGAAATTTAAAGTATTTACCATCCGGCGCGGGCGGGGAAGGTCAGCTGTTCCTCACGGCCGCATCTTCCTTGCTTCGGCTCGGCGGATGTGCCCGGCGCATGCGCGCGGCACGTCGGCGACGTGCCGGCGACGTGCCGCCGGCGTCAGGAATTCATCCGCCGGCCGAAAATGAAGATCCGGCCGTGAGGAACAGCTGATCTTCTCCGCCCGCGCCGGATGGTAAATACTTTTAAATTCTTATTTTCGGCGCTCATGTCCGCGGGGCAGGAGGGACCCGCTGCAGATTCTACATGTAGAATCTGCAGCGGATCTGATTTTCCCCGTGGACATGAGGCCTAAATGTTTTCAGGGGACCACCCGTTCTCTGAATAAATTCCTTTTGTTCTGCCGGCGGGGCTGACAGCTGAGACAATGCAATCAGCTGTTATCAGCGATCCCCAGGCAGAGCACAGAATGCGGTCCATCTTAGCTGTTCTACTGAACTATGGATTTCAAGACGAACTGAAATCTGTCGTTCAGCAGAAAACTGAAAGATGGGCACATTTACACTCAAAGATTATCGCTCAAAGATGGCTTTTGAGCAATAATCGTTGTGTCTAAAGGGATCTTTACAAGCATAGTAATTAGGCTATGTGTACACGGCCATTGCTGCAAAGTGTACCCAAAAGACTCTGGCGCAGCCTGCATTGGACGGCACACAGACACTTATCTGTGTGCTGCCCCAGTTACACAGAAGGTGCACATTCAGGGAAGCTGTATGTCCTGTTTCTCATCTGTGAACTGGACAGAAATTGAACATGCTGTTAGTTTCTTCACACGGACCATGGTTCTGTGTGAAGGAAAAACGACCACGTCAGTCGCCTCATAGGCTATAGTTAGGGCGTGTGTGCTATCCATGGAATTACACAAACAGCGCACGACATGAAACTACGGCTGTCTACATCTAGCGTTAGGGTGCATTCACATATCCTGGATCGGTCAAGTATGTGATTTTACTGTTTGCTTAATGGTAAATATTTCCCCCAAAATAAAATCAAGCATAAGATACACCAAAACCAGGTTTAGAGATGATCAAGATTAAGGTTTTCATTTACCACCTTAGAAACCCTGCCCAGTTTGGTGCTCACTGACGCAGTGATATTTTTCCACCATCTCCAACTCCGGATTTCAAAAGCTGCAGCTTTTTCTATTTTTCATTAGCACAGCCATATTTTCCATGTTTTGCAGCAGTACAAGTTCCAGTTTTTAATGGTATCATGTTGGGAGTACGTAATACACAAGTTCATTTTATTGGATACGTTCCTAAAGATGTTGCTATAGCAGTAATTTATCTTATTTAGGCTACCTACACACGAGCGAGCGTGCTATTTGGCAGAGAAACGCAGCCAGATATCGCACTCGGCAATGTGTGTTTTACCCGCGGATGTGAGGCGATTTTTGGACAAAAACATAACATTGCGAGAGCAATGCGATGTAGTTATGGTCTGTTGAAATCCATGGGCTGTGTGTTTCAAGGAGTACGAAAAAAAATAGAATACCACCTCTGCAGCACCACCTATTGGAAGGCAGCATTCCAGCAAGTCAACGTTAGACTATTTATACAAGCCTTGTAACAATGACTGCTACAAGGCTTGAATAAAGAGTCTAACTGACTTGCAGGAATGCTGCCTTTCAATAGGTGGCGCTGCAGAGGTATTGTTCCATCTCCCTTATTTGCATATTACTCAGAGGAGCATGAATGGCCTTATAAGTCTTCTCAGTCACCTTCTAGGTGCTCTCCCCAAGGAGAAAAGATAGCATTTCTGAGCCACGATTTTTTTCCTTGCAGCATCACTGAGGGAAAACATCGCTCATGTGTATGACTCCATTCAACAGAATGAAGTTCACAGTCGCACGTCTTTTTTTGCATCTTGCAACTTGCAAGATACTCTAGTTTTTTTTTTGCTCTAGTACAGGATACGCTTATGGATAACACTTACTTGCGCAGAATTTCCAACTGTTCACTCTGTTCCTGCTTCTCTGACTCTTGTGTTTTTAGCTGCATTTCTAGATTCATAATCTTCAATTGGAGTTCAGATACTTTCCCCTTTAACACACTGATAGCCTAGAAAAATAATTTGTAGATGCAAAAGCATAACTAACAAAGCTTCATCACTGTCCAAAAGCTCTTCCTGCATATTAACATTATTGATGAGCACTTAGATCAACTGCCCTCATAGCTGGATAAAAGTCAGGACAAAATGTATAGGAGTGCGAGTTTATTGCTAGGCATTACACTGAACATACACATAAGGGCTCATTCACACGAACGTGGTTTTAGCGTAGTCTAGGTGCGTGAAAAAATTCACGGCTACACTGCACTAAAAATAGCGTGAACGGCGATTTCCAGCTATTAAGTCTCGAGCTTATATAGCAGCGAAATTGCCCGTTCACGTGATCGGGAGGTGTATGTTGCGTGTTATCCTGCTCCCATAGAAGTCTATGGAAATGCCTGCGCAGCTCGCGCCAAAGATAGGTCAGGTCCTATCTTATCACACAGCACAGATCTTAGATGCAAGCTTCACACACGTACGTACGATCTTGGTTAGTTGCAAGCTTAATGCGCATCTTAAATTCTTTCATGTGAACGCTTCCATAGGAAACCATTCGTTCTATTAGACGCAAGCTTTTCACAGGCCTAATCTGTGCTAAAACCACACACGTGTGAACGAGGCCTAATGGTGCTTTCAGACTGTCTGTAGTGTATAAATCAGCTTTGTGTGGGAAAACCTGTGATGAATATGTTAAACATATCCACAGGCCTCGAATCACCCAACGAAGAGTGTACTTTTGGCCTGTCTGACCGGTATGGATGGGAACACCTTAATTAGCTGTATAGAAAAGGGCAGTCAACTACGCTATTGTATACAGAGGCATCCCGTGAAAAGAGAAAATGTGGTATGCGCTTGTTTTGCAACAAACAGAAGGTAAAGCAAAAAGGTATAAGGTGTAAATCCTTTGTCACCGTGCGTGAAGCTTTCAGATAGCAAGAATGTATGTGAACAGTAACATCAAGCATGGAACTATAATCTGAACACAGGCGTAGAAGGATGAATCGGCAACAGTCAAAAAACTATAGGACAAGTGCGCTGAGGGAGCAAGACACAATCAAACATCCATCCAACCGAATGCATTCCATCACAAAACTTTCACCATCTTGAAGGATTAGATTCAAGAAGTAAAAACAAAACAAAATAATAATATCCAGGGGGTTAGTTAGCAGAAGCCTGGATTATGATACGATTAAAAGTGGATCATACACATCTTCCCAAATTTACACAATCACTTCCTATTCATACGCAGGATCTTACATAGTGGATCATCATCATTAAAGGGAATCCGTCACGTCCCCACAGCACTATAAACTAAGTTATGGTGCTGTCAGGGGACATAACAGTGACCCAGGTGATGTATTTTTTATACTCACCTGCTCCCATAATCCAGCCGTGGTCCTCCACTGAAGTCTGCATGCAAAGCAAAAATCGGACACGTCTCAGAGTCCCATACACGCTCCCTCAATGACTTTTATAGCAGAGCATGTGCACAGGACTCTGGAAAGAGTCAGATTTTCCTGCTGACTGCCAACTTCAGCAGGGGACGGTGCTGGAATGCAGGAGCGGGTAAGTATAAAAAAAAACAAAAAAAACACACATCACCCAGCTTCGTCACGTTCACTAACAGCACCATAACTTAGGTTTTTTTTAAAGTTTTTACCCTTCCAATAGGTGAAAACTGATACGTCGGTGGGGGTCTGACTGCTGAGGCATTTCAACATCCAGTCTCCCATTTCTGTAGTGTAGTGGGGAATGCAGCTGCTGGTCGCACAGCAGTGACTCCATTGCTCACAATGGCGCAAGCAGATTCCAAGCTGTGAGGCTAGGCCCATCAGTTTTTCCCTGAAAAACCCGTTTACCTTTTTCAGTATAGGATATATGCCCAATGGCATTTATTAGAGGCATACATTGGAAAATCCTCCCAACATATGCTGCAAACACGGTCTGAAAACAGCCTTATCCGTATATTTAATGACAGCCACACTATACACATGCAAGCTTGGATAAGCAAAAATTGCACAATACAATAGGGAGAGGAGGACGAGTTCATGGCAGGCACCACTTATCGCAAGGGAAAAGCAAAGGGGGGCACTGAAACCCAACATGTCAGATCTCTACTTTCCCTAGAAGACAGGTGGGCTTCCCGCACAGAAGATGGCGAGCAGATGCAGCAACATTTGTCTATATGACCCGCTTTAGTTCCTTCTCTTCATGATGTTACTGCCCGCTATGGTACTGAATGCGATGGTTTCTGTACCACCTGTTGATTACAGCAGATAGCGCCCATGCATACATGACCATCTCTTTGCCAACCAGGGACAAGGATTTGCAAGGGTCAGAATCCCATCATGTGGTGGTGAGAGAACCCCAATAGGAATTTCCATGTGTCAAGGACCTTTTATGCAAACAAACATACATCTAAGGTGCTCAATGAACAAGCAACCTCTCACTCGTTGGGTGGTAGCATAACAAAATAGCAGCACATCTCCCCATGTGATCATGTGTCGCTGACAATGATTAAACTATGAAAGATGATTAATCATATGAATGGTGGTTTATCCTCTACAGAGTCAGAACTGGCTTAAGCCCCGTTTACACGCAAAGATGATCACTCAAAATTCACTCAAAAGACAGTTTGAGTGACAGTTTTGAGCAATCATTTTGCATAGTTACTAATGAGCACTAATATCCATTAGCGGCGAATTAACATAATTTGCATATAAATGAGCCGATGGGAGATTTATTTACAGAACAGCAGGTAGTCTGTTCTTTAAATACATGTCCTTTGGTCTGCCATGAGATGCAGCTAAAAATATTATCAGTGCTGCACACAGAGAATTCAGCATGAAATCCATCGCTCAGCAGAAAAGCAAACAATGGTAGGACTAAAGGCCCTTTTACACACAACGTTGATCGCTCAAAAGCTATCTTTTGAGCGATACTCGTAGCGTGTAAATGTGCCCATCTTTCATGTTTCTGCCAAACGATGATTTTATGCGCGGCATAAAATCCATTGCTCGGCAGAAGAGCTGATAGCAGGGACTTCACGCAGTGTTCTCCGCGGAGAGCGCTGATAAGATTGTCTCAGCTGTCAGCCCCGCGGCAGAACAAAGGGAATGTAATCAGAGAACAGACCACCCGCTGTTCTCTGAGTATAGCTCCTGGCAGTTTACACGTATTAATAAGCTACTAATTGGCATTAGTACCAATTAGTAGTTTATGCAAAACGATCGCTCAAAAGCCATCTTTTGAGCGATTATCTTTGTGTGTAAAAGGGCCTTTAGACGCAATGATTATCACTTAACCATTTGCAATCCAATTTTGGATTCAGGGTTTCCTAGGGGGCTTTCTCTTTCTGCCATTATACAATGGCACCATCTGCTGGCTAGAGCCAGTACTGTGGTATGGGACATGCTAGTGAGGCCCCCCCGACAACAGAGCGGCCAGTAATATACAGTAAGAATACCCTGCCGGACGTCTTCCGGCATCGGAGCTGTACAGCCTTCAATCAGAATGACGTCAGACAGTGGATTGGAAAGGGCTAAAAGCCATCGTTTGGACATATTTTGAGCGATAATCGTTGTGTCTAAATGGGCCTTCAAGTAAAGGCCTGGCAGATAAGTGCCAATCTTCATCGGAGCTCATCTGCAGTGAATGGCTCTGCATAAAAGGACCCTCACTATGTATTGTACCTCATTAGCCTCGGAATGTTTGTCCTCTTTCTCTAGCAGTTTCTTGCTCTGCATTTCAATCGTCTTCTTATAGGACTTGTTCATTTCACACTGTTCTTGCAGTTTACTTTGAAAATCCATTTCCTTCTCCTCCAGAGCTTTGATGCGCGTCAGAAGCTCCTGGTTCCTGTCCGCTTCCCGCTGGAAAGAAGAGTGAAACTGTTCATAGTGTCAATATCTCATCACTTATTATGCTAACAGTTCTGAAAGCTTTCATTCTGCTATTCGGGGCCGTGTAACTAGGACAAGGACTATAATTACATGATCGTATACTCATACCTGATCAAGCATCTCGATTAACATATATTAAACAGGGATAATAAGAAACCGAATAGGAAAAACTGTCACATGAATGAAAATGTCGTAGTCAGAAAGAATTGGCATTTTACATGTTTTTATTATGACTGACAGTTTTTGGCTGCAGCAGTCAAATGTGTCGCCATAATGTCATTGATGCAGCAGAGTAGTGACGGTGAGCCCCATGCTGGATTGGCAGGGGATTTAACAGCTACGGCCTAATGTCCACAGGCGGATATGATTTGCAGAATCCGCACAGGTTACCTGCACGGAAGATACGCAAATCAAGCAACCCATATGGATACATGGGCGTGCACAAATGAAATAAAGCATGGGGATTTGATTTGCAAACCTCAGACTTATCGACGAGGTGATACCAACTATGTTTTGGGTTTTTATTTAGATTATAAATGTGGCAATTTTTTTATTTTTTTTTTAACATTACCCTTTTTTAATAATTCATAAAACTTTGTTAAACTGATTTTTGATTAGCATCACTGCCGATCAGAACTGTTACTGATAGGCGTCTACTCTAAGAAACAGCCAGCACCCGCATTGTATGGAGTAGGATTGGCTATCGATGCCCCTCCCTACATACCCCAAACCACCATGATGCAACTAGAGTGTTAAGGGGTTAATGTTCGGGCCGATATATACGTGATATTTTGAATCTAAATGGATATGCTTTGCACAAATTTAGGAAAATTTCACGAAATCACTAATAACTTGCTGCAACAAGCTATTTTAACAACTATTTTGAAATAAAAGCCACGAAAAAATTTCTGTGCCTCAGTTTAGTGTTAAGTGTCAAGTTAAACTTTGCTACATCAGTAACTACAGCATATAGTAGCCACCTTACAATCAAAAGCTTGCCGTTTTATATCGAAAATCTTCTAGCTTCTACAAGCCAGCAGAACACTTAAAGGGGTTCTCCTACTTCAAAAGGGGAGAATCCCTTTAAGATCCCCAATATCCTACATGACTTTGGAAAATTGTAGGAAGACAGTTAAGGTCCTTTTACACGGAACGATTATTATCGTTAGTAGTAGTTCAAAACCCCACGCCCCTGCGGGTTTTGGACGATAGTCATCCCATGTAAAAGGGCCTTAACTGTCTAAACGACTGAGCGAGAGTCGTCCAGTTTCTACATGCTGAAAACTGAATGACTAGCCATTCAGTACTGAACGACTGCTGCTTACAGTGAATGGAGGCGGACGGGGGAAGAACGTCGGGAGAACGGCCCCCCAGCCGCCCTGCTGGCCGCGTTGTGAGCGATCCAGCTATACTCACTCCTGCGTAACAGCATAGGAGTGAGCTGCACAGGGACGCACTGTTGGGCATCATTTGCCCAACAGTTGGCCCGTGTAAATGGGCCTTAAAGGGCTACTAAGGTCATCTCACAGAGAAGTGAAGGGCCATTAGCATAGCACACTGCTCAGGTTGGCCCAGTCTGTCATCAATGAAGCGTAGGCACTTCTGCGTGAATATACAATCACACCAGGTCCAACCTGGCATACATTTCCGGTATAATTTACACCAGCTTCATGCATAAATTATACATAAATGCGTCAGCCGGGCAGCCTTGTCCCCCTTTCAGCAAAGGGGCAGATGGTAGTGCAGACCGACAAAAGCTGCAAAAGTTTTTTACAACAGAAACTGGCATAAACCATTCTATGAACGTCCCCCAAAGAGGTTCTAGGCACTAATCAAACCTCATAGTTCCTGGCATTTGTGCTGGCTTCCTTTTCAAGCTCGATACGAGCCCGCTTGTGGCTTAGATCCATCTGAATCTTCTCTCTCTCCACCTGAATAAGGTGTGACTTGGAGCGGATCTGTGCGGCTTGGTCCTCCAGCTGTACAACACGAAGCAAAGGACAGAACAGTCAAATACTCATTTTTACGAGAGATACATTGCATGTATACCTAGTGCTTGCACAATTATTTACTTTAGGCAACCCCTTCTAATTGCCCTATTAGGACCCCTGGCCCTCTGTAAGTCAGAGCGAAGTGACACAAAGTAAGAGCTGCTACCGCTGTAGTGGACCCAGTGCATTAGAACAGTCAGCCACTGGTTTGAATGGCTGGCAGGTAACACAACATATAATGTATAGGCAGCTGTGGCTATCCCTGCTGATAACGGCTCATTGTTGGGGTTGACCTGATGAGACAACTCTCTAACCCCTTAAGGATCAAGCACGGTAAATATACGGCGCTTGGTCCTGGGCTTTAATCCCCGCCGATAGCAGATGTAGGGCTTAAAGACTCTGCTCCAGCAGTCAGGCAGTAGAAAGTCCTCAGCTGTCGAACACAGCAGAGGACCAAGAGGAGAAAATAGAAGCAGTTTTTAGCTCCTTTCCCAGGTATATAGTAGACCCTGATTAGCTCTGCCAGTGACTATTGTCACTGTAACTGGAGCGCCTATGGATGCCCCAACTACAGTGGAAAAACGTGGAAAAAAAAGAAAGAAAATGTGAATGACCCTCTTATATGATGTAATGGGGGTCATAGATAGTAAAGAAAAAAAAATTACACAATAAAATAAAAATATATACATATTGCGGGACAGCACGGAAATTCCGCAAGATTTCCATTGTGGAAAGGCTGCTTCAAAACCCACGCCATTTGGCGCTGTTTTGAAGCGGCTGTACAGCCTGTATTCTGTTGCGTAAATCTCTCCCCATAGAGAGAAGAGAATCCGCAGCGGAAATGGCGCCAAAATTGACATATCTCAGATGTGAATTTCGTGCCCTGTGTCAGTTTCGGCGCGGCTTGTCCGCAGCGTACTAACGACAGCATGTGAACGAGATCTTTGCAATTCGCGTCCACTTTGCTGCTTAGTCTTAGGTTTAAAAATGCATGCAGAATTTACAGAGCGGAAAGTCCATAGCAATTCTACCCCGAGTGACCCCGGCCTAAAGAATAACATCTGCTTCTGGATACACACGTACCCCAGCTGGCGGCCATTTACCAACGTACAACACATTTACCAGAAATCTCTGCTGAAACTGCGCCTGTAAGGAACCTCCGGTGGTGCTGGAGCTGGATGGACCGCCATCGATCGACTGAGAGAGGAATTTATTGAAAGATCGGAGAGTGGAAAGAACCACGGTGTTTTCTTCATTTTCATCCATCTTGACCGTTTCCAAAAAGGCCTGAAATTTAAGAGCACAAAAGCGTCAAGACAACAGTTCACACAGCGACACTCGTTTATTGGCCGAAACGGGAAAGACTTCCAGGGACGTTCATGATTCTCTCACTCAGTGCTCATATACATTGCGCCACAGGGAAAAACTGAATGAACTCCAAGGTTAGACGGCTGTAGCTGACGAAGTGCGATTCTCTGGGCTTCTACAACTTCGTGTTCGCTTGGCTTTCTTTGGAGGCTGCAGGGTCGGCTCATCAGTGTTCAATGAGCAGCAGATGCATGAAGCCAAGTGGGGTCAGCAGGAGATAAAGTGGCACGGCTCTTTTTTAACTATATTTCCCAAGTGATCGGCAGAGGCCAGAACTTCATAAACCGGACACTAGGGGCATCTCCACAGTCTATCCTGAAACAGCCTCCATAAATGAGCATTCACGCTGCTGCCCCACAACCAGCTCCATTTCTATTACAGACAAATCAGCGTATTTCCCTTTTAAACACCGACGCACCAAAAGTCATGGGATAGCGGTATATAAATTGTAAGTGGTGTGACCTCAGGGGACGCCTGTATAAGTTGTGAGGCGTTACCTTGTGACTGAGGTTCAACACGGGCCAGCAGGCTCATGGCAAGGCGACAGAGTTGGAATGAGGCGCGATAGTGGGTGCCAGACGGATGGGGCATTCCATTTCTGAAGTTGGGCATTTAGCATTCTAGGATTCATAGTGTTACATGTGTACCAGGAACACGTCAGAGAAGGCATTACCACGCACAGCGGGCAGCACATTGGCCACCCACAGGCGCTTAGTGATTGCAGTTGGCGATGTCTGGCTAGAATTATCCGTGTGGACAGAAAAGCGACTCTGGCAGAAGTCATATCCACATTCAGCGCAGGAGGCCCCGCGAGCGCATATCTCCCCCCCCCCCCGCTGGTCTGCGCAGGAGGCCCGACACGCGCATACCTCCGCCGGTCTGCGCAGGAGGCCCCACACACACATACCTCCCCAGCCCCGCTGGTGTGCACAGGAGGCCCCCCACACACATACCTCCCCCACCTCCCCCCCCCCCGCCGGTGTGCGCAGGAAGGCCCACGCACACCTCGCCACCCCCCCCCCCCCGCCGGTGTGCGCAGGAAGGCCCACGCACGCATACCTCGCCACCCCCCCGCCGGTGTGCGCAGGAGGCCCCACGCACGCATACCTCGCCACCCCCCCACCCCCCCGCCGGTGTGCGCAGGAGGCCCCACGCACGCATACCTCCCCACCGGTGTGCGCAGGAGGCCCCACGCACGCATACCCCCCCACCGGTGTGCGCAGGAGGCCCCACGCACGCATACCCCCCCACCGGTGTGCGCAGGAGGCCCCACGCACGCATACCTCCCCACCCCCCCCACCGGTGTGCGCAGGAGGCCCCACGCACGCATACCTCCCCACCCCCCCCACCGGTGTGCGCAGGAGGCCCCACGCACGCATACCTCCCCACCCCCCCACCGGTGTGCGCAGGAGGCCCCACGCACGCATACCTCCCCACCCCCCCACCGGTGTGCGCAGGAGGCCCCACGCACACATACCTCCCCACCCCCCCACCGGTGTGCGCAGGAGGCCCCACGCACACATACCTCCCCACCCCCCCACCGGTGTGCGCAGGAGGCCCCACGCACGCATATCCCCCCCCCCCCCCCCCCCCCCCCCCCCCAGTCTGCGCAGGAGGCCCCATGCCCGCATACCTTCCCCCCGCCGGTCTGCGCATATGTGCAGCTGGCACGTTCATCCAACATGAGCATTCATGGGAAGTGGTGATGAGGTCCATTTTGCACCAGAGATCCTGCACCTACAAATATCATAGAGCTGTAGATGGCCATTCAAACAGCATTACTGAATGTCCCTCCACATGGCTAGCTACACTTTGCTGGGCTAGAGGGGGTCCTACATGACAGTAGTTCTTGTCCCATGACTTTAGGCGCATCAGTGTAAAAGGCTTGCACTTCAATAGGCTATACCTTCCCTTTATGATCAGTTGTGGTCTGACTTCTGGGATCCACACCAAACCTGATAGTACAGGGGTGATAGATCTGGTTTAGCACTGCACCCCTCTGCACAGCGCTGCCCGCAGACACTGGGCTGAGCAGAGAACGGCCGCCAACACCACTCACTTCAGTGAAGGAGCCGCAGCACCAATGCAGCTCTGCCGGCTTCCATCTCAGGGACTGCAGTGGTCTATACCGGCATTGCCATTACTGAACTATGTGTCCATGTATATTGCAGTGTAGTATTGCACTTTATACAGTATAACGGGCTCTTCACATTACACCTTATGTACATTTACTGTATGCGCCGGCAACACATACAAGGATCCATAGACCATAATTAACCCAACCGGGGCCAATGTGGCTCCTATATGTTATACAGCATGGGTAGTGCAGCGACTGGAAAGCCACAACATGACATCCTACGGGCAGCGGACGCCACTAAGTGCACCCGCTGGGCAAGCTGCAGCTGAGATTCTGGATCGCAATTCGCATTCGTGTGATGTCGGACGTGCGGAAAAGTGAGCCCCGTGACCCTCCATTACACTAGGAACGGCAGTGCATTCACTACGGCGTGCTGACCGCGCCGGATCATCCCGGTATTAGACGAAAAATTAAATTGCTAAACGTTTTCAAAATTTGGGCTTTTTGTGTCCTTTACATTCATCCCACAGATGGGAGTTTCCTGCACCCCTCTCCAGTCCTACATTCACACGAATGAGCGTAATATTGGCGGATATCATACAGGCTAACGCGTGATATCGTGGTGATGCAAAGCATTCTTAACTTAAAAAAAGAAAAAAAAAAACCTGGCGTTGAAGCATTTCGCATTGACTTCAAGTGGGGGACACAGGACCCCCGGTTCTCACGTTGGTGGGGGTCTCAATGGCGTGGATAGGGGATAACTTCAGATTTTGTGCTAAGCCCTTCAGGCCTCGGACACCCCCCACAGAGCCACCGCTCACTGTATGCAGCGGACTACTTCTGCGCACTTGTAACGCAGGGGACTATGATCCTGTAAACCAGTAATCAGCTGCACACAAGAAGCGGCGCCTTTGCATGTAGATGACGACAAGTATGACAGCGACTCCCCGCGACAGCACCCCCATCTCTACCAGCTTCCTGGGGTCACAGGAGCGGACGGGCCCTTTAAACTGCCATGCGGACATCTGTTCATGTAGAGCGGTCTGTGTCGGAAAATCAGCCCCGGACTGCAAGACAAATCTGCGCAAAATACGTGCATTTTATTATGTGGTTATCCAGGTTTTTGTTGGTTTTTTGTGGTTTTTTTTAGGGGGGGGGGGGGGGGGGGGGGGTTTTAACCAAGGATTTGCAATGGAATCCTCATCTCATAAATGGCGCGCCAATTTTTTCAGCAACTCTCTGTGCCTTCAGCGCTGAATCCACACTAAAATCCGAAATGCGTCACGTGAAAATCCCTGCAGGTCACGGCAGGCTGTCAGCCGCTAGGTGTACGAAACTGCTTCTATTCACAGACAGCAAGCAGAAATCTTGAAAACATTGCAGACCTTTCAAAGCGTTGCGGTCATTTACGTAGCCGTGCTTGTCGTGTCCGCGAAGCCTCCAAGAGTCGCACGGAGCGCACCGCTCGCAGCTTGGCGTATGCTTACTATTTGTCATTTTAATGCAATGTCAGACCTTACAGATAAGGAGCAGCCGGGCACCTGGACCCAAGAGCTTACAATCTGGAAGAAAGCGGAAGGCAGTATAGACAATGTTTGGGTAGAAAAGCCAACCAGTATAACAGAACATGTGACCAAGTTGGGAAACTACAAGTCCCAGCATTCTTTGCCTGCCACTTGTAGTCCCACACATGTGCACTACACATAGGACACCAAATAACTGCACACATTACTACTACTCCCATCGTCCATTATCATGCTGTTATTATGGAGTCACTCACCGCCTCCTCCACACACTGCCGGGAACTGAAGGTCCCGCTCACTGCTGCTTCTCACCAACTCTCGCGAGAGGAGCCCTTACCTTGGATCTCGTTGTATGGGAGCACTACCGTAGTGACTGGATGTGCAGGGCTCCTCCAGCCTCTTACATGCAGTATATGAGTTTGTGATGGTTTTTCTTCCTATTGAAGTCGTTTATAGATTTTTTTACGCTTTCTCATGTTTTATTCAGCGCTGTTTTCCAACCTGTACTTGGCTTAAATAGGAATATACACTCTTTGTTAAAATAAAATAATCGCGCCCCTAGAGGGAGTTGTAGATTTGCAGCGAAACTCGTCCTGCAGTTACATCTCAGGCAGATATGCAAATGATGAGAGTTGTGGTGATTAGATGAACGGTCTTGTCACCTGAGACCCTAAAAGTGTTTTCCCCCCTTGTTCTATAAAAGGCTCTCGGAGGCTTCTTGTATGTAGTGACTAGAGATGAGCGAGCATTGCCCTTAGCGAGTACCTGCCCGTTCGGGAGCAAAGATTCGGCTCTCTCTCCCCCCTGCTCATGGCCGCAACTCACCTGTCACCTCCGCCGGCAGCCGAACCTTTTCTTCCGAGCGGGCAGGTACTCGCTAAGGACAATGCTCGATCGAGTAATTGCCCTTAGCAAGTATGCTCGCTCATCTCTAGTAGTGACCTCTTCTTCCACTTGTGTAGAGCTTGTTGACCACTAGACGCAGAGAAGAGATTTCACCCCGTTACCAGAGTCTGAGAGGGGCGCATTATTGGGATGTGAGAAGCTGGATGGTCGTATCAACAATTCCCTCCCCCCCCCCCACCAGGCCGTTCTGGCCAGACTGTTATGGGGTGTTGGGAGCAGTGGATGTGTGAGAACACACAAGGTCACCGGGCTCAGGACGCCCCCTACAGACCACCAGTAGAGAGGAGCATCTGACCAGACTGTTAGGAGGTGTTGAGACCAGTGAATGTGTGAGGGCACACAAGGCAACCAGCTTAGGACACCCTCGACAAACCCCAGTAGAGAGGATCATCTGATTGTCCAACAAGCCTGAGCAGCTCCAACTGTTTCGTTGTCCGCCATCCAGAGACAAGTGGCGCCATTGTTATAGGCCCTGTGTCTGTTGGAACCATTTCCAGGCACTTGGCTGAAGGACATTTGGTCTCACGGCCCCCATTACATGTACGGCCTTTGACACCCACCGACTGTCACCTCTGTGTGCAATGATGTCGTGAACAATGAAACTGGACGCTACAAAGTGGAACCGGGTTGTCTTCAGCAACAGATCCAGGTTTAGTTTGGGCACTGACGGCCATGTTCGTGTCTGGAGACTTCAGGCTGAGCGCCTCAATCCTGTCTTTGCTATGGAGCAGCACACTGCCCCCTGCTGGTGTGATGGTATGAGGGTGCTATCGCCCCTAGTAGTGCTACGAGGGACAATGACAGCTCAGCGATATGTTCAGGACATCGTGCAGCCACATGTGTTCCTCTCATGGCGGCTTCCAAGAGACAGCAGGATAATGCTCAGCCGCACACACAAGGGGTCACAGGCATGTCTCCACAACATTGTCACACCTCCGTGGCTGCCCGGTCACCAGATATATTGCCGATAGAACATGTATGGGACCATCTAAGATGCCAACTACAACAGTCTACAAGTTTGCACAATCTAGAGGTTCAGTTACAGTAAATGTGGAGCGATATGTTGCAGGATACCATCCGGGACCTGTATGGCTCCATGCCTGCCCGTATCACATCTTGTATCCAAGCTAGAGGCAGTACAACAGGGTACTAAAGCCTCCATGCCCACCCGTGTCACATCTTGTATACAAGCTAGAGGTGGTGCAGTAGGGTACTAGAGCCTCCATGCCTGCCCATATCACATCTTGTATCCAAGCTAGAGGCGATACAACAGGGTACTAAAGCCTCCATGCCCACCCATGTCACATCTTGTATACAAGCTAGAGGCAGTACAACAGGGTACTAGAGCCTCCATGCCTGCTCGTATCACCTCTTGTATCCAAGCTAGAGGCGGTACAACAGGGTACTAGAGCCTCGATGCCCGCTCGTATCACATCTTATATCCAAGCTAGAGGTGGTGCAGTAGGGTACTAGAGCCTCCATGCCCACCCGTGTCACATCTTGTATACAAGCTAGAGGTGGTGCAGTAGGGTACTAGAGCCTCCATGCCTGCCCATATCACATCTTGTATCCAAGCTAGAGGCGATACAACAGGGTACTAAAGCCTCCATGCCCACCCGTGTCACATCTTGTATACAAGCTAGAGGCAGTACAACAGGGTACTAGAGCCTCCATGCCTGCTCGTATCACCTCTTGTATCCAAGCTAGAGGCGGTACAACAGGGTACTAGAGCCTCCATGCCCGCTCGTATCACATCTTGTATCCAAGCTAGAGGTGGTGCAGTAGGGTACTAGAGCCTCCATGCCTGCCCGTATCACATCTTGTATCCAAGCTAGAGGTGGTGGAGTTGGGGAACTAGAGCCTCCATGCCCGCCCGTATCACATCTTGTATCCAAGCTAGAGGCAGTACAACAGGGTACTAAAGCCTCCATGCCCACCCGTGTCACATCTTGTATACAAGCTAGAGGCGGTACAACAGGGTACTAGAGCCTCCATGCCTGCTCGTATCACCTCTTGTATCCAAGCTAGAGGTGGTACAACAGGGTACTAGAGCCTCCATGCCCACCCATGTCACATCTTGTATACAAGCTAGAGGCGGTACAACAGGGTACTAGAGCCTCCATGCCTGCTCGTATCACATCTTGTATCCAAGCTAGAGGTGGTGCAGTAGGGTACTAGAGCCTCCATGCCTGCTCGTATCACATCTTGTATCCAAACTAGAGGAGGTACAGCAGGGTACTAGAGCCTCCCTACGAAGGGTCAGTTTTCCACAATAAATGATGCTTTTGCTCTGATATTGTAATCAGTTAAGCACCATTTGAACGCAAATATGATCGCTCAAAACTCGTTCCAAAGATAGGATTATTGACAGTTTGAACGATCATTTTGCATAAGCTGCTAATAGGCACTAATGCACATTAGTAGCTTATTAGCTTCATTTGCATATAAAAGAGCCTCCCTGCACTGTATGCAGATAACAGCAGGTGGTCTGTTATCTTCATTCAGCTCTTTTGTTCTCCCCCAGGACTGCAGCTGAATACAATGTTATCAGCGCTCCTGTGGAGAAACACAGGGTAGGGTCCCTGCTATCAGCCCTCCAGCCAAAGTATGAATTTTAAGCTGAACTAAAAATGATTGTTCGGCTGAAAAGCAAACAATGGTAGCATTTACACTCAACGATTATCACTTAAAAGACCATGTTTGAGCGAATTTTGAGTGATAATCGTTGCGTGTAAATGGGGCTCTACTTATATCAACGTTACAATCACACACAGAAAGTTTCATTCAATTCCAACAACTTCTAGGGGAGGGATTGTGTTTCTTTTTTTACAATGAGTGAACATAATAATAGGACCTCTGGGTAAACCTACAGTATACATACTAATCCACACAAAGGTATCATATAATCAGCAATATAGCATTTTACTGAACATGTATCAAACATGATAACAAACACTGGAATTTATGGACAGGTCTTAATCCCTTAAGGCCGCCTGCAGACGAGCGGAAATCCCGCGGCGGGATTTCCCGCGGGATTTCTGCCGCTCAAAGCCTGCATAGGATTGCGTTAACAAACACAATCCTATGCAGACGGCCGCGGTTTGGCCGCGCGAAATCTCGCGCGGCAAACAAACCGCGGCATGTCCTATTTTTGTGTGGGGCTCGCAGAGCCTCGCACAGAAACGTCACTCACGCAGCCGGCGGCTCCGGTCTGCGCATGCGCCGGCTGCCCGGCAGCCGGCACATGAAAGAGCCGGGGCCGCCGGGCGCGGGTGAGTACGCGCTCCTCCCTGCAGGCGCTCGGGCCGGGTCCGACCCGCTCGCCGCCGGATCCGACCCGCTCGTCTGCAGGCGGCCTAAGGACCAGAGTGTATCAGGCCTGTGGTGGTTTTATGGCCTTATGGGTTTGTTTTATCTTGGGCTGTGAAAACTAATCTTTGTGTTTTTTGTGACATATAGGGCTATTTTTCAATGTCTTTTTCACTGACATTTTTTCAATTTTTTTTCTCTTACTAGTAGTAATGTGAACAAAAGGAAAAAAAGCATTTTATGTAATTTCATAGTCCTTTATGTTTTAAATTAATATATTTATGCTAAATTAAAGCACAGGAATGTGTTCCTCATTTTGTTTCAGATGTTCTGATATACAATGTGTAGAGTCTTCAATTATAGGGTGGATATGGCGATACGGCAAAATTAGGTTGGATGGTCGGTTGTTTTCTTGTTTTTTTTTTAATATAATTGTATTTTAGGCCAGATGCTAACCGACTGCATGTGCGAGTTGTACCCAAGAGGCTCAGGTATAACTGGTATCAGACACCTATATATCTGCTGTCTCCAATACACGGACTGCCATGAGTTTTTTCACACAGTCTGTGTCTACATGAAAAAACTAGTGTGTGCTGCCTCATTGAATATTATGGGTTCACATGCTGTCCGTGTGTTGTCCTATTTTTTTCATGTCCAACACATGGATAAAATAAAACTCAATTGTGTCAAAGGCCTTATTCTGTAACTTATTTTTTCACTTTCTTTTATAACATTTATGCATTTATTTCAGTTTTCACTACAACTGGGGCATCCACAGGGCCAGCATCCATTGGAGCTCCAGTTACTGAGAAACATCCCCCCCATAGTGATAATAGTCACTGGAAGAGTTGAGTTGGGATCTGCTAAGACCCAGCAGCTCTACCATGTTGGGGGTCACCAGCGATTATGTGATCGCGAGGTCCAGTAGATGAAACAGCACTGCTGCATCCTCTCTTCTTTATATAGTGCTTATTAGGTGCTATATGGGCTCGAAGCAGGGCCGTAAGTAAAGGCTCAGGGGCCCGGGTGCAAAAGTTCAGCTTGGGCCCCGATCCCCCCCCCCCCCCTCACCTATACCCATACTTAAACCATGCTGCATACACTCAAAATGACTCTACATACATTATCCAGCCCCTTGGCATAAGCTTTCAAAACATGACTAATTTCCTGGACTACATGACAATGTGTTTGTAGCCCCTTAGGCTGTTCATGTTTTTGGTTGCATTTTTGAACCACAATTAAAAAAAAAACACATCCAAAAATTTAAAAACCACATGTAGATTTAAACAATACAGCATTTTTTTTTAACCACATGAAAGTTTTCAATGCATTTTTTAATTATGTGTAAACTGTGCAATCACATACGGGAGATACCCAAGTTATACCATCATGGTCCATACCACTTTATACTGGATGTATAACATATACCAGCTGCACATATAGAATTATATATATATATATATATATATATATATATATACACACAAGCTAAAGGCAGTACAACAGGGTAGTTGAGCCTCCATACCCATCAATATCACATCTTGCATCCAAGCTAGAGGCAGTACATCAGGATACTAGAGCCTCTATGCCTGCCCATAGCACATCTTGTACCCAAGATAGAGGTGATACAACAGGGTACTAGAGCCTCCATGCCCCCCATATCACATCTTGCCTCCAAACTAGAGGTGGTACAACATGGTGCTAGAGCCTTCATGCTCACCTATATCACATCTTGTAGCTAAGTAGAGATGAGCGAACGTACTCGGTAAGGCCGAATTCGCAATCGAGCACCGCGATTTTCGAGTACTTCACTACTCGGGTGAAAAGTACTCGGGGGCGCTGTGGGTGAGCGGGGGGTTGCAGAGGGGAGTGGGGGGAAGAGGGAGAGAGCTCCCACCTGTTCCGCGCTGCTACCCCCCGCTCCACCACGCCACGTCACGCCCCACAGCGCTCCCGAGTACTTTTCACCCGACTGACATCTGACATCTCTCTTTGCTGTATGTTAAGATAGAACTGCAGATTTATTGGACTTTGTCTTCTCTTCCTTCTTCTTTAGCTCCCTGAGAACATGAGCATCATCTGGAATAAGAGGCTAACAATGACCTCTGCTTATTGCCATGTGAAAAGCGAGGGTGACGAGCATTACTGCATCATCAATCTATCAGATAAAGTCTGCGATTCTGCAGGTAGGTTTCACATCAGATCCTTCTGTACATCTTTATATACGGGGTAAGAAGCTGCCAGGAAATGCCCAGAAGTAATAGGCCGGTACTGGGGATGGGATACGTCTTTTATGCTCATTGTACTTATAAATGCTTTTCAATTTAGAGCGATTGAGGGACACATTAGTCCACGAAATGTGCCATGCTGCCTGCTGGATAATTGATAGGAAATTGGAAAGCGATCCCCACGGTCCATTGTGGATGGCACATGCAGCAAAAGTCTCCAATATACATCCTGAGCTGCCAGAGGTGCAGGCCTACCATGACTACAACATCAACTACCCGTTCACCTACTGGTGCAGTTTGTGCCAATGCAGGTAAGACTGCTCAACATTTGTGGCTGATACAATCCATTCCTATCCTGTAATGATTTGTGTCCTTCTCCGTTTCCTGTCTATTAACCAGTATTTTCTCTGTCTCTACAGTTTCGGCCGCTACAGAAAGATCGCTGACAAAAAAGTTTACTGCAGTTCCTGTAAGATCAGGCAAAATCCAATGACCACCAGCAAAAAGGATAAAGCTCCATCATCATCCTCCATCTGCTGACAGCTAAAGCTGTATCCCTACCCCAACCACTACCCTTACCCCTAACCAATACCCCTACCCTAACCCCCATCCCCCCCCCCTCCATGGATACCCCCTTGTCGTGGGGGAGGGGCTTGCGTGCTCCAATAAGGCTGAAAGCTATGCTGGTGGTAGTGTATTCTGCCGGTAGGGTCACCCATGCCAGACAGGTTTCAACCGGGGAGCCAGACAAAGCGTATCCACCGAGATAGTGTAATATACATATATAATATTAACTGACCTTGTTTTTAAAAATGCTAATAAAATCATCCTGACATCATTTTTATGTGTTTCTGTTGAGTAATTCCAAAGAGTCCACAAAGCGCTTTCCCACCTAAAATAAGAGCCAGGGAGGGTGCGGGCGGCAGGGAGGTTGGGCTGGAAAGGGTTAATGATCAGAAGCTGCTGACTTGCTTCACTGCTGCCTGATCAGAGTATTATCTATCTCTCCTCTCTGCTGCCCCTCGATGGACAGAGGGCAACATGTTCCTGAGCAGTGGGACTTCTGGTTTGGAAGTAGTGCGCTGTGACACGGCCCTCCTTTGGCGCCACGTGGCACGTTTTATACTCGTAGGACATGGCTGCTTCTGAAAGTCTAAAGAGAGCTTGCATCCATGGTAGGGCGGTTTGGGTGGGCATGGGCCCTAGATGGCCACCCAAACCACCCCTATTATAACCAATCATTACTGGCAGTTAGGAGAAAACTCAAAATTCAGCATATTAACCCTACACTATCAGTTACAGCAAGTAATGCTTTCTATTTCCATATTCTCTCATATTACTCTACAGGCGAACACGACCGCCGGAGGCTGGAAAGGACCGAACAACAAATACAAGTAACCTCAATCATACACCACCCCAGTGCAAAGATGGGCCTTCGGATACTGATATTGCTCTACTGCTTCCAAGAAAGATGGCGGAATGTCATTTTTTTTCCATTTTTCTCCACTTAGAATTTTTTTTTTATTATCAATATGTTTTATTGGTCATTTCAAAGGTAAGTGTTACAGCAATAGTATACATGTTCCATTCATTGTAAAAGTTACCTGGATATAGGCTGATATTGAACAAGATTGGAGAACATATGTAATGTGAAAAAGCAGTAATTATTTTTAACTGAAATAGGCGTATAGAAAAATGTGAAAAAACAGTAATTACAATTTGGGTGTTGAAGGGACAGGGAGGGGGGGAGAGTGTGAAGGAATGGGAGGAAGGGGGGGGGGGGGAGGGTAAGGCTAGAGGGAAGGAATATATTGATAGAAGAGAGCATAAGTAAAACATTTTACTCTTATAACTGAACATTTAACTGAGATTTTTGTCTACCTGGAAGATTCCTAAGGAGGAAATAGACGAAACCATGGATTCCATATCTCATTAAAGCTATAGATTGTGTTGTTACGTATGGCTATTTTTTTTTCGAACACACCATGTTGTGAGATCAGGTGGGAGAGATCTAGGATATTAGGGATTATTTCTGATTTCCATTTTTTAGCGATTAGAAATTTAGCGCCTAATAGAATATGTCCTATTAGTTTTTTCAGGGGAGATTGGATTTTGCCGGGGTTTATCAATAGTATAGCTGTTTTTGGATTAAATGGTAGGTGGAGCCCCGATATTTTATAGATAAGACTGAACACATCTTTCCAGAAGCTGAGTAGAAGTGGATACGACCAAAATATGTGGATCAAGGATCCTCGGCCCTCACATTTCCTCCAACAATGGTCGCTCGTGGCTAGACCTCTTGTGTTTAACAAAGATGGTGTCAAATACCATTGTGTCAAAGTCTTGAGATGAGTTTCAATTAAGTTAGCTCCCTGGGAAGCTTGTCTAGCCCAGCTAAAAGCCTTAAGCCATTGGTCTATTGTTGTCTTTTGGTTTATGTCTTTTTCCCAATTTAATAGATGGCACTTTTTTTGCCGGTCTTAGCAATCCAGTAAAATTGTCATAGAAAGATCGAGTGGATATTTTGGTCTGTGTATGGTTGAGTATGGTTTGGGCAATTTTGTGAATTTTAATGTTTAGAGGGTTAATTCCGTGTAGAAAGGAACTTATTTGTGTATGTTTATATAAGTCAACGTTTGTTAGATGATATTTAGGCCTTAGAAGATGAAAGGGGGTGGGACCATCTTTGTTGCAAATGTCTGAAATGAATCTGATCCCTTTTTCTACCCACGTGTTTAGTTGGAGGTCTGGAATGAAGTATTCTAGAGTTTTTAACGGTATGTTTGGAAGCGGTTGATTGGTACTTTTTTCAGCAGTTTGTAATAAGTTGTTCCATGCCTCTAGCGTAGCATTCATAGGTGGGGAGAGGTTAAGAGCCTTTATGCATTTGGAAAGTGTGGTAGAATTAGAGGCTAAAGTTGAGGCGTATAGAAGGAGTTTGAGAGGTTTTTGCTTATTGAGTTCTAATTCAATAGAGGGCCAGCTTAGATTTGGGTTACTCTGTGTCCATGGGTGCAATTGGCTTAGAATAGTTGATTTTCGGTAGGATTCCAGGTTAGAAAGGCCTAATCCGCCTTGGGATCTATTTAGTGAGAGAATGGATGGCGATATTCTAGTTTTTTTGTTTTGCCAGATGTAGTTAGAGAGTTGTCTCTGAAATCCCACAATGGTTGATTTAGGGATTTTAATAGGGAGGGTGCGGAAAAAATGGAGAATTTTTGGTAAGGTTATCATTTTGTATATAACTACTCGGCCTAACCATGAGGTGGAGCGTAAGCTGAAGGAATCTAATTCTTTTAGGATTTTGGCCAGGAGTGAAGGAAAGTTAACTGATATTAGCTCTGAGGAGGGGTGGCATAGTTTTATCCCCAAGTAAGGGATGTTTTTCTTTTGCCATTGGAAGGGAAATTCTTCTCCTATTATTTCTTGTTTGAGTTCTTTTGGTATATGTAGGCCTAGGATTTGTGATTTGGTTGTGTTTAATTTATAAAAGGAAGCTTCCGCAAATTTGGTCATGGTGTGGTAGGTCGTTCTGAGGGATCTAATGGGATTAGTAAGTGTAAGTAAGATATCATCAGCAAATAGGCTGATTTTGTGTTGTCTTAGACCTGCGTTTATGCCTTGTATATCTGGGTTGTTTCTAATATGTTCGGCTAGAGGTTCCATGACCAGTGATAATAGTAAGGGAGATAGAGGACAGCCTTGGTGTGTGCCATTGGTAAAGGGAAATGGTTTGGACAGTGAACCGTCGACCTGGACTTTTGCTGATGGGGATGTATAAAGTGCATTAATAGCTTTGAAGATATTACCACAGAAGCCAAATTTGTCTAGGGTAGAGAAAGTGAATTTCCAGTGAAGCCAATCGAAAGCTTTTTCAGCATCGAGGGCAATTAAAATCGATGGGGACCCAGAGTGTTCTATTTTGTGTATGAGGTTTAAAATTCTTCTCGTCCCGTCTGAGGCCTGCCTACCTTTTGTGAAGCCAACCTGATCCGAGTGAACGATTTCTGGCAATATCTTTAGTAATCTGAGGGCTAGAATTTTTGCATATATTTTTATGTCACAATTTAGAAGTTAGATCGGTCTAAAATTTGAAGGAGATACGGGGTCTTTACCTGGCTTCGGAATTGTTATGATTGTGGCCTCTAGCATCTCTGGTGGGAAGGAGCTTTGTTCAATTCCTTGATTAAAGGCATGGGTTATATGTGGGGCTAGATGGGCTGAGAAGAGCTTATAATAGTCATTTGAGAAACCATCTGGACCTGGAGCTTTATGGGACTTCAAAGTGTTAATAGTATTTATAATTTCTATGGATGATATGGGAGTGTTTAAAAGATCGAGCTGCTTTTGGGAGAGGGACGAAAGATTTATTTCTTTTAAGAAATTTTCTATGATTTGGGGTGACGGTTGAGGCGTGTTTGTGTCTTCTTTTAGGTTGTAAAGTTTCTTATAGTATTGGCGAAAGGCTTCTGTGATTTGTTCTGGGTGGAAAAGTTTCATATCTTGGTTGTGAGAATCTAAGATATAGGGAATGATCTTTGTAGTTTCTTTTTGACTAGTTTAGCCATCATACTTGATGGTTTGTTGTTTGAAATGTAAAAAGTTGATTTTAGAGATCTCAATTCTCTGTCATAATTGTCTACTAGTAGGTTTCTAAGTTTTTGTCTTAGATTAAAGAGGAGATTGTGTAGGGAGTCAGAGGGAGATTCACGTAGCGCTATTCTGTTTGTTCTATTTGTGCTAGAAGGGAGTTGAGTTGGGAGTTTTTTTCTTTTTTATAGTGGGCGCTATTTTTAATGAGAACACCCCTAATGAACACCTTATGGGCATTCCAGATAGTAATTGGAGAAACATCTGGAGTAGCGTTGATTGTGAAGTAGTTTTTTAAATGCAATATAATACTACTGTGATATTTTGGATGTTTCATGAGAAACACATTGTTTCTCCATGTCTTAGCTTTTTCTTTGGTGCCCTCAAAGGTTATAGATATAAATGCAGGGGCATGATCAGACCACGTTATAGATCCTAGTTGGGCGTCTGTGATTAAAGGGAGAGCTTCTTTCTTGTCTTGTCACTTTCTCTCTGCTCCCGTACAGAGGGCTCCTGGTCCCTCATTGGGCTATACTGGCCGCCATCAACGTCAATGACAATTATAATGTCAATCGCAGGCTGCAGCAATCACACTGGTTAAGGTGTCATCGCTGTCAGCCAGAGGAGACCAGAAGAAGACAAGGCTAGCTTCTGTACTGGAGCAGTGAGAAACTGGAGAAGATAAGTATATATTTTTAATACCAACATACACAGGCAAATCTGAACTAAGGTTCTGCAGACTTGCCACTGCAGAATTCCCGACGAATTTGTTCCAGCCTGTTTGACCTTACCCTAATGACAATCATCCACTTTTCATTCATCATTCATTTTATGCAGGCATTAAAATACTCGTTGGCTCATTTAATCATATAATCGTTCAGTTTAAATAGCTCTCGTTCAGTCATTCTCATTCACCATAACAGCGAATGCCTTCTGCATCCAGCTGTTCCCCACTGGGAGCGCCCGGCTGTTATACAGCCGAGCGCTCAGAGCGGAGGATGCAGAAGACAAATGGGGTGTCCCCGCTTGTCTTCTGCATACAGCTGTTCTCAGCTCCGAGCGCCTGACTGTTATGCAGCTGAGCGCTCGGAACGGAGGATGCAGAAGACAAGCAGGGTGTCCCCACTGTTGTACAGCCAAGCGCTCCGTGCAGGGTATGGAGAACAGAGCTCTGTTCTTCATATCCAGCCCTTTATCAGGGAGCAGGATACAGCTAAATACAATGGTATTAGCTGTATCCCGCTGTGAATCCCTAATAAGGATCATCGTCGTCTTTCAGAACGCTGAAAGATGACGATGAGCGATGGGATAACGAAAACTGCGCGGTCAGTGCAGTTACACACAACGATTATCACTCAAATGACGGCTTTTGGGCGAATTTTAAGCGATAATCGTTGTGTCTAAATAGGTCTTAACTTAAAACCAGATTTAACACACAATGCCACAATCAGCATGAGCATCTCACTTGGCTGTCTTGTATCGCCTCTTTATGGTATGGTATCGTATTACATGTCCTGTACTATCCTTTACGTGTGCTAAGTTGAGCGGCTCCTTTGGACACCATGTGAGGATAACTGTTATTCTGTACATGACCCTGAAGAAGCTGCTGTCATCACCATAGAAAGTGATTTACAGCTTCCAGCAGCTATTCATATAACCGTTATATGTATATAAGAACTTGCTTTATTAATATTAGTTATCTGCTTAATTTCCTTTAATCTGTATTTTCTATTACTTTTAGTTAGCATTTTGGGGGCATCTGAACAAATTACCAATTTTCTATAGAGAAAGGCCTTATTCTAATGGGCAAGTATGATTTAGGTCCATAAAAAAATGACTGATTTCTCTGTGAATGTATGTGCGTTACATTTTTGTATTTTGAACGTACAAGTGTCATCCGAGTGCAATCTGTTTTTCACACACATGAAAAGAAAAACAAAAAGTAATCCAAATGATGTCATTTAAAACTCTCAGTGAAGTCAATGGGGGCATGAAAACATATCATGTGAGTGCATGCTGTTTTTTTAGTAGCTGTTGGGTATTTTTTATGGTCTCCGGCAACAATCTGTAAAGCAAATTGTTTCTCAGTTTCATCTTTTGTGAGAATGTTCTTGTAATCCTGAATGAGTTTGACGCCTTTTTCTACAACGTCCTTCACAACAACTTTCTTCTCAAGTTTCCTTGGATCATCCTTCCATTAAGTGCAGTGATAAAGTCTAATAACGTTCCCTACGTATAACATAGACCAAAAGTGCACAGCGTTAGACATAGGGAACCATGTTAAAAGTGATGCCGCCGTTAATAGTGACGTTACTTTTAACGCAAGATAAGTACTGCATGCAACGTTATTGTGCAATGTGCGTATCACATAACATAGTTCACACATAACATAATTGTATATTAAATCAATTATAGCGCCGGCTTAACTTAGCGATAGTGATGCTAAATAAATGAATGAAAACTCGCATTAATTTCCATTACTAGTGCTAACAAGTGATTATAAATGAAATAACTAAAAAAAAAAATTTTATCTGAAAAAACGAATTTCTGGCCCAAAATTTCAAAACTTCATGGTCGATGAGGGTCGCCTCTCAGTTCTCCGATTGAGCTAAAATTTTGCACAGATCATTGTTTTGCTGATTAGAACAAGATAGGGGGGTGGGAGCTAAACTTTTAGAAAGTTGAAAAATAAGGGCCACCCTAAGGCTTCTTTCCCATGAGCGTATATCGGCCACTGTTTTCACGATTGGCTGATATATGCTACCATCTGTGGCGTTAGAGATCCTAACGTTTAACGTTTGTGTGCACGTTCACACGGCATGGGCCCAGGCGCATATACGCCAAGGCTACCATGCCGTCGCCCCTTTCCCCTTCCTCCCCCTCGCAGGCTCACCTCTGCTCTCCTCCCACCTTTGACCGCGGTCATTGGCTCCCACAGGAGCCCATGAAGCGGCTGACGTATTCCGGCCCAAAAGATTCTAGGATTATCTTTTGGGCCCGATGTAAAAAACGCCTGGCGCTATATTGGCCTGCCGGGCGCTTTTACGTCACGAGAATACGGCGGTGTGATCTGATGCATTGGAATCCAATGCATCAGATCACAGCGTATATCGGCCAGCCGTGAAAACGGCGGCCCGATATATGCTCGTGGGAAAGAAGCCTAACAAACACATTGACTTTAATGGGTCTAAATTCTGTCTGTTTCAAATTTGGACAGAAGTTGGATGTTAAAATTGTCCATGTGAATAAGCCCTTATGGTTACAACATACAATGGTCGTCCCAGTACCAATTAAAGGGGTTGTCCGAGATAGAAAAAATAGTTTTTAAAAAATAATAAAAGCTCATAGAAATCATACTTACCTCTCCTTGCTCCCCATTCATCCCCTGCCTGTGGCTCTGGGTCTCCTCTGTGTTGTTGGTTTACAGGCTGCTGCAGCCATTGACAGAGCTCAATGACGATTGCTGAGCCTTGTCATTAGCTGCAGCAGTTGTTTGGAGATGGCTCAGGCTGACTACAGTCTGCAAAGATGATGTCAGCAGGGAGACCAGAGCTGCCGGCATGGGATGAGTGGGAGCGGGGAGAGGGGAGTAGGAGTTCTTTATTATGTTTACACACTGGGAAAGCAATTTCAAAAAAAGAATTAAAAAGAACCAAAACTTCTCCATTTACCATGCATGAGGTCAAAACAGATTCATGTATTCTATTAATAATGCACTCGATGAAAAGATGATGAGTACCAGAAATCTGAATTGCTTCGTCCATAGAGTTGAGGAGAACCCACAGCACCTATTACTGCTGTTGTACTGTTATTTAGAAAGATAAATCTGCAATAACATAAGCCCAGCGATCCCGAACTGTAAAATGCCAGACAAACAGGACGGGAAACAAATGGATTATATCTGATATTTGTTCCCTAACCTTTCATCATGCCTGTATGTTCTAGCAGTGGACAACACCAGCTGATGAGAGGGAGAATATTTTGCTTTAAAAGGTTATTTCAGTCTATTTACCGGTTTAGAATTTCCTACAGTGATGAGACAGTCGAGGCAACTTATTCTAAAATTGTATATCCTACCATATTGTTACAGCCTCAACACCTCTATCCTTCCCTCTCCAGTTTTACTTCTCCCCTTAAGGACCAGACACTTTTTAGGTATTTTGTATATACACATTTTTATATAGAATTTAGTCTCGGATTACAGGGCGCATATAGCGATGGTTTTGGTTGGTCTCGACGGTTGGTTATATATATATATATATATTTTTAAAATTTTATTCTGTAATTATTTTTGTAACTATTTTTTTAACATCTGTGTCCCCCATGATGTCATATAAGAGCTCTGGGAGTCAATCACATTTTTTTTTTTTTTCACACTTTTCCACTGGAGCTAGGGCATCCATTGGAGCAGCATCCATAGGAGTCCCAGTTACAAGAAAAAACATCCCCCTGTAGTGACAGTAATAACTAACAGAGCTGATCTGGATCTACTGGGACCCTGCAGCTCTGGGTGACCACTTGGTTAAATAGCAGAAGTGACACCTCCGTTTTCACTCTTTACTACAGAGCGCTCATTGAGTGCTATGTAGCCCACAGCTTCTTCCTTCTCCTCCAGGTCCTCAGCTGTGCCTAACAGGCAAAGACCAGACCTGCTCCTTTACAATGCAGTAGCAGGAGTTTTAGGCCACTTTCACACGGGCAACAAAAATTGCGTGATTCTCTCGCGATGCAACAGTGCTACAAATCGCACGTATGTGAAGCCCATGCTTTCCTATGCGTTCCTCCACATTGGTGATGTTTTGTTCGTTGCTACATTGCGAGAAAAAAAATCATGGCGTGCGGTATATTGCCGCAATTTGCGATGTTTTGTAACCCATGTTTCCCTATGGAGTCTTCCTTTGTGTTGCATCGCATTGCATGAAAATGTGGTTTTCGTGTCGTGCGATGCAACTTTAACAGTAGGAAGTTCTACAGTTTTCCCTAAAATAAGCCCTAGCTGCCTTTAAAAATATTTTAAAAAACAATACATTACTTAATAGGCACTGTCCGGCTCCACTGTATTTCTCTTCCCGAAGCTCTGGCACACTTGTCTGCAGTCTTCGGCTGCCGATTCCTGGTCAGGGGGTTCGTAAATCCCGCCTCCAGTAAGCGCTGGCTCTGATTGGTTCTCGAGCGCCACGGCTTAGCCAATCAATGCAGAGCTCGATGAACCAATCACAGCCATTCAATGCAATGGCTGCGATTGGTTCATCAAGCGCTGCATTGATTGGTTCTCGAGCGCCGCGGCTCAGCCAATCAATGCAGCATTCGATAAAGCAAATGTTTGTATTTCTGTGGTAGTATTCTTTTAAGTGTAAATTATTCACATGCATATCTGTGCCATATCATAAGTATGTGTGTATATATATGCATGCCTCTTCGGATCTATTTCATTTAAGCCTGAAGCAGGACCCTGCACTGGTTCGGAAGCTCGTAATAACATCATGTATTTCTGGTAGCCATTAAAAGGTACAAGATTACGTAGTTTCTCTTGCTGGGAACAATCACACATGCACGTCACACATACAGCACTGCTACATATATTCTTTATCCTATACAAAAGGAATCGCAAGCGGCACAGCAGAGTCCTGCACACACTGATCACGTGACCCTGGACTCCTTCCACACAGGTGACTGATAATATAACAGTGTCATCATTACAGGTCCGGTAAGCACACGGCTGCTGTAGGTGTTCGTTAGTATTCCATCCCCTATGAACCCCCATGGTCTGAGTTGCTATGGAATACTAACACCTAGCCGGATAGCAGCCGTGTGCGTACAGGTCCTATGATGATGTCACCGTCATGGGATCAGGGGCGCAGCATGTAACTCACTCACACATGCATGGACAGGTGGTTGTTAGTATTTCGATTCGTTTTTTAAATGCAGCTCGGGCTTATTTTCGGCATAGGGCTTAAATTTCAAGTCTCCACACGAAAATCCAGGCAAAAGAGTGCTAAAAAGTCACGCTACTTTGTAGTGCAACTAAATCACGATATCACCTTTAAGAAAATGAAGCAATATCGTACACAAATCACGGGAACACAGCTGCGATAGCGCTCCGATTTTCTCGTGGTGATAACAAGATTTGGTAAGAACTTACCGTAAAATCTCTTTCTCGTCTTGTTCATTGGGGGACACAGCTCTGACCTGGGGTATAGCTTCTGCCACTAGGAGGCGACACTAGGCACAAAAGTGTTAACTCCTCCCACTAGCTATACCCCTCCTGCAAGCAGCATGCCAGCTCAGTTTGTATGCAAGCAGTAGGAGCAGCCAGTAGGATACAACAATAATAGATAACAACCATACTCACGAACTGTAACTCATTCCAACACCGCGTGCGACTGCACCGAGGACCCTCCCCTAGGGAGTATACGTCACAGTTCCAATACCAGACTGGGTGGGTGCTGTGTCCCCCAATGAACAAGACGAGAAAGAGATTTTACGGTAAGTTCTTACCAAATCATTGGGGGACACAGCTCTGACCTTGGGACGTTCTAGAGCAGTACCAAAGGGGGCGGGAAAATATAAGGAGTCGCATGTGTAAGGAAGCAATCCGCCCTTCAACTGCGACCAGCGTTAATGGATGGCTAGGTATCCCGCATGCTCAGACAGAGCCTAAAGGGGCCTAAATAATGGCCCCATCCACCCTCTGAGGGAAGAAAAAAAACCCAAAACCCAGACAAGGAGCTTCCGACGAGGCACACGCCTTCCAAATAATACGGCCTGAGAATATGACCCTGCTGGCATAGTAACCCTGAATTGCTGCAAGGCAGAGTCATTGTAAGGAGTCCACTCTGGAAACGCAGGGATCCAGTCGGAGTTGCCGGGATTACCGGCAGCACGCCAGCGTGACTGAAGCATGCTACCTGCACGAGGTACTCTGGCGTAGTCAACCGAGAAACCTGCCCTGGAGCGTTCTTTGGAACTACCGAGAAGGTGCCCACCGATACCTCACTGAAGTGGATCCTGATACCGGTGGTAGGCCATATAGCGGGTAGATAACGACCGTTTCCTGTACCATCCGTACACAATAGGCATCCGAAGATGGAGCTGTGGAGCCATAGGCGCCGAAACATCAGGGTTGTGGGCCTTCTACCGGGCGACTTAGTTGTAAGTCAGGTCCCGTATCCTCCAGGTATTCGATCCCATCTTCACCGTCCCTCCGTGATGAAGGGACATTCGACTCCAGACGCCAGTGGAGAAACGACCTGTTGAGATATGCAACCGTCTCATGCTGGAGTCCCGTGTGGACCACGGTTGGAAGGCCTGCCGTATGACCTTGATGCTGTATATGCTGACAGCCTCTGTCCATGGCATCAGCTGTCTGATTAGCTGTAACTTGTAAAGGGGCATGAGAGGAAAAAGTTTGGTTCCATGATCCTGCAGCAATGCCTACGGCGTCCGCCTCTGCATGGCCCCATGGGCTTCCGAGGACATCTGCCCATTTCGTGATCAACTAGGGCTGGCCCCATCCTGGGATGCAATGTAACCGTGTGGATCCACTGGGTACAGAGAAATTGACCGCACAAGGCAGCAAGGGTACCCTGGTACGAGACTCACTGATCCCTTTGAGGAAACTTCCACAGTAGGGATGGAGGAACCCTAAAATTGCAGACAGTACAAGTATGGACTGTCTTATGCTGTCCTGCAAGTCATAATGCAGGGAGAGCAATGCAGGAGGGTCGCAGCGAGTCGCTGCGTCTTAACCCCATTGGACGTTTTACCTTCCTATACAATCAGTCTCGCAAGCGACTAGGAGGGCCTAGTTTGCTGAGGATCAGGGCCCTACACCTGAACCGACACTTGCGACCATTTAGAATACAGAGCACTCCTGCGGTCAGTCTCCCCATCCCCAATCGGAGAAACGTGGCCTGTTCTGCACCCCACCAGGGTCCGCAGGAGCTCTGTCTCCTGCAGAGAGCTATCCACGTCCTACTGACACGGCTGTAGAACTAGCAGTCCATCATTCCTAGAGAGTACACATGCCTTGTAGTTCAGAGAATGCCCGAAAGAAACGAACTCAGCATTACCAAGCGCCGCCGGAGGGGCGCCCCACGTGAACTCCGTCTGTGGCGGGGACATAAAAAGTATGCGGCTCTTCTGTCATCGTAGATCGCCCTAAGTTGCTTGTAGGAAGCTGCAGGTGGTAACTCCAGGGAGGCTAGCCATTATGAAAAACGTCTGGAGCGTAAGCTTCTGTGGGGTGGAGGCGAATACGACGTGTTCACAGAATTCCTGAGAATAATATATATTCCTCAGAAGAGTACCACAAGACTTAGCCAGACCAAAGGAAGACCAACGGCTGTTCAACGTCCTTATGGGTTTTGGGCTGTATACTGCTGCCTTAACACCTTTCTCCACACAAGGCCCAATACATGTTGTCCATAAGGTGACTAATTTTTGGGGGAATGCAACTCTCGTACAATAGCGAGACCCCATACCGATGTGGTACTAGCCGGGCCCTGTCTGCTTGCTATCCCGGCATCGGACCTTGCGGTCTGGTTGTCTGCAGGGAAAAGCGGGGGGCTAGCTCTAAAGCCAGGGCAACCCGGTCAGGCCTAACATCAAGGCCGGGGTACCGCTGATAATCAGCTTGTAGACCAGTACGGCAGCAGACAGTGCACTTGATATGCGGCTCTGTCCCGAACTGCGACCCACGGTGCAGAAACTACTGAGGGGACAAAGCTGACCCCTGCTCAAACCAGTGTATGCGCTGCTTCGGGCATGGAAGTACCACCGGTCTCAGCCGCCTGGGGTACCGCCGACAAGCAGCTTGAACCCTGTTGTACGTAGGGCAAGATATTCTCAGGCTGGATGTAGTCTCGTTCCTTAACGAGAGCGCACCTAGTATGTGACCCTTGCCGGCCGCTGTCATCGTGTCCTCCTGGACACGGACACTGTGGTGCGATTGTCTGTAGAGGAGTTCAACCGGATTCAGGACAGACATGAAGAAAAATGAGTCCAGAGACTCCCTGTGTGAGTACTGACAAGAGATCGCATACTGCTATCTGTAAGATGAGATTCTTTCTGCTTAATCTCGAACTACAGCGAGAGCGCACTTGGTATGTGGCTCTGACCGCCCCGCCAGCATGTCCTCCTGGACGCGGACACTATGAGCGACGGGCGAGCGCGGGATAAACATCGGTGCTGAGGGTGTAACAGCGCAGCAGGCGGCTAACAAGCAGCGCAGCGGAAAACAAGCGGCGCAGCAGGCGGCACAGCAAAAGCAGCGCAACGCACATCGGGCGGCAATAACAAAATAAACCCACATACTTACCTCCTTCCTGAGGTAGGGTGGCTCCCGGGCTCCAGCAGAGCTTCTCCCCACCATCGCCTGACTTTGATGGGGCAGTGGATGCCGGACCATAAATAAGGGGGGCTCTATGGCTGGCGGGTCACACTCAGTTTGGTGGCCGAGTGTGCCTCCTTTTCTTCAGAGGGGGCCCGGCAGACAACAGAGGGCTGCATATCACCTCTGTTCACCGCCCTCGGTGGGTTAACGGGGAGAGTCCTGCCTCCCTGTTATGCCCTGGGCTTCCGGAGAAAAAACTGATAAAAATAAATTAAAAATTGTCTCTGTAGGAGAGACATTCCTGCCTCCTAGACACTAAGCTAAAAACTGAGCTGGCATGCTGCTTGCAGGAGGGGTATAGCTAGTGGGAGGAGTTAACACTTTTGTGCTTAGTGTCGCCTCCTAGTGGCAGAAGCTATACCCCAAAGGTCAGAGCTGTGTCCCCCAATGATAACAGACGAGAAATAGCCGTCGCCTGTGTGAAAGAGGCCTAAATCCCGTATTCTTAGTATCAGCAGGGATTAAAGCCCAGAACCAAGCCCAGTAAATTTATTGTGCTTGTTTCTTAATGGGTTAAAAAGGATCGATCACGTCTGTTGTAGTAAATATTTGCATCCTTCATGAAATAACAACTCTGGGATATTATTTCTGTATTGTACTGTTCTGCTGTTGTTCTTCCTGAAAATATATTACTAGATTGACAATGGAGTGTGGCCCTTAATAATCTGACATTACAGGCACTGATTCGACCATATGAGACTGTGTATGCATGTACCCCATTGATGAAGGGTATGGGAACACCCAATTGTCAATTAATTCATATATTTGCAAGAGAAATTATTGAGGATGGTCACAACATAGACAGTGGAAGAAACAAAGTTATTTTATGGGAAATGAAAGTATTTATTCAGGCTCTGTTCACACCTGCATTCAGCTGTCGTAGGAGCAGAACAGAAGTGTCTGGCAGTGGCTTACTCTCCTCTCTTCACACTTGGATGAGCCGAGAGTGCACGTTTGCGGGATTGGCCACCATTTATCTGAAGGTACCACCACATTGCACTGTGATTGTGAATGGCAGTCATTGCCATGTGTGAATAGGGCAGCGAGCAGCTGACCAAACACTTGTTCATCAGCTGACAACTGTTGGGCAGCCAGAAATCCTCATGTTCAGCAGCACATCTCTCCATGTAAATGGGGAATGTGCAGCTGACAGCAATGAAAGTGCGTGGGGGATGAATGATCATGTTCCTTCCCCATAGAGTCTAATTGCTCCCCTGTAACGGCCAGGTAAATGGCGCTGATCTTAGGGTGCCTTCACATGAGCGTTTGTTCACTGCACTTTTTGCGCACATAATACGCAGGACTTATATCCCATAGACTGTCATTGTGCTGCTCACAAAACAAACGGGGCATCTCCTATCTTGGCGGGTACACTGCAAGTCAGGCCATGGGATTGAACGTACGCAGCAAGGATGCATGTAAATGCGTACTTGCTGCATACACATGCATGAAAACAAACATGCATAATACACACTTACACACGCTCGCGTGAGTGAGACCTTGAAGGGACACGGTTACCACGCAATAGCATCATAAACTAAGTTATGGTACTGTTCCAGTTGATGATGGGGAGTTGGGGGATGTATCTTTTATACTCACCGGTTTTCCGGTTCCCACGGTAATACTGAGATTTACGCAATATGGAATCCACAGTATAGGTGATAACTTGCTAATCAAGAAGCGACCCCACAGTAATAAGCATAAGGGAAAGCGAGGACAACCACTTTAATGGCTGGAGAACAGTGAGGTTTGCGCAATATGAACATCCCAGTAAAAACCTGGAGAGGGGGGGGTCTGAATTTGAATTTTTAACCCCAGATTTAATTTAAAGTGACCCTCCAATTTTGTGACAAACTTTTGTTTTGGGCCAGAGTAGGTAGTTGTACTGCCTATTGTTGGTCTTCTGCGTAGATGCCCTCTGATCTGTTGGCTCTGGGTCCTGTTTTCAGCCATCAAAGATGGTTGATGCAATCTTCAGTCTACTTAATTCCCACAGTGCATTGGTAGTGTTAGACTACCAATGCACTGTACTTGCTCTCTGATTGGCCAGCACTGCTCACATGATCAGCACTGGCCAATCAGAGAGCAGTATACAGTGTTCATTAGGCAGCTAGAAAATTGCAGCTGTCATCTGGGATAGCAGGAGAATGGGATCCCGAACCAAAGAGACATTGGCAGAGAAGAACTATATACTCCAGGACAGAAGTTTGTCCCAGAGGGTTGCTATGACTGCTTTCCTGCAGCACCACTCTTGAACATGGTTGTGCCTGGTATTGGATCTAGCCCCATGCAGTCTTCACAATGGTAAAATAGGGCTGAGCTACAATACTGGACATGGCATATGAGCAAGTGCGGTGCCTTTTTTTTTTTTTTTAAAGAACAAATAACAATCATGTTTTTCTAAATATTAACAACCCCTGTAAAGTTTTAGGGAACCTCCAACACCATCTATTTTGTATACGTTATAATAAAAAGGATTAACATTTCACCTTAGTTCGTAAAATTTTAATATCTATAAAAGTATTCTGCATAATTCTGGCCCACATAGAAAGTACAGATGTATAATATATAGGATATATAAGCAGCTGCCTCAATTCGAGGCTTTTTCTTTTTTGTGTGATTTTGCCAGCAAATATATCTCGGCAGACTCCGTTCTGCTGGCTTTAGGCTTCACAATCCTCACATGCTGAAATCTCTGCTGTAGTTTGTCCCTTATTAGGTTGCTTTTCCCTCCGTCCCAGATCTTACACAAGAAGTTCCCCCCGGGTCTGAGAACTGTGTCGGAGACGTCCAGGAGAGACAGACACATGCTGACAAGTCTCTGGTGATCCAGTTCTTTTATGCCGCTAGCGTTAGGAGCCATGTCACTCAGAATGACATCTGCCTGTCCTGAAGGGAGGAGATCGATAATCTTCCTATGGGTGGTGGGTTCTGTAAGGTCACATCTACAGAGGAAAGTTGCTCCTTCCAGCGGCGTGATGTGAAGAAGATCAACTCCCAGCACGAATCCGACACTCACTGCAGGGTCTAGGGCAAAACAGAGAAGAGTGAATGGAGGCAGGACAGAAGATATCACCCAGGTCAGCAATGTCTCTGTACTGTATATTAGAAGCGTACGTTAGAAATAGTGAAAAAACACGTATTCGTATATTCTGCAGATATGGTTTATTCACAAGTGCATATATTTGATCCATGTGCTATCTGTGTAACTGACTACACACGGACCCATTCAAGTCAATGGTGCAATTTACACGTGTGATTTTTTTTTTGTACATGGACTGATGTTCTATGGAAAAATATAGTAGCATGTTCTATTCTGGTGCGTTATCATGGGCCAAAATCGGCCATTCAAGCCAATGGGGGTGAAAACAAAATGGAGTGCACACATAAGACATCCGTGTGCATTCAGTTTTTCACTAGCAATTCTAGAAAAAAAAAAAAGATTGGCCTCCAGCAGTTTTTTTTTGGTGCACGAGAAAAAACCCCCCCAAAAAACGGATGACAAATGGATGTAAAAAAGGAAACACGAAACACATATAAATATAACACAGAGAAACGCTGCATTAAAATTGGTACAATTTTCACACACCAAAATCAAACATACTAGTGTGAATAACGCCATTCCAATGAGCACATGCGAGTATCTTGGGTGCAACGCGTATTGGACAGCACCCAGGCACACATTCATTACGGTCAGGCCTACCATTCAACATAACAGGAAGGAACAGTCTGCTGTCAGGCTTTGCCCTACACCCACAGCATCGCTCCCTTCCGTACCATTCCAGAGAGGCATGCACCCATCCAGTCTTAGTTACATCTTAGGACAGGCTGGACAGATGGAGCCCATGTTTTCTCAATTCTTGAACAAGCCCTTTAAAGGGGATGTTTTAGTTCATTTTTCTTTAAAGGGGTTCTCTCACTTTTAGCAGTTTTCAGACAGCTCATTACATTGCACAGTGGCCCAGGCTGTTACTGCAGGCTGGATCCTATTGAAGTGAAGGGGACTCAACCTGCTGTACCAACCCAAGCCACTGCGGATTTTACAGAGCAGTCTGAAAACAGTTAGAAATGGGAGAACCCCTTTAAATTCCTATTACCCATGCCAAAAAAAAATAAACGATTGTACACTCACCTATCCCGCGCCCCACCAGCTCAAGGTCCATGGCTCTATTCTCCATGCCAGGTCTTTGTTGACAAGCTGCAGCCAGCCGGAAGACGCGTCTGAGCGGTGGAGAGGTAAGTAATTTTTTAAAACCTTTTTTTTTACCACTTAATGGTGATTTTCAGGGAAGGGCTTATATTTCAAGCCCTTCCCCGAAAATCATACAGCAGGGTTTGCCACAGACCACTGCTTTCAATGGGACCAGCAGCAGTGCTGATCCCATTTAAAGCAATGGGAAAGCATGCTGCACTTCTGCCATAGCAGCTGTGGCAGAGGATTCCTTCATCCCCGTGGTGATGAAGGAAACTCCTGCCACAGCTCTCACAGCTGTGACAGAAGTTCGTGGTATTCTCCCTATCTTTTCAATGAGGCTAGCGCTGCTGCCGCTGGCCCCATTGAAAAGGCTGGCGATATCCGGGCGTCATCCCGTCTTTTTTCTCGCACTGCGAGGTGAGTGTTTTCACTTGCTCTCGCAGCGCAATAGAGAAAAAAAACACCAGTGGGTGTGAGCCCTAACTTGTATAAAAATCTTCAACTTTTTCATGCCAGAATTTTGGCGTAAACATGTTTCTGAACTCCCCTCCACACTTCTTACATTCTCCTTACCTTGTCCCAAGGCATTTACTTTGTCCACCAGCACCTGACTCCAGGCCCCGGGGGCCGCACCGCAATCTACAACACGATTTCCCGGCTGCAGGATTTTATGCTCCTTGTTGATTTCTATCAGTTTAAAGGCGCTGCGGCAACGGTAATTTTGAACATGTGCTGCCTTTACATAGGGGTCCTTGTGCTGCCTGGTAAGCCATATCTGCTCTGCCCCCGTCTTGGCCTTCTGTACCCTTGGAGTGATGTGCAGGCTGCGGCGCTGCGCTAGGGAAGACGATCTCCGCCAAAGGCTGCAAATACAAGAAACACTCCATTATTATTATGCAATACCTGTGCTACAATGTTCCATAAGCGCTCTCTCACACGAGTGTATTTCGCAGCGTGCCAAGCATGTATCTTGCACGTTGGAGCACGCAGCAAGTCTGCAATGACGTACGGTAGGTATCCGCTTACACAATGTTGGCATGTATGCGCACATAATACGCGCCAAGTTAGTGCATGCCGCAATCTTTTTTGCATGCTTTGTGGGAGAGGCACAATTGAAAGTCAATGTAAGATTGGTACTGTGTATCACATGTATAAACCCGTCTCTACCATAGCCGGCGAGCCCACGTACCTGTCAAATCTTTACTGCTGATGACCACAGATGCTCGCCGTCGTTCATGTGCAGTAGAGATTTAAAAAAAATATATTTGTATTCTCTGCGCCATCGCTAGGTGATGACACAGGTAATCGCGGCCTATCCGCAATGTCAATTGCGGATGGGCTACGGGTCAGACAGCTTCCATTAATTTCAACAGAAGCTGTCCGTGCGGAGTCCACACAGAAATAGTACATGCTGCGATTTTATTTCTGCTCGCGTAAATCTCAATAGATATCTGCTCATCTGAGAGGATATGCGAATGTTCTATTCTATTAAAGTGTGTGTGGAATACCATGGACCGTCTATGCGGGTGACGATCGCGGATTCCACAATTCAAATCATAACGTAAGACTGAGCTAACTTTGCATTACTTTCAACGGCGCCTCTCACACACACGTAGCACGCAAAATATGTGCGCAAAAATGCACTTAACATCCACTATCCTTGCTCGTGTTATGCACACATACATGCCAAGATAGTGCATGCGGATTTGACGGTACGCAATGGATTGTGGAATGCTTGTGTTCCCTGCGCAGGAAATAAGCCCACAGTCAGAGTACCCCCATAATATAGCCAGCCACAGCGCCCCACAATAATGACAACGGATACCCCTTTTATCAGTGCAATTACAACAGTCATCTAGCAGAATTGCATTGATAACTCTCCCCCTAAAGTCCTGATGCCAGTAATTGTTGTCATAGGGACACAAGGATATAGGAACTGATACACGCAGTAGTAACCTAGAAATACAATTTGCACGTTTCATGTAGATTAGGGGAGTTTTCTGTAAAACACTTTGGTTATTCTTTTATTTTTGCCATGATGTTGGATCAAATGAATAGTTCTACTTCTCAGGATCCAGCCCTCCAAGACTCCGCGCTGCGGCTACAGAACGTCACTTTAATGACAAGACAAGGACTTCCAAGCGCTGGATATATAGAATTATTCTTCTCCCCATTGAGACATTTTCTTATAAAAACATTATTGCACATTTATAGCGGCTTTAAATCGCAGGTAATATGGGAGCGATGTATGTGGTAATGAATGGCCTCCGAGGCGCCATTCCTCCATTATGGCTGTCAGATCAGTCTATACGCTCATAAATGTTTCATCTGGTGCAATGAATATTCTCCAATATTGGCCAGGGATTTACAAATACTATCATAGCAGTTGTTTTCAGTAATAATAGAAACTAATGCAGTTAGTGGCGGTTGGTTTTAGCTCACAATCGGCACTTCCGTTGGCGGTGCAGACTTTAAACCATTTCCCCCATCGCAGTTGCATCATAATTCTCAACTAGTAAGAAACTCTAACATCTTCCCTGAACTCGGCCGAGTGTCTCAAGTGTCCCAGACGTAACAGACTTCTAATACCGTCAATAGTTTCCCATCCCCCATTCTGATTAGGGCCGGCAAATGGGAAAAGTACTGAAAGAAATAGAATTCTACTGGGGTACCATTTATCCATAAGGAGACCACCAGCTGCTGTAGAGAGTATTACAGGCAATGCTACCTGGGAAAGGTTATGCAAATTAGCTCTCCTCCAGAAGAAAACCATCTATAATTAAGCACCTTACAAGTCAACGTCCAACCGATTAACCCATTCCCAACGTACATGTCGGATGGCACTGTATAAAGTGGGCCCAGGAGCTAAGACCGCTCAATATACGGCAGATGGTACCAATTTTTATACATCCACAGTCGGAGATTACTTAGATTGCGGCTGTTAACCCTTTAAATGCCCGAACAGTTCCACCCTGCGATGAGATTGTGGAATGCTGTCTGGGTATCCTAACAGGTGGGGGCATTCTGAAGGCCCCCAAGGCTGTCATGAATGATTGATATTTAAGATGTGCCTGTGGTATTGCCTTATACTTTATAAGGGACCAAGTGATTGCAAGTTCAAATCCCTTGTGGGGACTAAAAAAATGTAAAATTAAATAAAATAAAGATTTTTCAGTTATGAGAAAAATAAATATGTTTAAAAAAAAACCCTTTGACCCCCCCCTCCCCCCAAAAAAATTGGCTAACTGTAATGCAGGGTGCCACACGGGGCGGAATCCCGACGGAAATCTTGCAGTTTTTCCGGGATAAGCGCTGCTTCAAAACCCGCGGCCCTTAGCTGTGGGTTTTGAGGCGGCTTGGCTGCATACTTTTCCGTTGCGGCTGGCGCTCACATAGAAAAGAGCGCAGCTGCAACGGAAAAAAAAATTGACAAGCTGCAGCCAGGGAATCCGCACTGCAGCACCGGCTTTGACGCAACGGATTCGCCGCCCCATGTGGACAAGATTTTTGACAAATCTCGTCACACGGCTGGCTAAACCCAGGATTAGCGGCTGCAGGTGGATTTGCTGCAGCGAAATTCCAGACGGAATTTCCTCGGCAAATCCGCCCCGTGTGAACCCGGCCTAAAAGTTCAATTTATTGAAATATCACATTATTGTCTTGCAAATACAGATCCCAGCCTGTGAAAGATTGGCCAGGTCAAGGGTGTGATTACAGACTGGACTATAGGACTATTCATTAAGAGACGGCACCGCCCAGATGACTATTCAGGGAGGAATTACAATTAGAATTCAATATAGATTTTTTACATACTTCCAAAAATGGTAGTTTATACCGAGTAGAATAAGGGCTCCTTCACACGCGTGTATGCGCAATTGCAGACACTTCAGCCCAACGTATTTGCGTTATGAACGAGGTAGATTTGTGTGCGTATTGGAGCATTTTACTGTACTTTTTTGCGCATCCAGGGCGTGTTCACATGAGGCGTGGGGCACACCCCTGTCCTGATTTAACAGGCTATTTAGCCTTATGAGGTCCAGATGTGTTCTTTTGTGCTGTATTTTGCATATTGCATGAGCACTTGTGCACCCCCCATAGACTTCTACGGGGCTCTTAGCTGTGCAAATGCACACAAAATAGAGCGTGTTCTCTCTGGTTTTGTGTGCGCAAATATGCCCGATCTGACCACAATATGGCGGTGTGTGGGGACTCCGGCTCTCTGTGGACTTAGTACTGTATTCTATGGACAGGGTTTGTCAGCATGTGACACTATGTATAAGGGCAATTCATGGCACTAGAAAATATATATATATATATATATATATATCAGTGTATTGTATGCTGTGGGTGCAGCATGGGCACTGCATGGCACTATGTGCTGGCAACACTAGGGCAGTGTCTTTATATATAAACATAGGCCACCAACGTCTGGCACAACCCACAAAGGACACCTCTATCCCCTCTGTCTTTCCTACGTGTAACTGATCACTCAGTCCTTCTAGACGGCACACTCACCGGGTCACAGCAGCCGCCATACTTATTTCTCCATGGTAACCCCGACCGGCCGGGAATCACGACGCCGCGTCCGCCATATTTGTTTAGGGAAAAGCCATATCTGAAAAACATCAAAACTCCGATAGAAGAAGCACCTCTATGTCCGCTAATCCAGAAAATCGTAATTTGTGAGCAAAGCGCGCTGTCCAGCCTCACATTTCGGTAGTGTTGATGAGCTGAGGTAACGTCCGCCATATTTGTAAGGGAAAACGACAAGTTAACAAGTGAAAATTACGCAAAATTGTATGTAAATCATAGTTTCTATTATTTTAACGGCGTATGGATATTACAAATGTTAGTAATATAGGAAATGGGAAGAGCTGCCCATATCTAACATGTCTGCCGGGGAAGGACTGTCGGGTCATGTGACCGGGTCTCTGAAGTTACCGCGGTGAAGCACACGTGTGAGCGGTCAGGACTAGAGAATCCTGCAGAGGTAAGATGAGCAGCGAGGGATCGGAGCCGTGCACGGAGCATCCCTATGTACTGTGCTTGTGTGTGCGTGTGCGTGCGTGTCCACCCCCATGTAATGCACTTACTATATGTATACGGACCATTCCCGTGTACTGTGCTCACTACTGAGTGTATATGTACATATATGTGTACTCAATAGTGCCATCTAGAAGCCCCTCCCAGCTGTGTTTGCATCACATTTTGCCTTTCAATAGGTGGCACTGTGCAGGTTTCATTCCATCTCCCTTATTTGCATATTACCCAGAGGAGCGTGCGTGGCCATTTGAGGCTCCTCACTTAGTTTATAGTTGCTCTCCCTAAGGAGAAAAGAGCGTTCCTGACCCCCATCACATTTGGGTCATACAGATCCGATATCTGAATTTTTTTTTTTCTATATTCAGCATCTTAAAGGGGTTTTCCTGGACATTAAAAATAATTCTGCAATCTTAAGGCCGGTCTCTCACAGGCGGAAGCCGGCCCTGATCCCGCCCAAGCGAGCCAGCGTACCTTCGCTTTTCTGTATTGCCGATGACTGCAAACGCTTGCCGTCTGTTATGCGCAATGCAGATTTTTTTTTTAAATATTTGTTTTTCTGGTGCGGTCGCTAGGCGACGATGCGGGTATCCATGGCCCGTTCACAATGTCAATTGCAGATGGGCTGCAGGTCGGACGGCTTTCATTGACTTTAATGGAAGCTGTCCGTGGGGATTCCACAGAAAAATAGAACATGCTGCGATTTTAAATCTGCTTGCGGAAATTGCTATCCGCTGATTTGGGCGGATACGCGAATGTTCTATTCCTTCAATGTGTGCGGAATACCGCGGATTCCGTAATTGATTTTCGGTCATGTGAGACCGGCCTAAGGCTGGTGTCACACGGACATAAGCGTGTTTACGTGTGCGTGTCCTACTGCACTTTTTGCTAATGCAAAAAAACATGCAACAATTCACTCTTTCGTTGAAATGGGCAATTAAATTAATTAGTTCAATATGTACTATTTTTGTGCGCAAATGCACAGGGAGCTACAGCATGCTGCATATTTTTTTGCGTGAACTAAATGTTCCCCCCCAAATACGTTTATGTACCCATTAAAATCAATGGGCGCTATTCACTGCGTATTGCGTTTGCAAAATGCTGCACAAATACTTTTGTGTGATACACATTTAAATGTGTGGAAAAAAATGTGGAGGCGGTATTTATGAATTGGCCAATCAATGCCGCGTCTCAGTCAATTTATAAATCCCGCCTCCACAACGCGAGGGCTGTGATTAGTTTTTGAACACCGCTCAGCCAATCAATGCAGTACTTGATGAGCCAATCACAGCCTTAGCTTACTGGAGGTGGGATTTATTAATCTACTGTAGGTGGCCGAGTTCTGCAGCAAGTGCGCTGGATCTCCAGAGAGCAACGAGAGGACTCGGACTGAGCCTACGAAGTGGGTATAATAAGACCTAGTGCCTCTTTTGGGGCAAAAATTAATATACGACAGGGTCTTACTTTCAGGGAAACAGTATTGATGACCTATTCTAAGAATGGTCCATTTAATAGTATTTTCGTGGAAAACTCCTTACGCTGTGCCAATAATAAGCTTGCAGAAATAGAATTTACTGCAATACTGAAGTATTGCAGAATATTGTATAAGCGATCAAACAATTTTGTAGTTGAAGTCCTCTTTGGGGTCGAAAAAATAGACTAAAAAAAGGAAAAGGCTTGTTTTGTAATTATTTAAAAAAAATAATTAAAAAAACCAACGTTTTTTACCATTTTTAACATAAAAACATATTTGTTATTACTGATTCTGTAAAGAATAATTTTAACAAAAGTGATCAAAAAGCTGTATGCAGCCCAAAACAGTAGCAACAGAAACTGCAGGTTGCCCCACAAAAAACAAGCTGTCACACAGCTGCATTGACGGAAAAATAATGTTATGGGGGTCAAAACGTTATCTCAGGAATTTTTTTTCTCTTAAAAGCAGTACAAACCCCCCCCCTAGAAATTTAGTATCGCTGTAGTCATACTGATCCACAGAATAAATGTAACGTCATTCTTTCCTTCATCGTGTACATCATGAAAACAAGACCCCCTAAAAACAGCGCAATTGTAATTTTTTTTTCTATTCTATCCCATTTACAATTTTTTAAAAGTTTTTTATGGTAGTGTTGAAAAATACAACTTGTCCTGCATAAAAACAAGCCCTTAGGTGACCATGTCGACAGGAAGATTAAAGTTATAATTTTTTGAAAGTGGGGAGGAAAAAAAAAACAAGACTGAAAAATTGCTCAAGAGTGAAATTATGATAACTAGAGATGAGCGAGCACCCAAATGCTCGGGTCCGCGTTATTCGAGTCACGCTTTTCGTAAAATTCGAGAGCTCTACTCGAGTAACGAAGCCCATTGACTACAATGGGAGACTCGAGCATTTTTGTATGTGGGACGCTGGGTGCCGAGCTTTTTTTTTTTTTTTTTTTGTAGGTCTCTCCCCCTCCCCCTGCCAGACAAAAAAATTGCCATTGAAGCGCGCCGTGGCAGGGAGGGGCACGTCACAGGAGGGATGAGCCAAAAACTGGGACGGGGTCGAACACGGCTTGATGCTCGTTCGAGTAATGAGCACCATCGAGTATGCTAATACTCGAACGAGCATCAAGCTCACTAGAGTATGTTCGCTCAACTTTAATGATAACCAGTGTACTGACCTGCCGGGTCCTCCAAAGAAGATGATTTTTGTCATTGCTTTTCAAGTGGTTGGTAGCCCGAGGTCCTGAAACAGGAAGTGCCTCTTAATTCAAATTTACTTATTTCGAAAATCCATTCAGTGTCTTCCTGGCTGCTGATGTGGACTTGGAGTGGGGGTCGGGGTCCTATCAGTTGAACCTCCATTAATGTAACACAATGCTGAATGCATTAGGCTAGAATATCCCTTTAAAACTGCTAATTCACAACATGAGAGTTTTGTCTCATTCATAAAATTTAAACTTTTTTTTTTTTTAAATTTAGGAGACGCCATGTTCACATCAAAGCTGTTGACCCTCGTTCTAGTGGTCCAACCAGAACGCATTTTGCTGGGCATGAAGAAACGTGGCTTTGGTGCCGGCCTGTGGAATGGGTTTGGTGGTAAACTACAGGAAGGAGAAACAATCGAGGAGGCTGCAAAGCGGTGAATATAGGGTCTGGATTAAAATTACTTCCTAACATACAACGTCCATTGAAAGGATGACCATGCAATGTACCATCAGACAGAGCAATCCAATCCTGAGGCTTCAATTACTAGAGGAGAGGCTCAACCCTCATTTCTGAAACCTAATAAGTCATTTGAAAATGATTATCCTGATGGAAATACCCTTCTATAAAAGGGGGAGCTTCACATGGTTAGCCAAGGTAAAGGCACCTTCAATAGTTGCCTCAGCTGACAGCTATTTCTCCTGACTCCCCAATGCGCGATTGCTCATCTGTTTTCAGTGGGTGGTGGGAGGTAAGCAGCTGCCAGACTCTACTGGTGGTGGCTTATCTTCAGGTAGAACAAAAGAAACAGGCGTTGAAATTCAACGTGCCCGATCCTTCTTTCTCCCACCATCATACGTTAGGGGAAATTTTGTGAGGTCCCCATTAAAAAAAAAAAAAGTCATCCATTCCGACTGAAATTAGCAGGTCTGGATGTCTTCTCACATATATATATGGGGGCCTAAGGGCTCATGTCCACGGACGGGTTTGAATTCCGGGATCTGCGTGGTGTACCTTCGCGGATGATCCGGAGTTCAAGCCGCCCATAGACTATTCATGGGCGCCCGTAGCTTACCTAAAGCATGCGCGTTTGTTTTCCACACCAATGGAAGCCGTCCGATTTGTGGCACACCCGGAACTGTCACTTTAGGTGTGCTGTGGGAAAGCAGGAGATTTAAAAAAAAAAAAAGCTGCCCACATGCACTGAGGAGACACTGGACGATCCTGCCCATGGAACCCGCCCTGCCTGTGGACATGAGGCCTTAAAGGGATTTTCCTGGCTAATGTTATGGATCCTCAGGATATGTCATTAATACTTGATTGGCTGTGGTCCATTGTTGGGGACCCGACTCATTAGCTGTTGAAGCATGTGCTGTCAGCACAACACACAGGGTACGGAGCAGAAGCAGATCCCTCCGAGCCTTTGTTAGTGGCTGGCGCTGTTAATTGCAGGCGCAGCTCTCATTCTGTTCAATAGGAGGTGCATCTGTAATTATCAGAGCCATCTATTACATGGGCCGGAGCGATCTGCTTCCAGTCTGTTCCATGTGTTGGGGCACTAACAACTGGCACCAGAACAGCTGATCAGTCGGGGTCCCGAGTGACGGATCCCAGCCAATCAACTATCGATAACATATCCTGAGGATAAGTTATCAATACCAGTTGCCTGGAAAACCCCTTTAAGGAGGCACTGGTATCAAACACTTGGGCCTCATGTCCACGAGGAAAATCAGATCCGCTGCGGATTTGTAACGCGGATTTGGGCTGCGGATGCACTGTAATTGTCTTTTATTTTTCATGCGGGAGATCAATTGAGCTATGTGCTCTATGAGCTCCCGCACGCGTGATCCGCACCTAAATGGAGCATGTCCATTTTTTTTCATGCTCCAAAAATTTTTAAATTCACTTTTATTGACTATCCACGGGTATTTATCTACCCACGGGTGGTCAATGCATTCCTATGGGGCGCGGATCTGCGTGGGGGAAAAACGCTCCGGATTTTAATTCTTAATTTGCCCGTGGACATGAGGCCTTAGGGGCCTCCAGCTAGTCACTGGACCCAGATTAACAGTTTAAGGTGAACAATACTTTAAGGCTAGTTGGCACACTAGCTTTTGCAGTTTGTCTGCTGTCAGAGTAAAAAAACTGACTACACTTAGCCCACTCTCACACAGGCCGTTGGCAAAACGCTGCAATTTTATTCTTGTTTTCGGAGGCAGCGTTTCTGCCTCTGACAGTGGCTTTAGCACACCCCATCATTGATGAGGTGCACTAAACACCGAAAAATAAAACAGACAGCGCTCGGAAATCGCAGCACTGGAAAGCATCGCATTTGAGCACGTCTGCGAGGCTTCATTGAAATCAGTGGGAGCGTTATATCGCGATTACCGCGGCGTTTAAATGTCTGTGTGAGAGTGGCCTTAGACCGCGTAGAGCCCTACATTAGTAAGTGTGGCAAGACACATTAGTTTTTTTACATGGATTGTAAGAGACTCCTGACTTTCACTATATTGATGCGACTTGTGGACAAGACTTGCTCATCATTCAATGGGGGATACAAAAGAGAATGGACAGCACTCAGATGCTATTCAAGTTCTGTCCATATTTTATATAAGATATGCAGAAAAAAAGGAATCGGGACGCCTTTTTTTTTTACGTGAAAACGGATGGCATACTGAAGTAAAAAAAAAAAGACACGTAGACTGCATACGTATGGCATTGCACACGAATAGAAAAATGGCAGTCTTATATGCATACATTTTTATTTACGCTGATGTGCCACTTGTCTTAAGATGATTTGTTAGCTATGCTAATTCGGCGCCCGCAAGGCATATTCATTTGCGCGCGGCAAACAGACGTATTGAGTGAAATATCAAATTAGTTCCAGATGTCTTCTTTTTCCAGCGGAATTACGCATTGTTTCACGCATCTCCTTGGGTACAGCACATGCATTTGCATCCCCCAATTGCCTTCTGTGGGGACCTTTGATGCGCAGATACGCAGAAAAATAGAGCATGTCCTTTTTTTCTTGCGTGACTGAAATGTATGTGCAAAATAAAAAAATGTGAACGAACCCACTGAAATCAACGGATTCTTTTCTCTGCGCGTGCCACTATGCCCATGTGAAGCCACCCTAAAACTCCAAACACACACAGGGTGTTCCAGTAGCGCTCTGTACCTTGGATTACATCGGAGATGATTAATACTACACACAACTAGAGATATCGGGATTGTAATAGTTGTCTTCATTATATTTCTCTGTGCAGGGAACTCTGGGAAGAAAGTGGCCTGACTGTCGGCGCCCTCCAGAAAATCGGAAACATAAAGTTTGAGTTTGTCGGTAGCACAGAGTTGCTGGATGTCCACATCTTCCGAGCAGATGAGTTTAAGGGGGAACCAACGGAAAGTGAAGGTCAGTTACAACACAAGAAACCAGCATGATTTCCCCCAGCCCCCCACAAATCTAGAGAATGTTCCTTAGGTTCGGTGCCCACTAACATTACTGGCATGTCATTTCTCATCCGTGAAGCGGACAGGAATAGGACATGCAGCCAGTTTATTTTTCCATGGAGCATAGGTGAGTTCAAAAAGTTTCTATGTGTATAGTGTCATCGGCTGCATGCACAAGGCAGAGACGGATTCTGCATGCTGAATCCGTCCCTGGCAGCAGCGCCATCCGTGTGTACCTGCTTTCTTGATCTTCATCTGTACTGCAGGTGGTCCGCCCGGCTCGCTGTCAGAGATGTGCAGTACAGATTTTTTTTTTAAACTCCTTTTCCTGTGGAATCCATGGCCCGTCCGCAAGTTGGATGGCTTCCATTGACTTCAATGGGAGCCGTCCGTGTGGAACCGCTGGAAAATGGAGCATGCTATGACTTTTCACCCACAAGCGGAAACCACAATTGGTTTCTACTCATGTGCATGAAGAATCACTTTTGCATAGTATGCTATGGGCAGTATTTGCAGCGGAATCTGGAAGCATTCACCCACTCCAGATTTTGCATTCACCCTTATTATTATATCTGCTCCTCACAACATGTCTGTGTTACCTCCTTAAAGGAAACCTGTCATGTCCCCGCAGCACCATATACTAACTTCTGTTGCTGTTAGGGAATGTGACAGGGAGTCTGGTGATATATTTTTTATATTCGCCTACTCCCATGGTCCAGCGCTGCCACCTGTTGAAGTTTGCACGGCACAAAAAACTGAGTGCCGTATGCACGATCTTCCATTTAAGTCGATGGCAGAGCATGTGCGCAGGACTCTGAAAAGTGCCAGGTTTTTGAGCACCATGTGATCTTCAGAGGGAAACACCTCTGGATCCAGGGAGCAGGGGAGTATAAAAAAAAACAACAATTACCCGGCCCCCTGTCACCTCCTATAGCAGCAACATAACTTAGTTTAGGGATCTTTCACACAGGACAGAATTTCCGTTGCAGAATTAAGGACGTCTTATGGAATTGTTAAGCTCTGCAGAAAACACAATCTGAACCAATTGATAAACTCTGCAACTGTACTGCAGACAATTCCATCCCCTGTTGAAAGTCCCTTATGGTGCTGTGGGGACAGGACAGATTTCTTTTATTGACCACTGTATTGCCTTTTTATGGTAGCATTTTGGAAAAAGCTACTTGCGTCAGGTTTCTTGTTCTGAAACCTATGCTGTTGCTGTGGCCATTAAAAGGGTTCGGTCGGCAAAATAAAAAAAAAATTATACTCACCTGCATCCCTGTAGAGTCTAACCTGTGGAAAGAAGAGTTTAAAAAAAAAAAGAAGCAAACTCACCTAATCCCGTTGTACTTGGTCCGTCCGTTGTTGCTCACGACGACCTGGCTGCGTCAAACTTCTGACGTCCACGGAAAGTGCATAAGCGCACCGGTAAGGGGGAGGGGGGGGGGGGGTCGCATGCGCACGAGGACAGCAGAGGCTAGACACGGCCAGGCTAATCAGTGAGCGACGTGTCACTTAAGATGTGTCGACCACTGACCCCGGCGGCAGGACTTGCGGTCCGATAGTGGTCAGAGCAGCGGCAGAAGCTGAAATTTTGCCAGCTTCTGCCCTGCGATCAGACAGCTGCCAGAGGTAGAGAAGATGACCAGCAGGTTCCCAGTGACCGGCCCCGTAAGGCACAGTATGATTTTTTATTTTTTTTCCCCCCTCTGACAGAACCCCTTTAAGGCAGCGTTCAGAGTCCAATACAATTAATGTTTGATCATTTTGGTGGCTGTGGTAACCAATCACAATACACACAAAAATATGCAATTTACCAGAATACCCCTTTAAAGGGGTTGTGCCAAGGTAGCATTCCCTGTTCATATGTGCTATTAGGATATATGAATGTCAGAGTGGGGTTCCTTGCTTTATGTCCCAGAATAGAGAGCCGCTCTGTAAGAATGGCTCCCATCCTGGGGACTTTCTGCATTCCTGCAATACTGCTATCCTGCTGCATGGGGAATGTCAAACTGGCTGTGGCTTCCTCTTTCAAAATCAGCTGTTTGCTAGGGGTGCTGAAAGCAGGACTCGGTAATTGGAGTAATATATATTTTTTTTAATTTTCAGAAATGCGTCCCGAGTGGTTCTCACTAGACAAGATTCCTTATGACAGCATGTGGCCGGATGACTACATATGGCTGCCCCTGCTCTTACAGAAGAAGAAATTCCTGGCTTACTTTAAGTTTGAAGGACATGATAAAATTGTGGACTACACACTGGAAGAAGTAGAAGACATATGAAAAGGAATATGATAAAAGCGTTAGAAGTTTATTTTATAGATCTTTTCTATTGCACTATTGGGGCAGTTTCACTGAGTGCACTATGGACAGAGTCGTGGGTCTTGGCAGGTACTCTCAGTGCTGACGGCTACTGCCTAAAAACAGATTAGATTTTTCTCTATAGTTCATCTGTATGGTTTTTTTTACGGCTGACTTTAGTAAACTGATTAGAGGGGATCATATTGTATTGGTTTTCTTAAGTGCCCATTCTCCATGAAAGGCTATGCATACACCCGCACAACCACTAAGTTCTATAGAACTGTAATATGGCATCTATAGGAGTGCATGGGGTCTTACTTTACCTAATTCCCAATGAAGGGATACAGAGTTTTATTCTGACAAATTCTGTACAAACTTGAAGTAAAAAATTATGCTGTGCTTCATATTTACAGCATTATTTCACCCTACATGATACCATATGTTCCCAAAGTATTGCACCTAGGCGAGCCCAACTAGTGCAGTTTATGTAAAAACTGTCTTTCCTGGATTGCAGACCCGGCCAACAACAGCATTTAAGGGCCCATGATCAGGCATTGAATTAAGTAAGCCATTATTATGCAAAAATCCTGCATGCGCCTCTCTATAGTATCAGGGCCACTTGCAGGTAGTCTGGGCTACAGCTGTATATGGATGTGTTCACACATAGTGGATTTGGTTTAGATTTTCTGCAGTAGAAAATTTGCGCCATTGGTGCGGGTTTTGACACATGGTCACAGACTTCACTCTTAACTGAAAGGTTGAAATCTGCTGCCGATCTGCATCAAAATCTTAAGGCCTCCCTCAGAAGACCCCGTCTCCAGCAAGAGACTGCTTTGATTGACTAATCCAGCACCAATCACAGCCATTCAGTGAATGAATGGCTCGCGGCTCAGCCAATCAGGGCAATCTCTTGCTGGAGGCGTGGTCTTGAAACTCAGTTGCCAGCAAGAGATGCTCTACAGACACCGACAAGTACCTGAAAGCCTGCAGGGACGGCGCCTACTAGGTGAGTATTTGATTTTTTTTTTTTAAGCTTCCTTGGCTGTGTTATTAGCTGTGCTGAAAACGCAGCCAAAACTCTGGCATAACGCACGCCAGCGCTGCTGAAATCACAGTAAATGCGGCACTAAAAACCGCTGCATTTACTGCAAACGCCTGTGTGAGGGAGGCCTTAAGTATTTATACAACTACAATCTATAATATGGTTGTATGCATGCGTCTGTTTCCAAATAGTGTGTGTGTGTGTAAACCTAGCATAAAACTAATTATTCGCATTATATTAGAAATCAGCTGATTTCAGACAGTTATCTGGCGTATAAGGAAACCCGTCATCACATTTCAGCTCAATAAACTGCATTATGCAGAGTTGAGAGGTCCAGTGGGCAGTAATATCATTAACAGCTGTTTCTGTATGCACAGTCATTCACAGATAGGACCGCCCACTGAACCTCTATCAATAATTGGTAGTTGGCTGTAAATCACTGATAGGACCGCCCACTGGACATAAACAGATGGAAATCATAAAATACAGGTTATACTGAATAGTTCCCCATTAAACTGTATATCCATCTGCTCAGCTCCTCCTGCTCTATAATATCCTGGCTGTAGAATGGACAGCATTTTGGGGCTAACAGGTTCCCTGTATTCGATCCTGTTCCTGTGTAGCAGCAGTTAGTTAATGCATTAAAAATATTCCAAATAATACAATATGACTATTAGTTATCAAAACCCGCTAAGGCCAGACCAAAGGAATGAACCCTAAGCACATGTCACCTTTAGGCTGGCTGCACACGGACGGATTTGCATTGCAGAATCCAGAGCGGGCGTCTGCCTCCAGATTCCGCAGCAAATACCTTCCATAGCGTGCTATGCAAAAGTGTTTTTTCCTGTACATGAGCGGAAATAAATTGTGATTTTTTTTTTTTTTTTTTTTTTTTTTAAATTTATTTTTTTTTTCTGCTTGCGAAAGAAAATTCGCAGCATGCTCTATTTTAGTGCGGATTCCACACGGACGGCTTCCATTGAACTCAGTGGAAGCCGTCCGACCCTCGGCATTGATATTGCGGAAAGGTCACAGGTGCCTGCATCATTGCCTAGCGACTGAGGGGAAAAGCAGGGCTTTAAAATCAACCAAGCCGACCATCCACAGAAGAGAAGAAGAAAAGGCAGGTACGCATGGATGCTGGCTGGGCACAGGGTCAGATTTCGCTGCGGGCTCCAGCATGCGGAATCCGCCCAGGTCGTGTGCAGCCGGCCTTACAAACGTAAAAAACAAGCAATCCACCACGTCAGTCTGAATTGTCATATTTTAATATACTTTATACATGCATTTCTTACAAATATTTTATACACATGAATATTTCATTAGCTTATATAGGCCCGGCAGTTTCAGATATTTCTTCCTCTTTGGAATGTAACAACTAAACTGAATCTAGCAATTCTAAGAAATAGTGCAGCAGTCAGCAGATCCCCTGCCGCTTCTGGAAATACTTAGTATCTGAAGTAAAATGTCCTGCACTGTAATATCTTCCAATGGCCTCACGTTAACCCGTGCTTACCTCACTTCACAATAAAGGCACATTATATATATAGTATATAAATCCTCTTTACATATAGAAATACTGTAGAAAATAGATTTTGCATCACTGGGATTTTATATATGTAGTCTATGATAATAGAATATATTTTCTTACTGTGCATTACTTTTCTTCAAAATACAAAAATTAAATATATACAGACAGCCAGCAAAAATTAAAGAATTTGTTCAGGATGAGGAACAAGCATCTACTATGTTCCCAAAAGGCAGCACCATTCTTGCCCCTGGGCTGTGTCCAGAGTGCAGTGTTCACTTGAATGGGGACGAGCTGCAATACCAGAGACAACAGATGGGAAAGAAGAGCGCCATTTCTGGGGGAAAAAAAATAGCCCCTTGTTTCTAATTCCAGAAAACCCCTTTCAGGTCTTTATTTTCACAAGGTTACTTTAGGCCGGGTTCACATGTGCATTGGGACGTTCTGTTCACATGAAATACTGGTCAGAAGCTAGATGGGGTCCATTTAGTGCTCTTCAGGCCCAGTCTGTACCAGATCTGGCGGTTCTGGTTTAGACATTCAGCTCCAAGGAGTCAAACAAAGGAAATAGTCCAGGACCGTTGGCACAGGTATGAAGGTGCCCTTAGGCTACTTTAAGGTCTGTGGTCTTAAGACATTTGTTAGATTTATTTTTTAACCCCCTCTTTACATTTAAAATAAGTGATGCAAACTGAAGTCAGCACATCTGGTATTTTGGCAGATGTATGAACAAAGAGGCTAATTTCACACAAGCGATTGCAATATTGGGCTGTGAAACTCTGCCCAATTTCGCACTCTCCAACGTGATGTCCCCACGGTTGTGAGGCATTTGTGTCAAAACCGCCTCACATCACTTCAGTAATGTAGCAATCTTCCGCCGCAGCTGAGGATCACGGAGTGTTTCCCATAGTTTTCAATGGGAGATACTGCACTCGCACTCCGTGCCATGCTTTGCTGGCTGTATTGAATACAATGGACGGGGTGTTCTGAAGACAGGATGTGGTGCCATTTTTTTCCCCTGCGCTGCTGGAGATAAAAGAGAAAAAGAAAATTGCTCATGTGTATGACCCCATTCAAAAGAATGGGGTTCATATTCATGCATCTTGTAAATTTGTCCACACAGCTTCTCAGACTACCTGATGCATCCTGTACATTAGTAAGCATCGTTAGGCTAAGACATTACACCTGCTTTGATTGACCGGCACCACGTGAGCAGTATTCGCCAGTCAGAGCCGCATGTACTGTCATATTACCAATGCTTTCTAATGCACAGCGTACATCAGGTAGCCAGAGAAATTGTACGGCCATCTTTGTCCAGGGCTGGAGGATCGCTTTAAAAGAGCGTTCCGGGACTTTTATATTGGTTAACTTATCTCTGTCAGATCACTAGGGGCCTGGGTCCCGGCCTCGTCGCCAATCAGGCGTTTGAAAAGGGTTGCGGCACACAGTTCATCATATTATGGCATGGCTTCCCTGCCTAGGGGCACAGTCATACAATCCCATTTTGATCCATAGGCATTTTTTCCCCATTTGCACAGTGCTCAGAGGAGATGACAGATGTCCTTTAAACGAGTTATGGGCCCACAGGATCTGAAACACTGAATTCAGGGATGGGAGTCTTAAGGCTCATTCAAAAGAGCATAAATACACTCTTCACTCCGTGCGATACACAGTGCATAGAGCCCATTCATTTCAATGGGATCATTCATAGCTGCATCGGTTTCACACAAATTTCGGTCATATAAAAAAAACTAAACGCAGCATATTGTATCTTGGTACGTATCACACAGCGAAATAGCCTATTAAAATCAATGGGCTTGTGTGTGGTATTTCTTGTGGGGATTTTTTTTTTCATATGCAAAAACAAACAAAAAAAAAAGTGGATTGATCAAAAGTACAGAGGGTAAAGACCGTTTTTCTAGTCCATAAATACGCAGTGTATTTACATGATCAAAAACCACTTACACCCGTGTGAAAGGGCCCTTTCGGTATTTGCATACAGAGCTAAGAAAAGTCCATGCCAAAATCTGCGCTCTGACTTTGATGCAGATTTTGACAACACCGTTCATTCGCTTAAAATGAATGAATTTAAAGATGAAAATCCGTACCATATCAGCAACAAAACACTTCTACTGCAGATTTTTTCCGCATTAAAGGGGTTATCCAAGAAGCGGCCGCTGGGAAACACTGCTCCGACCCGTGTAGCAACCGGAACTCGTAATTGTAAGTGCAACTCTCATTGCAATTAATGAGAGCTGCGCCTGCAGTTACAGATGCAGCTCCTATTGCTTGCAGTGAGAGCTGGACTTGCAATTACAAGCACTGGAGCGGAAGCACTGCTCCGACCCTGGTGTATCTGGGCGGCCACGTCTTGGATAACCTTTGTATGTGAACGAGGTTTGTTAAAACCCTATTGATTTACATTGTACTGCACATTGCTATAGCATCTCTGCGTGAAAACCACAGCAATTCTACGCAGTGTGAACTCACCTTTAGGGCTTATTCACACGAGCGTATATCGGCCAGCGTTTTCACGGCCGGACAATATACGCTACCATCTGATGCATTAGATTCCAATGCATCAGATCACAGACATATTCCTGCAGTATATGCCAGGTAGGAAACTATTTTCCTGGTTGGACTACGGCTGCTGTCATTGACTCCTATGGGAGACAATGCCACCGGCCAGAGAAGGGAGGTAGTTTAGCAGCGTGACTGCTCAACTTCCTCCCCCTTGCCGCTGTTTGCAATGGGGTGGAGCTAAGCTCCACCCCCTCCCATTGCTGGCTGCAAGGGAGGGTGCAGAAGCTTAGCTCCGCCCCATCCCACCCAATCCTATTGCAAACAGCCAAAGCTAAACTGTCCCCCCCCCCACCCACCCAATGGCATTGTGGCATATACACCGAGCCCATGCATCACATGGTAGCGTATATCAGGCGGCTGTGAAAACGGCGGCCGATATACGCTCATGTGAATAAGCCCTTATACTTAAACATTCCCCCACTATCCTCTCGCAAAGTTGTGGCTGTATGCACTAGTCCTCTTATTCTGCGCATCAGCTTATGTAGTGCAAAGGATACATGCAACAGCAGCTGCAAGAGTGGACCGCAAGGAAATTCCAAAGAAAGTCCGTTGAAAGAGCGAATAACATCAAAGTTCACTTGTTTAGCCTGTTTATACAGAAGATACATCATTGGCTCGTTCGAACAAGAAATTGTTGAGATTGTTAATTTTTGTCCGTTTGAACGATAATCGTTCTGAGTAAAAGGGCTTTAATTTTAAGAGTCATCCCCCCGAATTCAGCATTTCAGAACCCATTTCTTTATGGGGCACATAGTATCTGACAGATTCCCCCAGCTGCTATATGTAATAATGGGAAGAATACATCCCTATCCCATGAAGGAAAAGAAGTTCTGCTATAATACTAGATATGCTACAGTCTCTTATAGAGAACCTAACACCGAATTACTCAACACTTAGCTTCTTGCTTGTTTTTTCTCTTTAGTCAGTTTTATAAGGCACCATTAATGTTCATTTTCTGTGTATTATGGATATATATTTGTAGCAGCCTTTACTGCAAGCGCTGAAATTATCATTTAGAAATCAGGTTTAAGTCAATGCTTTTAAGAGCTGATGCATATTAATAGGACATGTATACTTTTGCAGCCATTTTTTTTTTATTGCTGTAATGCATCTAAAATAAAAATTCTCCTGCTGCGAGTCTGCAGATTTCTGTATCGCCATGGTTACAGACTACAAACAAATCCTGGTTGTAGTCAGTTCCTGTAGTCACGCGATACTCCATTGCCACTGTGTGAAGAGCAGAATTAGAGTACCAAGTTGGTAGTATAACCATAGAAGCACAGTTAGGTTCACAAGTTTTTTTTTCCTTAATAGAGACTACTCGTAAAGTTGCTTCATTTTCTTTCCATGTTTTTAGATGCGTTTCAACAATTAAAAGAACAAAAAACACTCTTTTTAAACTGTGCCTTGTTCCACACACATACTGAATGTAGAAGACATACATCAAGGTAATACTGAAGCAGTAATAGACTATATAAAAATGCAGGATAAACTGGCAGGGTTAGATAACAACTGCTCCATTAATGTGAATGGACTGCAATATCACACATACCCTGTGAACAGGTGTGGCGCCATTTTTTTTAATGCTGTACAACCCGATTAAAGACTGCATAGTTTCTAAATGATGGAAGTAAAACGCATTACTGGCAGATAATACTGTGGAGATAGCATAAGCTGTGCTTGCATTGACAGTGACACAGAGGGTTATAAACTTGCATTAAATTCCTGCTCCATGGAAGGTGGCAGAAAATTGGCACAACTATCAAGTTATGAAAAGCAAGATGCTACATATACAACACCATTTCTTGTAATACTGCCTATAAGATCCATCACGTTGACTTCTCGGGGGGTTACAGAAGTGTTCATCTCCTTACCAGTACTGCTAACACTATTAGTGGGGGTCAAATTCAAATTGATTCACTTACGCTCAATATTTGGTCCCAAGAAGAAAAAAAACATCATCTATGTACCTGGTTAGCCCCCAGAATGACTACTATAGCCTACTATGTCAATGTAGACTAAGGATATAGTGTTATTAATAGAGATGAGCGAGCGTACTCGGAAAAGCACTACTCGCTCGAGTAATTTGCTTTATCCGAGTATCGCTGTGCTCGTCCCTGAAGATTCGGGTGCCGGCACGGAGCGGGGAGCTGCAGGGGAGAGCGGGGAGGAACGGAGGGGAGATCTTTCTCTCCCTCTCTCCTGCCCGCTCTCCCCTGCTCCCCGCTGCGACTCACCTGTCAGCCGCAGCGGCACCCGAATCTTCAGGGACGAGCACAGCGATACTCGGATAAAGCAAATTACTCGAGCGAGTAGTGCTTTTCCGAGTACGCTCGCTCATCTCTAGTTATTAACATGGACAGCTGCCATGTATATTCACTACGAATAGCAATACAAACACTGGAATAGAGACTGTACAGTAAAACAGAACTCCTATTAGTGCATACATCAGCCTTGTGATGATCCTACACCCCCAAGAGCCTAATACTAAGTGCAATATAAAGCAATGGCATCAAGTTTCCAGCATAGAGATTAACATATGTTAAACATTTGGAATAAATCATGTTATTTCTCTTCAAATAGATAAAACCCTTCATAGTAACTAAATTACGTATAGTGCTCAAATATAAAAAGGCAGTAGATTCATCCTATACGTCATGCCTGCCTACATTTATGATCAGGCAGACATATTGGAGTCCTACACTTTATATTGTAGTATAGGTAAGAAAAAAAATTCTCTAGTTACAAAATCTAAGCATAGTTTATATGACTGCTTGCTCTGGGCTTGCCATGGTAGCATCAAGCTGCAGGAGCATTTGGCATGTGACTTTCACTCATAATTACACAGTCATTGAAAGGGGAACAGGAAGCCATGTCCGGTAGAATTAGTCTGCTAAGGTTACCGTGCCACCCCCAGAGCAAGCAAAATGGGTAGATTGCTGCTGGGGTGCCAATGCAATTCATGCTGCATAACTTCACCTATTACCAAAATGACAGATTACATTTGCAATCAACATATTTATCTGAATATTCCATAGAAAAACACGGAAATGCGACAAAAGTTTTCATATTTAAAGGGGTTTTTGCAATTGTTAAAAAAAAAAATAAATTATATATATAATTTTTTTTTTCACCAACGCATACAAATGCAAAGTACTCATATCATTTGTGAAAGATACACAAACCAGAAATCGACAAAATGGCCAGAAGAAAATGTATTGCCATGTGACCATAAGATTCTTGTTCCTGTGTACTACAGATCACCTCTCTCGCTCCACGACCTGCTGCAGTAAAATGACAGTCTAATCTGTGCACAGACTTCTTGACTTGTTCATAGACTTCTTGTCATGTGGCCTGACCAGACTGCTGATGCCATCATGGCAACCCCAAAGCAAGCAATATATTCACATTACTGAAATGGTACAGAGATCAGGAGGAGAGAGAGAGAGAGAGAGAGAGAGAGATCAGGAGGAGAGAGAGAGAGAGAGAGAGAGAGAGAGAGAGATCAGGAGGAGAGAGAGAGAGAGAGAGAGAGAGATCAGGAGGAGAGAGAGAGAGAGAGAGAGAGATCAGGAGGAGAGAGAGAGAGAGAGAGAGAGAGATCAGGAGGAGAGAGAGAGAGAGAGAGAGAGAGATCAGGAGGAGAGAGAGAGAGAGAGAGAGAGAGAGAGATCAGGAGGAGAGAGAGAGAGAGAGAGAGAGAGAGAGAGATCAGGAGGAGAGAGAGAGAGAGAGAGAGAGAGAGAGATCAGGAGGAGAGAGAGAGAGAGAGAGAGAGATCAGGAGGAGAGAGAGAGAGAGAGAGAGAGAGATCAGGAGGAGAGAGAGAGAGAGAGAGAGAGATCAGGAGGAGAGAGAGGAGAGAGAGAGAGAGAGAGATCAGGAGGAGAGAGAGAGAGAGAGAGAGAGAGAGATCAGGAGGAGAGAGAGAGAGAGAGAGAGAGATCAGGAGGAGAGAGAGAGAGAGAGAGAGAGATCAGGAGGAGAGAGAGAGAGAGAGAGAGAGATCAGGAGGAGAGAGAGAGAGAGAGAGAGAGATCAGGAGGAGAGAGAGAGAGAGAGAGAGAGATCAGGAGGAGAGAGAGAGAGAGAGAGAGATCAGGAGGAGAGAGAGAGAGAGAGAGAGAGATCAGGAGGAGAGAGAGAGAGAGAGAGAGATCAGGAGGAGAGAGAGAGAGAGAGAGAGAGATCAGGAGGAGAGAGAGAGAGAGAGAGAGATCAGGAGGAGAGAGAGAGAGAGAGAGAGAGATCAGGAGGAGAGAGAGAGAGAGAGAGAGAGATCAGGAGGAGAGAGAGAGAGAGAGAGAGATCAGGAGGAGAGAGAGAGAGAGATCAGGAGGAGAGAGAGAGAGAGAGAGAGAGAGAGAGAGAGAGAGAGAGAGATCAGGAGGAGAGAGAGAGATCAGGAGGAGAGAGAGAGAGAGAGAGAGAGAGAGAGAGAGAGAGATCAGGAGGAGAGAGAGAGAGAGAGAGAGAGAGAGAGAGAGAGAGAGAGATCAGGAGGAGAGAGAGAGAGAGAGAGAGAGAGAGAGAGAGAGAGAGAGAGATCAGGAGGAGGAGAGAGAGAGAGAGAGAGAGAGAGAGATCAGGAGGAGAGAGAGAGAGAGAGAGAGAGAGAGAGAGATCAGGAGGAGAGAGAGAGAGAGAGAGAGAGAGAGATCAGGAGGAGAGAGAGAGAGAGAGAGAGAGAGAGAGAGATCAGGAGGAGAGAGAGAGAGAGAGAGAGAGAGAGAGAGAGAGAGATCAGGAGGAGAGAGAGAGAGAGAGAGAGAGAGAGAGAGAGAGAGATCAGGAGGAGAGAGAGAGAGAGAGATCTCTCTCACTTTCCTCCCTGCTCCCCCTCGCTGCCCTGCGCCGCCCCCGACCCCCCGAATCTTCAGGGACGAGCCAGCTGGTACTCGGAAAAGGCAATGCTCTCTCGAGTATATCGCCTTACCGAGTATGCTCGCTCATCTCTATTATCCACCCTTCCGCCCCAGTATATATATAAGTGGGCTAGTGTTACCTTGCTTCCTTTCCATCTGAAACTCCCTTTTTCTCAGATGGTCATGACCAGCTGAGATTTACTTGGGCTTATGTGTTTAGTTTAGAGTCAGTATGATGTTTTTACATAGAATCTACCAAGAAACTGCCTAGAGGAGGACACAGACACTCCTATCACAGTTACTATGATTACATGGCTCCTGTCACACAGTTATAGTAGAGCAGATCACAGCTCATCCTCCCATCCATGGTCTATAGATAATTATCATTCCCTCCTATATTCTCCTAATGAAATGGTATAGTCTCTAGTAGTGATGAGCGAGCATACTCGCTAAGGGCAATTGCTCGAGCGAGCATTGCCCTTAGCGAGTAACTTCCCTGCTCGAGAGAAAAGGTTCAGGTGCCGGCGGCGGGCATGGAGCTACGGGGAAGAGCGGGGAGGAACGGAGGGGAGATCTCCCCCCCCGACTGCCGCAACTCGAGGGGGCAGGTACTCGCTAAAGGCAATGCTCACTCGATCAATTACCCTTAGCGAGTATGCTCGCTCATCTCTAGTCTCTCCCAAATCTATCATGGGATAGATTTGAAAGTAAAAAATCTCAGCATCATGATGATGCTTGAGACAGAAAGCGGCATTGCATCGCAGTGACAGGAGGTCTCTGTATATTGTAGATTTTGACAGGTAAAGCAGGTGAGGGTGGCGCGGATAAAGAAATGTGTTTTTGCCAGGGTGGCCATTTAAATTGTATATTAGAAAGTGTCATTTTCCATTCAAGATCTATTCAGCTGAGTTTTCCATCTCATAGTGGTGGCATATCACTGGGATTTGCCACCACTTTATGATCAGTTCGGAGGATGGGGGGGGGGGGGGGGGAATCCAAACACTGCGATCCCCACGGTTCCTAAGAAAGAAGTGTATATGGCACTGGGGTAGAGCTGCATCCTCTTCGAATTTTACACTGCAGCCCTTCTAACCATGCAAGGACCTGCAGCAAGCCCCATTCACATTGCAAGGGCACTGCTGTGCAAGACAAAACAGTAAAGGGTACAGTATACTATAGCACAGAGCGGCATCTCCTCCTTTCTTGGCATTGGTGAGGGTCCCACAGACTGGACCGATATGCTAACTGTATGCCATCACTTTAGGAGATGGAAAAAACCCATAACTTTTCAGAATCTATTTTAAAAATTTGGAAACACCCTTTAAGTATGGCGCGAGCATGAATTGCTGAAGTGCTTTTTGCATTTAACCACCAACACCCTGCTGTACCTACGGTAGGTGGGCACGTGGATTACATACTCCATTGAATGGCCTTAGGCAAACATCCCTTTTATATAAATCATATAACAAATTATACTAGCGAGAAAAGAAGTGCCTCTCCTCCGGGGACAACGGTGGAGTAGCCAGGCTGCTGGATCCCACAAACAGACAATTGAGCTTTGGCTTCAGTTCATTCCAGACTTGGTTCATCTGCAAAGAAACAAAGCAGGCAATATTCAGAATGCGGAAGAAAAAAGTGGCAGTCTACAGCAGCAATGGGGGAAGCACTTTCTGCCAAGGTAATGTATTAAAGGGGTTTTCTAGTTAAGTACTATTGATGACCTATCAACAGGATAGGTCTTTAACCCTTTCCAATACAGTTTGTAGCCTGGTTTTCCTAGGCGGCTTACTCTTTTTCTGCTGTTACAACAGCGCTATATGCTGGCTAAAGCCAGTACTGCATGAGGTGACATGTTGGATAGGCTCCAGCAGCAGAGAGGGTGGCAATATACAATAAGAGAACCCTGATGGACATCTTCCAACATCGGAGCTGTACAGCCTTAAATCATGATGTCTTCAGGAGGTTAGACAGTGGATTGGAAAGGGTTAATATAGTCGATCTGCTGGGGTCCGTCGCTGGAGATGCTGACCAATCAGCTGTGCGGGCGCAAGCTGTCAGCGCCACAAATACACAGAGGTCAGTGCAGAAGCCTCCACGCCGACCTCTGTAGTGGCTGGCGCAGCTCTCACTGAAATCAATGGGAGTCATGCCTGCAGTTACAAGCACCGGCCACTACATGGGAAGTCAGCACGGGAGACTTCCGTTGCAATAACACAGAGGCCGGAGTGGAAAGCTCCGCGCTGACCTCCCATGCAGTTACAAGCGCTAGCCCCTACACAGAGGTCGGCACAGAGACTTTTACTCCGACCTCTGTTTTATTGCAGCATGGACAGCATGAGTCTGCACAGCAAATCGGTCAGGGTCTCCAGCGACGAAACCCAGCCAATCAACTATTGATGACCTATCCTGATGATAGGTCATCAATAGTATTTAAATGGAAAACCCCTTTAAAAGGGGATGTACAGGATTAAAAAACACGGCAGCTTTCTTCTGAAAAGAGCACCACACCTTTCCACAGGTTGTGTGTGGTATTGCAGCAAAGTCCCAATTCACGTCAAGGGAGCCAGGCTGCAATATCAGGCACAACTCACAGACAGATGTTGCACTGTTTCCAGAAGAAAGCGAACATGTTTTTCTGAGCTGGTAGAACTAGAATATCATTATAAAACTAACCTCTTTGTGTCCCTGAATCTGTGAATTCACAAATGCCCCAAGGATGTGGGAGGTGAGAGGCAGATAGATGTGGATTAGCTGGGTTTCTTGATGCAAACAAAACAAGGAAAAGTAATTCCTTAACTCCATGACCATGATGGCGTTCTCTTGCTAGGAAAAAAAAAAAATTAGAAGCGAAGGTAAGTAAAACGGCAAAAGTATGCATGAAAAAGTAACATTAAAAAAAAAAAAAAAAAAAGCAACCATACCATGTTCCTATCAGTAGGGGGCAGTATTACAGTATCAGAACAATTACTTTGTTGCAGTGATGTTATGAGCAACAACCGTACTCAATAAGCAAAAAAAAAAAATCCCTTTTCTATATGTTACCAACATTTATATTCAGATACCCTTGCTTCAGAAACACTTAAGAAGGCTTACCTCAACGATGCGAGACTCCAGCTGCTCCACCGACTCGGCCTCCTTATTCTGCACCGTGGCGCTGATCATCTGCCTCTTCATAAGACTGTACTTGTGTAAGGCCTTCTGGTGCTTGTGTAAAACCCCTTTCTCGTGCCGCTCACACAGATCCTGCACAAAGCAATGAGACCTCATGTATTATATACAACCATCATAGAGGAAGATGTAGTGTACTAGTAGGCTGATGTCACCAACCTTGTAGGACTGAAGAAGATCCAGGAATAGATTCAACTTGTCTACCACGTCAATTTCTTCCAGTTTACCCTAGAAATGAGAAAGTAAGAATAAATACATTACAGGGGTTTTCAGAGTTATTGATTTTATATAGTTTTGCCCCTCCAAAATTATATAAAATCAATATACTCACCTTAACACAAGACCACCGATTTGGCGGTCTGCCAAAACTGCATCTGACAGCTGACGTCTTGAAGACCTTTAGAAGCACTGAGGCAAGTTTATGGGCTGTCATTGATGACGTCCCTGTGCAGCCTCCTATTGGCTGCAGTGGTCATGTGGATAAACAACCCACGTGACTGCTGCAATCCGGAGTAAACAGAAATCGCGAGTGTGGTGGGGAAGCAGCACACAGCGGGAGGTGATTTTTGTTTTTTAATTAGCTTATGTGCCCCTAGGTGATGGTGCTACTGTATATCACTAGTGTATGAGAACGAAGGGACCACAGCACTCAGGATCAGTGGGGGACCAGAGAACAGACCGCTATCGATCATAAAGTGATAGAATATTTTTGTGATATGCCAGCATTTTATGCGATAGGACTATCCCTTTAAAGAGGTACACTATCTTACCAAAGTAATTGGACACCTGAGCAAAAATCAAAAAGTAGTATTTCTTTACATTTATTAATACTTAGCAGGGCCTCCTTTATCCCTAATGACATTGGATATTCTCGTGGTATACTTTTTTTTTGGGGGGGTATATAATGTGGGCTTGTCTGTGTATGTATTAGGACTTGATAAAGACTCTCAGGAGAGAGTTGAAACGTTGTGTGGGCAATAAAATTTCTACTTTATTTAAAATCCCTGGAGTGCTGCTCATCTATACCCTGTGCTCGTGGTATACTTTATATGAACATCAGATATGCTTCAGCGGCCATTTCCCTCCATTCATCCTGCAAACATTTGTCGAGTTCTCTCAAAGAAGATGGATATTGTTCATATTTCTCCTGACCAGTTCATCCCAAAGATGTTCAATAGGGTTCAGGTTGTGCAGCCAGTCTTATCGTGGAACATCTATATCACAGAAAAGGGTTCTTTACTGTAAGAGCAGTGAGACTGTTGAACTCTCTGCCTGAGGAAGTGGTGATGGCAAAATCCATAGAGGAGTTTAAAAGGGGACTTGATGTCTTTCTGGAGCGGAAGGATATTACAGGATATAAATCTTACGTTAATTGTTAATCCGAGTATACAGGCAGGTAGGAACTATTAGGGGTTGATCCAGGGAACAGTCTGATTGCCATTAGGGAGTCGGGAAATATTCCCCCAAATGGGCTAATAGGCTACTGCCTCTTGGGGTTTTTGCCTTCCTCTGGATCAACAACATAGGAGGATAAACAGGCTGGACTAGATGGACATGGTCTTCATTCAGCCTTACATACTATGTTACTATATCCTCAGACCAATGTAAAACAGCATTGGATTTGTGACAAGTTGGAAGTATTGCTGACCATTCCCAGAGTATTACCACATTGTTGGCAGTATGATATTGTCTAGAAAGGCAAGGTACACCTCTGTGTCACTACAACCAACGGACCGAGACCGTGCCATGTTAACCTTTTCCAATCCACTGTTTGACGTCTGAAGACATTCTGATTGAAGGCTGTACAGCACTGACGTCGGAAGATGTCCGGCAGGGTATTCTTACTGTATATTACTGGCTGCTCTGTTGTTGGGAGCCTCTCCAGCATGTCCTATACCGCAGTACTGGCTCTAGCTAGCAGATGGCGCCATTGTATAATGGCCGAAAGAGAAAGCCCCCTAGGAAACTCTAAATCGAAAATTGGATTGCAAAGGGTTAAACATCCCCAGAACATTAGAGACTCTACCCTACTTAACTGTTGGCCAACATAATCAAGTAAAAGGTGTTCCCCCTGCTCCTCCACACCCAGGTATGCCCATCTGATTTGAAGATGGAATAGCACAATTAGTCACTCCATAGAACCTTCTTCCATTGTTGTCCAATGATGACGCTCCTAGCACCGTTGTAAATGGGGTGATGCATTGTACTCTGTGATAGACGGCTTCTGTGCAGCGGTATAACCCGTATATCCAAAAGCATGCAGTTCCTGTCAAAACAATGGCTGTCACCACCAAAGGTCTACACCTTATCTAGCATGGTTTAGGACGCGTGACATGCTAATAGGACACGATCCATTCTACTGATAGGGGCGTCCAAATACTTTTTGTAGGATAGAGTACATAGAGTTTTAGTAAAAAAAAAAAAAAAAAAAAAGTTTCTTTATGATAGAATGAAACTTTATTCATTTTTTAACACACTTCAATTCCATTTAAAAGATCTCTGCTTGCAGTCAGAAAATAGGAAGCTTTACTATTTACTTGGAAAAAAACCTCTCCTCATCATGTGATAATTGCCATGCCACAGGGCACTTGGTTCATTACAGTAGTGATCAGATTTGTCTTGTGACAAGACTGTATGAGCAGCAGCTATCCCCAGGGAAAGCAAAGTCTGGCTATGTGCTCTCCTGCTCATACTAACCATTCAAATAAACAACCAGCCAGGTAATGCCTGAATGGGCCAGGTCTGCCAAAGGGAGAGCCGCTGTCCATTCTTGCTCATAGAATGGGGAGCAGCTTCCGTTCTGGCAGAGCTAGTCCTAATAGGACATGTATTTATGAAACAACTCCTTTAAGATTATCTTAGAGACACCTTTGTTTAATGTACCTGTTGTGCCGCCTTGTCAGCAAGTACAGTAAACTCCACAGAGAGGCCTTTAAGTGCTTGCTTCAATGCACCCCAAGAGCTGTGAGCTGCCCAGGAAGGCAGAGGAGTAGTGTCAGAGCCCAAGGCACTAAAGAGGAAGAGAAAGTTGAAAAACAAATGATCACTGACAGAACTGTACATTATGATCTAGAACAATGTGTCAGTGCAATGCACTATAAATCACCATACTCCGCAGACTCTACTAGAAACATGCAGACTTATTTCAAAATGTGTATAAGCCAGTAGATGACAGGTATACAAAGAAATCATAAGCTCCATAGAAAAACCCAATATGGGACCTCTACTCATCACTGAGAGCTGAATCAAAACGTACTTCACCTTTTTTTAAGACCTTCTAAGGACTGGATGCTATTTTTTTCCTAATATTATGTCCCAATACATAAAACCATAGAATTCAAAGAGGGTGTACTTAGTCTTTCTTATAACTGTATGTAGAAGAGCGAACGAAAAAGTATATAATTTTGCCTAAGTGCAGCCACCACTAGGGGGAGCTAACTACTGTCATTAAATCCATATGTAAGTCTGTATGCAAGGAGCTCCTCCTAGTGGGGACTGCAGACGCAAGCTGCGACTGGGAGCAGTTCAGCGTTTGGCCTCTCCCATAGAGAGCGGCATAGCAGTCAACTTCCCTGCCTATATAGTAGCTTCTCCTCTGACCTGAGTGTCATACTGAAAGATACCTCTTACTTTACACTGCTCTACCTTAGTTCTTTTCCAAAGCCCATTAGGTCAGTAGCATTATCGATGGCCCGCGCCGCCATCCTCTCTGCACGATCCCGGAGTTTGTAGAAGCTGTTGAAGATGTTTCTGATCAGTTCTCTGCTGGCAGCAAACTGAACTTGGATATCAGCAGGGAGGAAATCCTGACGAAGGCAGAAACACAGGAAATAAGGAGATGTACAAAACATGATGATATGTGGGTCGTAAAAATACATCCGCCATATTCATGGCCTCAGCTAGAACCCATCGAGAGATAGACTGCATGCTTGACGTCCAGCAAACCATTGGCACTTGTACGGGTCTGGCCCTTGAAATGTGCATCCTACTGATGTGTTCTTACTATCAGGTTACCGTCACATGAAGGAGATACAGTCTGTCACCTCTGCATATGGCACGGTTATGTCTGAGCTAATCTAACAGGAAACTAATATTTACACAGCCTACCGGGTCATATGGAGGGAGTTATACAAACCATACCAGACTATTAAAGGGTTTCTACAGCATTATGGCTTCCTGCCCCCTACCCACAGCAAATGACTGGGAAGAAACCTCTCATCACCTATAAGCACCATAAACTAAGTTTATGGACTTCTAGACAGGGGCATTTTTATGCTTACCTGGCTCTCCGTTCTCTCAGTCATCCCAGGGGACTGTCTCTAGTGTCAGTGTACACATACACACATTGTTTCTATGGATATACGTGTGCACCAACTGTAGAGATTGAGTCCAATACACAGACGACTCACTAGCTTCCAAAGCGGACAGCAAGGAAACAAGGTGCTAGGTAAGTAGAAAAAGTACATCCCTGTCCTATAAGCCCACAGGTTTAGTAATGATGAGAGGGAGTCCATTCAGTGGACCTATAACCGGGTTTGCAGGCGGACAGCGAACGAACAAAGAGGCAGGCGAGTATGAAAGTCACAACCCTAGATTCAGCACCCCATCGGATGAGCCCATAAACTCAGGTTCACTTTAAGAAGTACCTACCAGCACTCTCCATAAAATAGGAACATCCTAGAATATCTTTTTTTTTAGAAATTTGCGTTGTGCCGTTCCTCTCTTATTCCTCCTGGAAATGTATGAATACTGCGACAAGTGTTCCTTTCCCCTCATCAAAAAAGCCTGCCTTAAATATTCTGGCACCATCCAATAAGAACTAACGGGGTCAGAATGTGTTTTCTCTCTGCAATTGCATGCACAATGGTGTTTTATGCAAAACTGTGCATAAAAACCACATGCGGTTTTTACCAGAGAAATGTGAAAATAAAATGTGTTTTTTTTTTTTAAGTAAAAAAACCCCACAAACACTGTGTTGCCAATAACCTCTTCGCAAAAACTGCGTCAATTTGCAGTGCATTTTTTGGTCAGGAGGCGCACTTGCACAGTGTGAGTACAGCCTCAAGCTGCTTAGAGGCTTACTTATAAGACAAGTGAGATGGCAATACCCAGTTGTCAATGTAATCAGATTTCCAGGAGGAATAACTGAGGACTGCTCCAGAATAACTATCTTAAAGGGGTTGTCCCGCGCCGAAACGGGTTTTTTTTTTCTTCAACCCCCCCCCCCGGTCGGCGCGAGACAACCCCGATGCAGGGAGGTAAAAAAAGCGCTTACCTTAATCCCCGCGCTCCGGTGACTTCAATACTTACCGCTGAAGATGGCCGCCGGGATCCTCTGTCTCCGTGGACCGCAGCTCTTCTGTGCGGTCCATTGCCGATTCCAGCCTCCTGATTGGCTGGAATCGGCACGTGACGGGGCGGAGCTACACGGAGCCTGCATTCTGCACGAGCGGCTCCATAGAAGACTGCAGAAGACCCGGACTGCGCAAGCGCGGCTAATTTGGCCATCGGAGGGCGAAAATTAGTCGGCTCCATGGGAACGAGGACGCTAGCAACGGAGCAGGTAAGTATAAAACTTTTTATAACTTCTGTATGGCTCATAATTAATGCACAATGTACATTACAAAGTGCATTAATATGGCCATACAGAAGTGTATAGACCCACTTGCTGCCGCGGGACAACCCCTTTAAGGTTATGTTCCCACAGCGGAATCAGACATTTTTTTCCCATGCGGAATCCAACATAGCAGAAATCCTTAGCTATTCCGCTGCGGATTCACACATGGATTTAGCCCTGATAATGCACAAAACCCAAATGTAAATTTTCCGATGCGATTCCACGCAAGGAATTAACATGTCACTTCTTGACGCGGATCCATAGCAGAAATACTGCACATGGATTTTTCCCAGTCACAGGGATAAATCTGTGGCTCAGCTGTGGATTTCTGCCGCGGTTTTGGAGGCGGAATCTGCACAAAAATCTGACTCCGCTGTGTGAACATATCCTTATACAAGTATTTACGTAAACAAACACTACCCGTAAATTTTGCTAACTGGCTCACGCTGCAATCGATGGCGCTGTAATGGGCACTAAAGATGAGCGAGTACCTGCCCGCTCGAGAGGAAAGGTTCGGGTGCCGGAGCGGGGGAGCGGTGAGTAGCGGCAGTCAGCAGGGGGGAGCGGGGGGGAGAGATCTCCCCTCCATTCCTCCCCGTTCTCCCCCACAGCTCCCTGCCCGCCGCCGGCACCCGAACCTTTCCTCTCGAGCGGGCAGGTACTCGCTAAGGGCAATGCTCTCTCGAGCAATTGCCCTTAGCAAGAATACTCGCTCATCTCTAATGGGCACAGATTATACACAGAGTGAGGATCACACATACCTTGGCTTGTGCAGCAAATGTAGTCGTCAGGTACTCATCTCCGACCCCACGGATGGATTCACGCATTTTATTTTGCACATCCTGGAGCAGAAAAACACAAACTCCTGTAACTCAGAAACAGACATGTATTTAAAAAGGGTTGACCCAGGAAAATAAGTTATTCCCTATCTGATCGGTGGGGTTTGACCGCTGGGACCCCTATCATGAGAACGGGAGCCTCGAGGGTCCCAGAATACATGGAGCAGCAGTCGAGCACACCACAGCTCCATTCATTCAAGTGCTCATATCTAGCAGTCTGGTTGCAATGAACGGCACGGTGTTGCACATGCTCGACCACTGCTCCATTACTTGGAAGGACCTTTGGTACTCCTGTTCTTGTGACTAGTGCAGGTCCCCACTGATCAAATGGTCATCCCCTTTTCTGCGGATAGGTAATAACTTATTTTCTTGGCACGACCGCTTTAAAGGGACGGTCCTGGTGTACATCACTAGTGAGGTCATGGGCCATATAGGCTTGGGGCCATTGCCACTAATCGCTGGCCTTATCATTGGTAACGCTTAGGCCATTGTTTGGCTGTAGTGGTCACAACTCTGAACAGCAACGTTTCGGCCGTAGTGGCCTTTTTCAAGTTTGAAGAAGGCCACTACGGCCGAAACGTTGCTGTCATGGTGATGGGGCAATAAAGTTTTGTTCACTTCATCCGCTTAGGTTTCCAGTTATCCTTCTTACTGGATGACTTACAAATTGGAACTTGTCTGGTTTGAGTTCCCTTTCTGGCTCCTGCATGACCCAGCCTGACCCAGAGTGGGATGACTTTGGTGCTGCTAGTTGGACTCTGCATATTTTGGACTCTAGACAACACGAGACATCGCTACTGGGAAATATACGGAGGCCGGAACAGTCGAGAGATGAAACGGGTTAGAATGGCTTAGCTTATTATTTTACACCTGTGCCAACCTGAAGAAAAAAAAATGAAGTACCACCGGACAATCCCTTTAATTGTGCGTTCTAGCTGACACTTTCAGGATGTATCATTTGTACTCACCTGGCTGTTATAGGACAGGAATATATTCACAAGGATATCATCCCAGAAAGAGGGGTGTCTGGCAACTAAATTGATGAACCTCTTTAATGCTCGCCTCCGAGATTCTATGAACTCACGGTCCGCTGAAAGACAAAGAAATCTTGATTCAGCCATATATCTGGAAAGCTTCAAGCATCTTGTGATTATAGTAGTGTACACATCTTATCTTCTTCAATGGGAAGGGTCTGCCACAATCATTTCCATTAGCAGCCATATGGTGTGACGGATATTCACTATCAGAGCAGAGGGTAACATTTTATATTTCATGTTACCGTTTTTAACCCAATGAAGGCCAGCCATACATAACTTTCATTCTTCCATGTCTATAGTAATATGAGGACTTTTATTTTGATAGCATGAATTGTACTTTTTCTTTAGCGAAGCCATCTTATGTATCTAAGGGCCATCTCCTAACTCATATTACGCGAACACGATACTTATCTCACATTCACTTTCAACTGTGCCTCTCAGAAACCATGCACAAAAAAAGTACACGACATCCATTATCTTGGCGCGTATTACATGCCAAGATAGTGTGTGAGGATTGTCTGCACACAGCGAGTACATGTTTCAATGTGTATTTGCTGCATGCTCCCACACGGGAAATACTCTGCAAAAAAACACGTGTTAGAGAGTCCTTATAGTGTAGTGAAAAACCATTTTATAAACTAAGTGAGGTGAAATAGGAAAAAATAAAACATAATTGAGTCATGACTTTCGTTTTCATGTGAAAAATAGGGAAGTTTAAAAAAATATAAAAATACATTCAATTAAACTTATTGATATGTTTTTCTCCTAAGTTCCACTAGGGGACTTGAACATACAATTATTTGATTGCTTGTACAATATACTGCAATACTTCTGCATTGCAGTATACTGTCATTTTCCCCAGAAGCTTATTAAGGGCATAATGAACTTGAATCCATGGCAGGTCTGGGAGCCTTCACTAGGCCCTGGACTGCCATGGCAATCCGTGATCACATTTAAGGGGGCTGATGATGTGCAAGAGGAGGGTCTCCAGTAGTAGCCTAAATGTTGTAATCAGCATTGACTGCAGCATCTAAGTGGCCATAATTACAGCTTGCTCCATTCGCAGGGAATGAACTATGCTCAGGCCACGCAATGAATGAGCGCAAAATAACTGGCCTGAGTAAAGCCCACAGCACTCACGCGAGTCAGCCCACAGCTGAATCAGCAGAGTCCCAGAGCAGCAGACCCCCACCAATCTGATATCAATGACCTATCCCGAGGAAAGGTCATCCATATCTTAATCCTGGAAAACCCCTTTAAGAAAAAAAAAAGTTAAATCACTAAAATTCTCCATGTTCATTTACTTTCTAACATCAGGCTACCAGAAAGTTTAGTTAGTAATTACTAAGGGTTCGTTCTTAGTCACCAAAATCCCCACTAACAGCGAGTTCCTCTTTTTTTAGATTTTTTTTCTGTATATAGAATCCCCTTCTAGTCATTTAAGGTTAAAGATATGTGATGCGTTTGGGGTTTGTAGGCTTTTTTCCTTAAACTTTGGGCAAAAATGTGTTATGCTCAGTGAGGGACCCGAGAGGAGGCGTAGGACAATGGGATGCAAATAGCACAAAATGTCCTTTAGATTTAACGACAAACCAACAAATTATTGTTTGCCATTCAGCCGCTGACTGAATTATCCCACGATAATCTGAATGATAGTCGCTCAGTGTAAAAGAGCCCTTGGGGCACCATCAAACATAGTGGTATTGGTGCAGATCTTGCACAGTGAAAGATCAGCATCGAAATCCATGTAAAAAAAACTGTCAAAATCCGAACCGCTAGTGCAGACTTTGGCGTGGTTCCACAGCAAACTTCATATCTTCCATTGGCAGAGTGAAATCTGCTGCAGATCTGCATCAAAATTTGCACCAATGAAGTGGAACATGGATCCCCTTTTTCACAGGGTTCCTCTTCCCCCTTTCTCAGGGTCGGTAAAGTTGGTCCTTGCGTATTACGCATATTATTTTCAGGATGCTACATTCTCATTGTTTTATTCCCAATTGTACATTGACAACCACGTTGTATTGAAAATTAAATAAAATGTACAAAAGGAAAAAAAAACCACCCCACCCTTCTCCCCCCAAAAAAACATTTGCACCAATGGTGTGGATTTTCCACGGCGCAAAATCTGCCCCAATTCTACCACACGTGAAAGTTCCCTTAATCCGTTTTTTTTGTGGCTGTTGTTCCTAGTTACATAGGCACGTGTGAGCCTAACCAGTCTGATCAACCAGTACTCCTCAATAGCGGAAACCCCTATCTTCACTATGCAAGAACAAAGGGTTAAATCCCATTTCCACTAATTAAGGTTCTGTGATCCTCAGAAAAGGAGTCCTCTAAGAATCTGACATTCTGCCTTGAAGTGCTAGAAAATAAACTGTTGTTATCTTTTTGAGGCCGCTGTAATTTAGCACTTTACAACTATCTGCCTTCACATCAGCCTTGATCAAAGGAGGAGAAGCAGCGACTGTGACAGTCCCATCACAGTCCCATCAGCGCTCGTCTCAGAATACAGTCTGCATATCCTTCCTAACAAATCTATGCTGTTTCATAAAGGACAAAAATAACTTCCACTCTTCCCAGAAAGAGCTTCATCTCATTGAAAGGAACACAGACCTTCACAGATATGAAGCCGTGTCACTCCAGGCGCTGCTTTGAAAAAAAAAAGTATATTTAGACTACCTCTGACAAGGTTTTTTTATTTTTTTTTCACCACTATGAAAACTGTAATATATGACAACGATAGTAACATATACGTACAAGTCTGTATGGGATCCAAAAGGATTCTAAGCTAACTTTAGTTTCAAGGAGGGGACCAAAAAAAAAATAAATGAAAACTTTATATCTTGAAATATCTGATTTTGGGCTCATGCCCACGAGCGTCGCAGAATTCTACTGCGGATTTCCGGATACATTAAGGGCTAATGCCCACGGGCGGATTTCTGTTGCATTTCCCACAGCGGAAATCCGCAGCTATTAAGTTCTATTGAGCCTAATAGCTTTCCTGCTGTCATTGCTCACATGCGAAATTCTGCCACGTATTTCTGCTGCGGGAAAAAAAAAATCACGGCATGTTCTATTTCACAGCGGATTTCCGCAGTAGGAGGTCTTAATATAGTATTAATGGAAACCATGGAAATCTGCGGTGGAATTCCACGATAATTCGCGTTTTTAAATGCAGTACTCCAGCAGCGGAAATCCGTGGCAGAATTCCCTGAAGCTCATGGGCATGAGCCCTACTGGAGACCTTCCGCTGTGGAAATCTGCGATGAAATAGAACAGGCCGCGATTTTATTTTTCCCGCAGCAAAAATCTGCGGCAGAATTCCGCATGTGAGCATTGGCAGCAGGAAAGCTATTAGGCTCAATAGAACCTAATAGCTGCGGAATTCCGCCGTGGGAAACGCAGCAGAAATCCGTCTGTGGGCATTAGCCCTGTCACAGGAAGTTGCCATTGCTGAATTATCACGGGAAACGGTGAAGTTGGGTGATAAACATCTCATGCACGTGCAGCCGCCAATGGGGTATTAAGTGGCAAATTGCTCACGTCAGAGCCGCAGAACTTAAACCCAATCGACTGTCGGACCGTGTAAACAGGAGTCTCTCAAGCTTTGAGCAACTCCCGTTTGCTCACTTACTACGCCTTAATAGGGCTGCATGAGGTTAGGGTTAAAAGGGCAGAGGGGGACTTCCACCAATTTTTAAGATGGTGACACTCGTCCATAAGATGTATCTGCTACAGCTTTCACTTGAATGGGAATAAGCTGCAGTACCAAACACCGCCTCTGGACAAAAATGGCAGTGTTTAGGTGGAAAGTGACCATATTTTCTATGCATACAACCTATTTGGCTACTTTTACGCTTACCCCTCTGGCGTCTTCTCTCTCTGCTCTGGGATGTGTCGGCTGGCGCACAGCCGCACATGCGCAGTGCAGAGCTGGCGCGTCAGCGATGACACGGCAGTGCGAGGCTCGCACTGAAATAGGACATGCCGTGATTTTGTTACCACACGAGTTTTCAAATCGCGGCTGTCTGCATAGGATTGCATAAACCAATAAACTATGTCAGCGTGCAAAGGCGGAAATTCTGCGCGAAATCTCGCTGCGGAATTTCCCCCAAAAAGTGCCTTCAGCCTAATATGTAGTGTGTGAGACCGGTCTTCAGGGACCAATATATATTCATACAGCTGCAAGTGAATTGAACCCAGTTCGCCTAGATTTCTGAATGGTAAAACTACCTAGCTGTGCATCCCCGGCTCCTTTATCGCTGTGTATCTAGTAAATGTAGCATTCAAAAACCAAGATTAGATAAAAGATCCCTTGGAGAGTAAACGAGAGCCGATTCAAGAAGAAAAAAATTCCCGCAGATCTTTACTTCTCTAAACCACAGAGTAATATTTGCACAAGTCGCTGTTCTGGAACAAAGTCTGAACATACAGGGTATTACGACCCCGGGCAGCTGTATATATACACATTTAGGTGCCCCTCCAGTCAGGAGCTCAAAATTAATATTTAATGGTACCTTTAAAACGGAACGACTGTTGGGTGTGTAAGTGCCAACAGCCATCCTACAAGATACCGCCTGACTATTATCCTGTTTTACACAGCAGCGGTAGTCGCTCACAGGATTGGAGGCAGAGTGGGCTGGGGATCATTCCGGCCGTCCGCCTCCATTCACAGTAAACAGAAGTCGCTCAAAGAGTGAGACAGTCTCTTGGGTTTTAGTTCTATTGAAAACCAAGGGTCTCGGCAAGTAAGCGAGTTTTCGCTCAGTGCCCTGTCAGCGACCGCGTGTACACGGGAAGATTATCGCCTGAATTTGCAGTTTCCATTGAGAATTTGGGCGATAATCACCCGGTATAAAAGGTGCCTTAAGTCAGTACCTATGGGGGTCGATTACCCGCCATTTACTTGTCCCTAGATCATGCTCATTGGCTGCTTTATCTGAATTAGTCTAGGACACACCCCTACCTAATCATTGCTCAGGTGGTAGAGGCGGCAAAGTATGTGTCTACCTGAAACGGGAAAGGGGGTCCCTGACTACTTCAGATTAGGCAGTGTAGATAAACTTTAGTCACAAACCACAGTTCTGTCTTAATAGAGCAGAGCTAAAAAGCAGCCAAGGATCAAGATCTGAGTTTTAATTCCTAGAATTAAGGCTTGCTTTAATAAGCGCTACATGTAATAATACAATCAGCGAGGGCAAAGGAAAGGATAAATAATAAGACCTCCAAGCATTCTTTTTGGTGGCAGCCCTGGTACCATCCGGTAGGGGTATTTCTGTAACAGCATCTCCTGGAACATGACAAAGTCGTTGTATCTTCTGTACACGGAAGATTTAAAGAACTGAAAAGTGACAGAACAAATGTTAAAGCTGATAGAAGTCTAAATCACAAAGAGACAGAAACTTTGCTGACCTAGTGCTGCGTACATTGGAATCCCCGAGCCCCCAGTGTGAAGTGCTTCGTGCAGATTCGCTATGTAGCCACCACAAATTAAACCCATATACATTTTTATTGTAAAATCAGGTTTCCTATGCTGGAAAATAAACTTATATTCACCTTTCTTGGCTGCCTGCATGTCTCCCCGCGGACAGCTCTGAGTCTCCACTGTGACGTACCATTTAGAGGCTACAGCAGCCTAAGGCCCAATGCACATGGGCAGATATGTGCTGTGGAATCCGCGGCTGGGTTCCGTAGCAATAACCATGCATAGCATGCAATGGAAAAATGATTCTTCATGCACACGAGCGGAAACCAATTACAGTTGTGGATGGAAAAAAATAAATAAATAATCGCAACATGCTCCATTTTCCCGCACGGATGGCTTCCAGGAAAAAAGCAGGAGTTTAAAAAGAAAAAAAAATAAATCTGTTTTACGCATGTCAAAACCGCGAGCCGTACAGAGAAGCCGGAGGAAGACAGGTCCGCATGGACACTGTTGAAGAAGACGACAGGTATGCAAAGTAACTCGCAGTGGTCAGGGCTGGAATTCTGTGCGGGATTCCGCAGTCGGAATCCAAACCTGCCATGTGCATGAGGCCTATGTAAGGGATGTCACAGGCTGATGCAGCCAATCACAGAGCCAAGTGATCGAGAACTGAACACGGTGATTGGCTGCAGCAGCCTGTAAACAGTACATCACAGCAGAGACCCAGAGCTGTTGTGGCGGACATGTGGGGAGAGGTCAAGATCATTTGTTAATTTCAAGCATGGAGAACCTGTTTTTGCAAAAACATATTTATCTTGGACAGCCCCTTTAATGGAAGCCCCATATTTGTGCAGATCTCAGAATCACACGGCCCCATAATTGTGCAATGCTGAATCACACGGCGTTGCCAAGAAAACAAATTTGGGTACTTAGGGGGGGGGGGGGTCATATAATGAGTGCGCAATCAAGCTTTCAGGAAAACAATAATTAAAGGGCCATTCCTATCTTATAATGTGATGGCATATCGCTCAAATATTCCATTATATTATGACTGGTGACTGTCTCACCTCTGGGACACCCATGATTCCGAGGATGAAAGGGCCCTCAGCCCCGATTTATCCCTGCATCCCCTTTACTATTTTTCCCTGCACAATGGCCCCCGGACACCTAACACAGCCCTGCTTAGGAGTATGGAGTCAGCTGCAGTTCCGCACATAGCCAGGTGACCGTGAGCGCTGCTGTGCAGGAAGAACATAAAGGTGAACACAGAACTAAATCAGCACAGGGTCTCAGAGCTCAGATCTTTATGGGATGGGAACTGCCCTTTAGGTTATAATACAGTGAAATATAAGCTGTATATAATATTACAACAACTAGATGCAGAAGAAGCTTTGAAATTAATATCTAGTAGATCCACAGCTCTAATAGGATTTACAATGAAACACGATGCTTTACCGAAAGCTCTACACTAGCGTCAGGGGCCATGCAACGACATCTCCTACCTGGCTTGACACCTCATACTCCACATGTTTAAGAAACAAGCCTTTCTTCTCAGGGATGAGCTCCACCTGCACCGTATCATGACCCAAGAGCTCCTGCAAAGTATGTGGCAGCATCAGAGGACTTCCCTGGGTCACCTCCATCATGCAGCATTCACGACGACTCTTCAAACCTGCAAGACGACACCATTTCATTCCAGCGTAATAATTCTATAAAACACATTCTCAGATATCAGGTCACTGCAAGCATGTAATATAATATTCTGATACTACGCTGGTAACGAGCTTAGAATTAAACAGTTGATCCTTTGTAGTCTGACGAAAGTCATCCACAAACAGCACCATGACAGAAGAAATGGACTACCGCTATCCTTTTCTGGACTGTGCGAGTTCCTGTATCTGGAGGCGATCCATGAGAATTTTATGACAGATTTTACCGCTGCATTCCAGCAAGCGGACGTCCGCAGCGTGCGAATGGGGATTTGAAAAACTTCATAAAGGCATATGAACTGAAATGGTCATGAAACAACTCCCAAAAGAGACAATAAATGACTGAAGCAGAATCAACTTGTCATAATGAAAAAAGACTTTAAAAAGTCCTTTGATCACTTAAAAAAACTAATAGATTTTATGTTGATATTTTATCAATCAAGAGACAAAAATATTACATCAGTGCAAGCGAGAAAAAAAAAAAAAAAAGACTAATGTCTAAGAGGGGTTTCTGACATAAAGGTTGTCCCAGAGCAGGTAATGGCATTAAAAACAAAAAACGCAACAAAAAATAGCAAAAAAAAAAAAAACCAAGACACATTACTCCCCCTCTCATGGTGCCTCCAGCCCAGCTGAAACAGAAAGAGATGGCAAACTTCTTGCTCCCATGACTGCTCAAGCCAGTCGCTGGTCTCAGCGGTCACATGACAGGACCGCTGAAACCCGTGATTGGCCACAGCTCTCATGTTACAGATGAATGTGACGTCATTACATCCTGTTTAATGGGGGTCTGGAACAGAGGTGACTGAGTCAGCTGGAGTGGAGGAAATATGAGAGGGCGACTAATCTTTTTTTTCTTTTCTTATGTGATTACCTGTTCTAGGGCCATTTTTTGTAATTCTTGGACAAGCCCTTTAAGGCAGCATTCACACGATCATATGCACATTTAAACATTTCTGCCACAGTTTTGAGCATCAGATGTTGCATTTTTGAATGCACCACTGCACATTTTTTTTTTTTAAATTGTACTTTTTTGGGGCGCAAAACAATACGCAACCACAGTCCCAGCAATTGAAATGGCCTATTAGTGTAATTTGTTCCAAATGTTCTACTTCCCTGTGTAAATGCGTAGGAAAATAGAACATGCAGCATATTTTTTTGCGCACACAAGATAGTGCTTGTGAACAAACCCATTGATATCAATGGATTCTATTCACTGCGTATTGTGCACGCAAATTTTGCATAAGTAAATACACGTGCAAATATGGTTGTGTGAATCTGGCCTAACGGGACACTTCCAAAATGAATATTCGTCACCTGCCCACAGAATAAATGTTAAAGGGGTTGTCTTGCGAAAGCAAGTGGGGTTAAGCACTTCTGTATGGCCATATTAATGCACTTTGTAATATACATCATGCATTAAATATGAGCCATACAGAAGTTATTCACTTACCTTCCCTGCGCTGGCGTCCCCGTCTCCATGGCTCCGTCTAATTTCAGCGTCTAATCTCCCGATTAGATGCGCTTGCGCAGAAGGGTCTTCTCCCATCTGTTCGGTCCGGCACGAGCGGCATTCTGGCTCCGCCCCCTGATTGGCTGGAATCGGCACATGTGGCGGGGGCGGAGCTACGCGATGACGTAGAAGGGGGCGGAGCCAGAATGCCGCTCGTGCCGGACTGATTAGATGGGAGAAGACCCTTCTGCGCAAGCGCATCTAATCGGGAGATTACACGCTGAAATTAGACGGAGCCATGGAGACGGGGACGCCAGCAACGGAGCAGGTAAGTGAATAACTTCTGTATGGCTCATATTTAATGCACGATGTATATTACAAAGTGCATTAATATGGCCATACAGAAGTACTTAACCCCACTTGCTTTCGCGAGACAACCCCTTTAAGTCCCCCTTCCCTGCTAACTGCACGCCTGCATTGTCAAGGAGTTGGCAGGAAGCGGCAGTCCATTTAACTACATAGGAATGCGGGGATAGCCGACGCTGTACTCGAATTCTCTTTGGCAATGCCTTAGAGTTGAGTGGGGATAAAATTGGCATGGGATCCCAGTTTTTGTGCTGGGTGGGGCATCTTATATGGATGACAAACATTAAAAGTGGAAATCCCCATTTTAAAGGATTTTCGCTTTTTTTGAAGCGCTGGCATGTCTCAAGAATATGCCATCATTTTATGAATAGTGGTGGTCTGACCTCTGCCAATCCTGGCTGCAGCACCGATTTAACATTGTGCCCTCTTCCAAGTTCTCCCTGCACTGCAGCGCACCGGTCACTCGGCTTTCACTTGAATAGGTCTGCGCAAAAAAAAAGCCAAAGGAGTGTAATGCTACATCGATGCTACAGCCCCAGAAGTCAGACCCCAAAGATCGTTCAGCGATTGAGTATCTAAGTGATATTTTATACTTTAGAAGATGGGAAAACCTCTTCAAGTTTGCAAATTAATTAAATTACAAGTTTCCATGAATCATGAGATCAAATTGCCTTTTATATGGATGGAGGTGAGGAACTTTTCAAAAAGTACCACAAATATCCCTCAAGAAAACCAGGGCAGTTTCCACCTTCTTCCGGAGAATTTTGGCACAAACTCCCAGCAATGAGTCAGAGGTAGGAAAGTCTCAGGGAGATTCCAACCAGCAGTCCTGAAGGAGATTTGGGTTGCTGCCATCAACTACTGGGTAGTAGCATGATAACATATGTGACACAGATAACCTCCAAATAAGGGTGATGAAACAATACCGCCATCTCCCTCATTTGCATATTACCCAGAGGAGCATAAATGGCCTTTTAAGTCTTCCCACTCACATCTAGGTACTCTCCCCAAGGAGAAAGGATGGCGTTTCTGACAGATGACCTCCTTAACAAATAAACATCTAGAATCTTCTCCAGGACCAGGCAGGCTGACCGACCGTCAATCAAATCAGACAAAAGTACACATACTAGCTCCCCTCCAGCCATTAACCCTTAAAACACCATATCCCCGTCACAATGTTATCATGGACCTCTGATGTTGAGGTGCTTTTAGATGTAACAATTAGCATTAAAAAAATTTTTTTTCCAAAATCAGTGAAAGTGAAGGATAATTAATCGTCCGGTCTAAACGCGAGCCAACGACGAACGATAATCGTTCACTTGTCGTCCGTTTTCTGCAGACATGAAAACCATCGTTAGCTCATTCACTTATTGTTCGGTTTAAACTGCGCTCGTTAGGTCGTTCTCATCACTTATACAGCGAATCTGAACGACTCATGTTGAACGAGCCAACGATGTATCTGCTATATAAACAGGCAGAATGACAGCGAATGGAGCTAGCGGCGAGGTCACTCGCTCGTTCAAATGATATCAGCCTGTCTAGAAGGAGTGAAACACACGAAGGCCTTTCATTAATGAGGGAATGGATGGATGAAGCCACCATGCGGCTGGACATGTGACGGCAGAATACTTATAGGTAGCCGTGAAATCCTTCCTCCTATAGATTTGCGCTATTAATTAAGTCGTCCGCACAATTCCATTAGTAGTCTTCTAGGCAGCTCCTAAGGCCGGGCTCTCACAAGCGTATGCGTATTTAAAGACATTTGTGGAACGGGCATTGTGTCTTTAACTGCGCAATTTTGATCTTTACAGTACTTTTTGCGCACACCCCAAAAAAAACGCAACTATGCTTTCAGCCATTGAAATGGCCAAGTAGTGCAAGAGGTTCAATATGTTCTCAGGAAAAATAGATCATGCTACATATTTTTTTGTACAACCAAAATGTACGCGCAAAATCCGTGCATCTGAATGAACCCATTGAAATCAATGGACTCTAGATTCTGCGTATTGCACATTTTGCACACAAAAAGGTGAAAAAATACGGTCATGTCAATCCGGCCTAAACGTTACTGCATTACGTCCGTCTCCAAGTGATGCCTTCTTATTTTGGGCTTGGTGCTACAACTTCTGGAAACCGCCTCATCCTGAAAGCGAAGCTCTCCGGCATTGGCGGTTATTACAGCTGCGGTCATGTTCATCCCGTGATCGCTTCCTCCGGACTATGAAGAAATGGTTGCAGATGAGTAAGCCTGCTATGGTAGAAGATAATTAGTATCCACGGCTCCTTCCATGCAAGGTGCTCGGTATCTGTAGTGACAGCAGATATCTTCTATAGGTTGTGCAAGAAGAAGGCGCAGAGTGGCGCAACTAGAAGGGATGACTAACGCTTCCTCGCACACCTGCCATAACATCGTATTATCCACCCACTCTTATTACTAAACAGGGTTAAGCTGGACATCAATTACAGGTGAAAGTCAGCCAAAATGGCGGACTTCTATGTTGTTTACCTGCAGTTTTTCTCTCCTGTCCCTCCAATCTGCAGGTTCCCCCGTTCTGCTTCTGACTATTCAAAATGGCCGACACAATCTCCAGACTTCCTAATCTCCATGGCGTATTGGTAGTATTAGACTGCCAATGCACTATACTTGCTCTCCGATTGGCCAGAGCTGCTCATGTGATTAGTACTGGCCAATCAGAAAGCAGTCGCATTTTGGTTTAGTTAGTTAGGAAATTGCTGCAGCCATCTTGGATTCTTGAATGGCTAAAAACGTCCCGAAATCGGCCGTTCGGAGGGGCGGCTGAAAAGTACAGCTGCAGGCAATATATCCGTTTATCCCTCCTGTCCAGGAACAGAATTCGGAGAGTTGCTTTAGGGTGCATTCCCACGAACGTATATCGGCTCGGTTTTCACGCCGAGCCGATATACGTCATCCTCATCTGCAGGGGGGAGGATGGAAGAGCCAGGAGCAGGAACTGAGCTCCCGCCCCCTCTCCGCCCCTCTGCACTATTGAGGACAGGCGGGACGGGGGGGGGGGGGGGGGGGCGGCTAATTCGGCACACCTGGCCCCACCCCCGTCCCGCCTCCTTTCATTGCAAATAGTGCAGAGGGGCGGAGAGGGGGTCGAGAGGAGGCGGAGAGGGGGCGAGAGCTCAGTTCCTGCTCCTGGCTCTTCCATCCCCCCCACCCTGCAGATGAGGACGACGTATATCGGCTCGGCATGAATACCGAGCTGATACACGTTCGTGTGAATGCAGCCTTGAAAACATTCTACACGGGCAGGCGATCAGGATGATTGGGTACAAACGCACATTCCCTGATCATCAGCCCAAGTGATTACAGCTGTGACCAATGGACAAAAAAGTGCTTGTTTGTGGGTGATGGCATGCCCGGCGACCCCGCTTACCTGTCCGTGTCTTCTTTCTTCTGGACTGCGGATGTGTGCAGACGTACCAGCTGTCACAATACAGATTTTTTTAAAAGTCTCCTGCTCTTCACGCGGAATCCGCAGTGTCCACTACGGACAGGCTGCGGGTCGGACGGCTTCCATTGACTTCAATGGAAGCCGTCAGTGCGGGAACTGTAGTAAAACGGAGCATGCTGCGATTTTTCTTCTGCGAGAGAAAACCACAATTGGTTTCCGCTTGTGGGAAGGAAGAATTGTTTTTCCATAGCGTGCTAAGGAGGGTAACTGCTGCGCAATCCGGAGGCGGATTTGTTTTATATGTTGTGCATATAAAAAAAATTAAAATAAATTTAAAAGGGGACATCAATTAGTCCTTCCTGCTTTATTTTTCCTTTCTCTTTTCTTTTGCACGCACACGAAAAGGAACAGAGGGTCGCAAAAAAATAAGAAACATATCAAATACGCAACAGACATACACAATATACATAAAGTGAAATTGTTCTGTTTTCACGGACCAAGTTGCGTACACCCGTGTGAACGAGCCCTTAGTGCGCCCTTTTATCCCTGCAAAGAACTGTGTCCACTAAAGGGTTAAAATCTAAAGCAGCCGCTGCACATTAGTCTATACAGCGAGTACATTTATCTATCCGCTCTATTGCCCCTTGCACAGCTGCGTTAGGGCTTGCCGCTTCTTTGCTCCATTTTTGCATCGGGAAAACTGAAATTTAAATGGATCCATTTTCTTCCCATTAAAGTCAACGATAGAAAAACACAAGGAATGTTTCCATCTAAAAATCTGTTCTGTTTGACTTCAGCTTTTTTACAGGACCAAAAAAAAAAAAATTTAATCGCAGTCTGCAGCGTTATTGGTCCTGGAAAAAAAACAAACACTCAACAGATCCATTTCAATTCGGTTTAACTTTAGTTAAAGTCTACTTTCCCACCTGCGTTAGGGGTCAGTTCTGGGTGGGAACGCTGCCTTTCACTCTTCCAAAAACCAAACAAAAAAAGACAGAAAGCCCTAATGCAGCCGTGAAAGGGGGCGAACACACGTATAGCCCAGATCTGATAAGCATGTTCCACTCTCAGGCGGCGCTGATCTTTAAAGGGACACACACCGCTATATATCTGCAAGGACAGGAATGAGTTCAAGCTGACAAAGTTTTCTCCTCTTGCACACGTGACTTCCATCCGCTGCTGCACATGAATCCCAACCAGCAGGTTACCCACACAGACCGATTCTCCACCACCAGATCGTCACTGATCCTGGAAAACTTTTAAGACCTTTGCACCCCCATGAGCCCCCCTCTCTGGCACACTCACATGCAGTACTGAAGAGGTTAATGTAGCCGATGACGTCAGCGCCTCTAGATCGGGGTCTCACCTGTTGACAGTCTCTGCCCGCTGCTCACTCTCTACCAGCATTGCGCTCCGGGCCCCGTCATGTGATGACTTCCCTCCCGCCTCCTCTGTACCATGTGACTTCCTACCCTAGTAACGGCCCAAACAGGCTTAGAGCTGGCGGAAGCGGCTTCTTGCCAGGAGATGTCAGCGGTCATGACGTGCGAGAGTTTTGCGCATGCGCAGTTATAACGAAGTGGAGCTTTGGAATGTATGCAAGGAGTCAGGCTGTATATACACGGGCGAGTGCGGTATCAAGGAACTCAGAATGATATTGTGCTTGTATGGGCTAATGCCCACGAAAGGATTTCTGACGCGTCATCCTACAGCTATTAGGTTCTACGAAACCTAATAGCTCAATGTTCATGCTGCAGAATTCCGCAGCATGCTCTATTTGCCGCGGGAAAACGCGCGTTGGCTTCCATTGTAGTCAATGGAAACCGTCCATCGCGCGATACTTTCAGTGTGAGCACAGTGCAAGTATTGGGTGATTATGCATCACCACCGGCTGCGTGTTCGCCCCCAGGGGTGGCGCGTCATGTGCTGTACCACGCATGTGCGCCGACTTGCCAGACGGGACTCGTGCGGTGGATCTGGAGAGGTATGGGGTCTCTGGGGGGGGCGCCGTGTCAGACTCTGCAGTGATATTCCGCTGGCGGAGTCCGACACGGCCGTGGGCATGAGGCCTAAGGACGCCTGTTCATGGGCGGTGTGATATGCCGCCGCCGGGGAGCTCTTTGTCATTGCGATTTTCTGCAATGAACCTATATAATGATAGTTTTAGATGCGAGCGAGTGTACGTTGGGCTGCGCTTTCCATAGTTATCCTATTACCTGCGGCAAATTATCGCCACAGGTAATGCAGTGAAATATCGCCCGTGGATCGGAGGCCTAAAAATGAGATTTTCTATGCGAGTGCCAGTTTTAAAAAACACTTCAGCAAATAATGGGCGGGTTTTCTGCAATATGACAGAAAAATAGAACATGCTGCAAATTTTGAGCTTTGTTGGTCACCCAATCTACAAGAAAAAATGTGATAAAAAGTGATCAAAAAGTCCTTGAAATCAAGGTCGGCGCAGAGACTTCCACTGCGACCTCTGTATTTGTGACGCTGACACTATGCGCCCACTCAGCAGCCGAGCAACGGCTCCCAGCCGATTAACTATTGATGACCTATCCTGAGGATACGTCATCAGTAGAGATGAGCGAACCTACTCGGACACGCCCCTTTCTCGCCCGAGCGCCGCGATTTTCGAGTACTTCCGTACTTGGGTGAAAAGATTCGGGGGGCGCCGTGGGTGAGTGGGGGGGGGGGGGGGGGGGAGAGAGAGAGCTCCCCCCTGTTCCCCGCTGCTACCCTCCGCCACGCCTCCCGGCGCCCCCCGAATCTTTTCACCCGAGTACGGAAGTACTCGAAAATCACGGTGCTCGCTCGAGTAATTACTCGAAACGAGTATATTCGCTCATCTCTAGTCATCAGTAGTATTTCACTGGAAAACCGCCTTAACTATCTTTGGAAAAAAATAAAAGTAGTACAGCAAAAAACCAAACTATACAAGTTTGGTATTGTAGTAATCGTACTGACCGACAGAATAAAGTCATGTCATTTCTGTTGCAGTGTGTACACCGTAGAAACAAGATCGCTCCCCTCTCATAGATGGCGGAAGTTCATTTTTTCTCCATTTCACTCCACAATACAACTTGTCTTGCAAAAAACAAGCCTCAGACAGCGGCGGCGATGGATCAATAAAAGAGTTATGATTTTTTAAAAGGGGGGAGGAAAAAAAATGTGGGAAAAAAAAGGGCGGTGTCCTTAAGGGGTTAAAAAGAATGGGTGTTTTTGCTGTGCGATTACTGTGTGTCTCGCAGAAATCGTGCAGGAGAATCCTCCAGGTAATCACCAGTGACAATGCTGGATCTGTGAAGGAACGTCTGAATGGAGTCTGGAAGAAGAAGTCATGCATGAAGGACAGCTGAACAGAGGCACTGCGGACCCCATTATAGTCAGTGGGTTCTGCTCTACGCCGTTCGGTTCCGTGGTCAGACAGATCATATTCAGCCAGGGGATCCCTCTTCTCTGTTCCAATAACAGAGTCATCGTACATGGGTGTAAGCAGCCTAAATGCTTCAGTTCGGGGGTTCTGTCTCAATGCTGTGTTCTCGAGAAGGAATGCCCACCAGCCTCAAAACACAAGTGTGAATGGACCCTCTCAAATGCCGGAGCCCACGGTTCCCAGCTATGTCCATTGCTCAGCTCTGTCCTCTGCCGAACCATGAAAATACCGAAACCACTGGTCCCGGCACATGCCAGGATCAAATGGCACTAAACATTGACTATAATGGGGTTCATCCGGCTGCCAGTTTTCCAACGGGCATTTTAATGGGTAAAATAGCACAGCATTTCCTATCTGCGCCAGAGGCACCAAACGGAACTATTGATGCAGATGGGTGAGAATCCCGCCTCAATGAGGCCTAGGCTTTGTTCATAATTTGTATAAGATTTGCGCTGGAGGTACACAGATGTGAACATAGGCCTTAGGGCTGTTTCAGACGACCGTATAATGGTCGGGTATTCACGCCGGCCAATATACGGCGTCTCTCTCTGCAGGGGGAGGAGGCTGGAAGCTCGGGAAGCAGTGCTCTGTGCTCCCGCCCCTTCTCTGCCTCCTCTCCACCCCTCTGCACTATTTTCAATGAGGGGTGGCTGGACGGGGGCGGAGCTAATTCCCAGGAACTTAGCCCCGCCTCATCCTGGCTCCTCTCATTGCTATAGTACAGAGTACCCAGCCGATATACGCATGTCTGAATAAGCCCTAAGTCAGCGTGCTCCCATGTGGGCAAGGGGCCCCTGCAACCTTCACGTTCATCTGAATAAGCTGCTGATAGCGGTTTCTCCTAAAAAGAAATTATTGTTTGATGCCGGTCTGTGATTAGAGAACTTTTTTAAGCATCAATGGAAGGATACTAGTGTCATATCATTATATCCGCTCACTTTTTAGAGCCCTTCTACAAATGATGATTGCAGGTGCTGTCGTCCCAACACTCTTAGGCTGCATTCACACGAATGTATATCGGCTCGGTTTTCACGCCGAGCCGATATACGTTGTCCTCATCTGCAGGGGGGGGGAGGATGGAAGAGCCTGGAGCAGGAACTAAGCTCCCGCCCCCTCTCTGCCTCCTCTCCGCCCCTCTGCACTATTTGCAATGAAAGGAGGCGGAACGGGGGCTGGGCTAAGTTCCGAGAAGTAGCCCCACCCCGTTCCGCCTCTCCTCATTGCAAATAGTGCAGAGGGGCGGAGAGGAGGCAGAGAGGGGGCGGGAGCTCAGTGCCTGCTCCTGGCTCTTCCATCCTCCCCCCCCTGCAGATGAGGACGACGTATATCGGCTCGGCGTTAAAACCGAGCCCATATATGTTCGTGGGAATGCAGCCCTATGCATTCACACAGAAGCAATGATCGCTCAGTGAATGGAGACGGAGAGGGTTGGAGACGTCCGCCTCCATTCACAGTAAAGTCGATCATACGGTAGATGAACAACTGCCTGTTTACACGGATTGACAGTTATTTTATTTTTATTCCTGTACAATCCGATCGATGAACAATAAGCAAATGAATTATCGTTTGTTGTTCCGATTGTGCACACATTTACACTAAATGATCTTTCAGATTCCTGAAATTATCTGTACGATAATTGTTCCATGTGAAAGGGCCCTCATTAAAATGGTCCCTGACATTAAAAGAGGTGTCTGATGAAATTAAGTATTCTTGTATTGCAAGGATAGGGAATAACTAGCTGATCGGTGAGGTTCTAACCGCTGGGACCCTCGCCGATCCCAAGAACGTTCTGCAATTAATGCAGCTGTGTTTGCATATGTGCGCCACTTCTCATTTCAGTGGGATTGCTGAAGACAATGGAGAGGTTGAATTTAAATGTTAGATATAGCAGACAGGTCTGCTGCTCTGCCCTGTCTGTTATCTAAGGGTGCATTCAGACAACCGACCGTATATCGGCTGATTTCACGCCCAGCCGATATACAGCGTCTCTGCAGGGGGAGGAGGCTGGAAGAGCCGGGAGCAGTGCTCTGAGCTCCCTCCCCCTCTCTGCCTCCTCTCCACCCCCTCTCTGCCCTGCTGCACTATTTGTAATTAGAGGAGGCGGGGCGGGGCTAAGTTTTGAGAATTCGCTCCGCCCCTAGCCCGCCTCTCCTCAGTAAAATAGTGCAGGAGGGTGGAGAGGAGACAGAGAGGGGGTGGGAGCTCAGAGCACTGCTCCCGACTCTTCCAGCCTTCTCCGCCTGCAGAAAGAGACGTTGTAAATCGGCTGGGCGTGAAAACTCAGCCGATATACGGTCATCTGAATGCAGCCTAAGGGCTTATTTAGACGACCGTATATCGGCTCAGTTTTCACGCCGAGCCAATATACGGTGTCCTTGTCTGCAGGGGGGGGGGGTGAGGATGGCAGAGCCAGGAGCAGGAACTGAGCTTCCACCACCTCTCCGCCCCTTGCCACTATTTGCAATAGGAGGAAGCGAGACGGGGCGGACGTCTAAATAAGCCCTAAGGCTGCATTCACACAAACGTATATCGGCTCGGTTTTCACGCCGAGCCGATATACGTCGGTCTCATCTGCAGGGGGGAGGATGGAAGAGCCAGGAGAAGGAACTGAGCTCCCGCCCGTTCTCTGCCTCCTCTCCGCCCCTCTGCACTATTTGCAATGGGGAGAGGCGGGATGGGGCGGGGCTAATTCAACGTGACTTAGCCCCGCCCCATCCCGCCTCCTTTAATTGCAAATAGTGTAGAGGGGCGGGGAGAAGGCCGAGAGGGGGCGGGAGCTCAGTTCCTGCTCCTCGCTCTTCCACCCCCCCCTGCAGATGAGGACGACGTATATCGGCTCGGCGTGAAAACCGAGCCGATATACGTTCGTGTGAATGCAGCCCACATTTGTATTTATTTTGCTCCAGCATCTCTGGAGTTAACAGCTCCTGACTCCTGCACCCAGCTAGAGGCTGTTTGCCAATCACTCCACTATATAGCTCCCTCAGATCTGGTATTCAGTGCTTCCGGGTTGTTGGTCTTCTATGACAGGCCGTGGCTGCTGCTCCTCCTGCAGTAGCTCTGTGACAACTGATCTCAAGTCTGCTGTAAGCTACTTGTGTTTTACTCAGATCTTCTGTTACTGCTCATTTCCTCGGTTCCTGTTTCTGCTTGGTACGTCTTGTTCCGGTTAGGGTCTTGACAGGGTTATTCAGTGCCCAGGTTCCTGCTCGGTGCCATCCTTACTGGGATGATTACTCTGCTCTGTTAAACAGGGACTTCATTACCACATTCCAGCTCAGGGCTAGCTCAGTCCCAGTCTCTGCCTCATACCTAGCTACACGCCAAGGAGTGAGCATCTGGTCTCTGGGTCACCTGTCAGTCCTTCCAGGTAGTTTCCTCTGCTTGGAGGGATGACACAGTGGTTTGACATGCAAATATGTAACATCAGATATCTCCAGTAGTCCTATTGAAATGAATAGAGCAGTGGTGCACATATACAACCACTGCTACATTCATCGTGGAATGCTCCTGTTATCACTATCATTAATGGTCTCAGCATTCAGACCTCCACCAATCCCCTAGTTATACCATATCTTCTGGATAGGGGATAATTTATAGGGAATCTATTACCTACTTTCAGTCCTATAAACTAAGATTGTTGGCTCAGATTAGCTGACCCACTGAGTTCAAGGATGTAAGTGTTATACTTCCCTCCCCCGTCATTACTCCGGTGTCAGCGCTGAAAGCCGCTGCTCAATGCATTGAGCAGTGCGCTAAGTAGTCTGCCCATTCTAATTTTATTATGTAAGTGTTATACTTGCCTCCCCCGTCGGTCTAATTTTAAAATGGAAGGACTACCTAGCAGCACTGCTCAATGCATGAGTGGCAGCTTCCAGCGGTGACTCCTGGAGAATGGCAAAAGAACCAAGTATAACGCTTATATCCCAGGACTGAGCAAGTCACTTACTTTCAGCTCATAAGCTTAGCCGTTAGGGCTAAAAGTAGGTAACGGAGTCTCTTTAATATCGAGGGGCAACCCCTTTTTGTTGACCACAGGGTGTCCTACTGCTGGGAACCCCCAGTGATTAACTCTGCTGATCAACATGAAGCTGTAGGGAACCAGGGAGCAAGAGTTCAGTTCTCAGCGCCACCACAGGCAAGATGAAGCATTACATGATACCTGTAAATCACAGACAACTCTGGTCCTCCAGAAAGAGAGATAGTCTTTGAATCTGCTCTCCGTCCAGTGTAGTGGCCCAGTACGTACTATCCTGGCCCCCTCCATAAATGTCATACATGTCATGTCTTTTGCAGGTGCGCTTTGCAAAAGTGTCTAGTCATTCTGTTATGTGCATTGCACAGCTACAGCAAGTGATGGGTTAAGTGTTTGCAAAAGTGTGGGTGATGCATGCACTGTATCAATTTGTCAGTCACCTAGTGTGAGTGAGATTATAAATGTGAGTGTTTTGGGTACGACTAAAGAGTCTTTTGTGATTCCATTGTTTCTGGGTTCCTGGAGTTTCAGCCACATGCGGGTACCATTAACTCCAGTGTGGTGAAGAATGGAGGAGGAAGAGGAGTTCCCCGCGTGTGTATGTACTACGGATGAAGAAAAAGTGAGTTCCTATTTATGAGAGAGAGAGTGTGAGCAATTTGAGGTGCATACGGCCAGGCCTGGTGCAGAGGTCTTCCTACGCAGCCGTCCTGTACCGCGTAGAGGTACACCAACTGATTTGCACACCCGGACATCCTGGGAGGAGATACTCTCAAGTCTGTTTTTTTTACCTGCACTGCCAAATCTTGTATAAATTGTATTTTATGTCCAGGACTTGTTTAAGTAAAGTTTTGCCAGGCCCTGACTATTCGAAGGTAAACAAGGTTCTAAGCAATCGAAACGTGTTCTCAATGGATCCTGATATGTGAGCACTAATTGTCAATAAAACAGGAAACATTTCTCACAGCCTGTGTTCCTAAGCTGTTTGTGTCTTATTTGTAAGTATGGCCACTAGGACGGAGTGGTGAAGGGCATGAGTATGTGCCTGCTAGTGGAAAAAGAGTGAGAGCATGGCCATTTACTGTGAGGTGAGACTGTTCTTTTTGACCCGACCGTTCCCAGGGACCTGAGTTACCTTACTTCTGTCTGCGGCCCCCTTTATTTACCGCTGAGGGTCATAGCGGTGGGTAACGGAATGGTGGCGTCACCCGTGACAACCCTCTCCTAGAGGTGTCTGGAAGAGCCCAGGGCTGCTGAGGCTGCTTGTGTCTCTCCGGGAGGTAGCCTAGCAAGTGCTGCCATAACAAGCGCACATCTTACCCTCTCTGCTCCTCAACGTACGCCCTGTGTCCAGGGTCAGCCTATGGGATACTGCACCAGAATGATTGATGAAGGTTCCTGATAAATGACTGTTCTCTATTAATTCTGAATGCCCTAATAGGGACACTTTTAGGGTGCTTTAACCAAGAGCAATTAAAGGGGTTTTCCATGGAAATACTATTGATGGACCTATCATCAGAGTACGGCATCAATAGTTAATTGGCTGGGGTCTGTTGCTCGGGACCCCGACCTATCAGCTGTGCGGGCGCATGTTGTCAGCACCGCAATAACACAAGCGCTGACCTCCGTATAGTGGCTGGCGCTTGTAACTGCAGGCAGGGCTCTTATTGAAATCAATACCCTTCAATGGAAGCCATCCATGCGTAGTCCGCACTAAAAAAAAAAAAAAGAACGTGCTGTGATTTTATTTCCGCTGGCAGAAATCGCAATTGCTGCTCACTCATGTGAGCGGAATGTTCTATTCTTTGAATGGATGTGGAATACCGTGGGTTGTTCACACGTAAGGGATTATCCAAGTTTTTTTTCTTTTAGACCTGATTACAGCTTTGAAAAAAGATAACATAAGCCCCCTTTTACATGCAACGATTATTGCTCAAAATTCATCCAAACGACGACTTTTGACCAATAGCCCTTGTGTGTAAATGACATTGTGCATTTACCATACACTCTAAGTTCATTGCTGACTTCAAGTCGGCATAAAATTCTTTGTCCCGATAACGGGGACAGCGTGCTGTAATCTCTACGGGCAACGCTGATAGCATTGAATGCAGCCAGCAGCCTGCGGCAGAACAAAGCAGTTGTATTTAGAGAACAGACCATTAGTACCTATGCAAAATAACCGCTCAAAACTGTCAGTTTCTCACTAATTTTGAGCGATCATTTTTGAGTGTAAATGGGGCTTAAAACAAATATGCCCCACCAGCTCCCCTTATCTACCCATAGTATCACGTTTTGTCATTTTTACTCCCCTGCTGAAGATAAGATGACATCGCTGATAAAACATTACAATGAGCTGGAAAGTGAGATGTCACAGGGGTGTTGTACTGACATCTAGTGGACAGTAGGAAAGTTTCAGTATTTTCTTTTTCTTCCATGCAAAAGTACAAAATAACACGAAATAAACGATTTTAACACATACTTCAGACTCCTTAAGGGCTCCTGCCCACAAGCATGTTTTCACCACCTATTAGACGTGCGTTGCTTAAACGCATGGCACGCGGTTAGTGGACTTTCATTGATCCATGCACACTGGCGTTTAGACACTGCGTATCAATATGCAAGAGTAATAAATCACAGCATGCTTCATTTCTCTGCTTACCAATGCAGCGTATGATATGCTGTCCATACGGAATACATTGTAAAAAAAAAAAAAAATTACACTTCGCATCTCGGTGTGCGTGTGATACGTGAGATTGCACAGTACCATATGCAGCCATACGTGATCTCTGCCGGCAGAGCCTATAGTCCCAAAATGGGTGAAACGCTGTGGGGAGACCACGCGATTTACGGATACGCCTGTGGGCATGAGCCCTTAAGGTGAGTTCAGACATGGGATATTTTTTAGTTGTGATTTTGCCAGAAATCCATGGCAAATCTACACCAAATCCATGGCGAAATCAAAGTATTGTTCAGTGAACACAGACGGAACACGCTGGAGATCTCTTCTGGCTGCCCCCCTTCACAGTAAGGACAATTGCCTCTTCACACCAGCTAATTGTCATTTGGTCTTTTTATGCCAAGGGAGTAAAAAATATATAAAAAGGCTCTGCCCTCTAGGACTAGGAGTAATCTTAAAACCCATGGGTCTAATGGTTAAATAACCGTATTTATTTAGATTTACTTGCGCAACGCGTTTCGGGGGACCTCTGCGCCTTTTTTCAAGCATAAAAATAACATCCACAGTGTACATTTATATAAGCACAATCTATTCGAGAACTTACAATCCTGATTCCCACTCCGGACGCCGAGATGGTCATCAAGATGTCACCATGAAGGCTTGGACTTTCGTTATGCACGTAAGTCACATGATCAGCCTTCGTGGAACTCTGCGCTCCATTCCCCGTTTTCACTCATAAAGAAGGATGTAAAGGAAACTCATTCATAGTTTCCTAATAAAGATTTGTTAATCACCTCCCCTCTGACCATATCAGGTCCGTAAGGCATTGGTTAAACTCAGTCTAACATCAATGTTTCATATTAAAAATTCATTAAAACAATAAATATATTCATTTAAAAGCTTGATTTTGTATATATAAACAATGCAAAATCAATTATAAAGAAATCCATTAATCCACAGTGAGTCCACAGCAGTGATAAGTGGAGGACATGGGACTTCCATTCTCAGGATCAGTGGGGATCTGAGCAATGACCAATTGCGGTTCAACCCCTTTAATTCTAAGTAATCCTGACTGTCCATAGATATCAGGTAACGGTTGACCAAACATAATTTTCTGTATACTTAGCGGTTTTATATCATACAGCTGCATGATGTCTTGTATAGTGTTATCAGTCCTCCAGTTGCTAAGGATACACAATAGGGAGTTTCTCAAGAGTTTTGTGCCAGTATAATGGTATAAAGTCACAAATCTCAGCCGACACCGTTTTTTCACTGAAATCTGTAAGTTTTTACTTCTTTTGTCACTTTTGAAAAGTGGCTAGAAAAATAAACAGCATTGAGTAGGATACCAGAGTCCTCACCGTAACACTATTGAGATGTAGAGCCATCAAGAGGGCTGTGCATGTAAAGCATCCCAGAAATATTAATGAGCTGAAACACATTTGCAGGAGGAATAGTCCCAATTATCTCCTTGAGATTGTATAAATACTATTTGCATTATTTGGAGATGATTGCTGCTAAATAGGGATCTACAAATTATGATCACTTACTTTTTCTTCCTAAGCTGTGGATGTTTACTCATTGTGCTCAATACAATATATGGACGGTACAAATGTTTGTGTGTTATTAGCTTATTTAGATTGTTCTCTAATAAAGGGCCTTTTACACACAACGATTATCGCTCAAAATTTGCTCAAAAGTTATCTTTAGAGCGATTATTATTGCTTGTAAATGTGTGCCCACCTCGCACTTACCGTGCACTTTTCGTCCATTGCTGAGTTCAGCTCAGCTTAAAATCTGTTGTCCCTGATAACAGGGACCATATGCTGAGTTGACCATGGGCAGCGCTGATAACATTCTTTCAGCTGCTGTCCCACTGGAGAACAATAGCTATGTATTTAGGGAACAGACCATCCGCTGTTCTCTAAATACATGCCAATGAAGCTAGTTAGCTACTAATGGGCTGTTTAGCCCATTAGTAGCTAATGCAAAAAGATCGTTTAAAACTGTCAGTTTCTGATGATGTTTGAGTGATCATCTGTGTGTGTAAATGGGGCTTTGTCTCAGCAATGTCTTTTGTTTTATCATATCTGTTGTTGAAAGCACCGTATTTGTTAGATGGTGGTTAAACTCCAATTTCTATAATTGAATTTCTAGATATGTAGTAAATGTATTGTGCAACTATAGAGTACATCTCTAAGTAATATGAACAGTACCCCCTGTGAAGCATTCTAAAACGGCAATAAAAAATAAGTGAACCCTTTGGAATTACCTGGATTTTTGCATAAAATATGGTCTGATTGTGATTGACTTAAAGACATATCTGGTTACCAAATCTGTAGAACTGTAAGTGATTGCTAGGCATTAATCTCGTATAACCTTACCACCCTACTAGCTAACAGAACTGGTACAGCACTATTAGGATTAAGTTGCTTATCCTGCAGCTTAATCTTTATGCAGAATCTTGCATGGTCATTATAAGTAAAGCAGAATCAACGGGTGACATTATGGAATTTTTTAGACATCAGAAGCTTCTGGAGTTGAAAAGCAGATGAAAAAGACACCTACGTGGGCTCAACAGCGATAAACATTGGACGTTTATAGAAAATCAACAAATGGGAATCCAGTCATGACGAAGCTTGTAGGATATGCAGACAGAGAGTAAGAAAATGGGAGAGGAGTAAAGGCCCATTAACACCAAAGATAATCGTTCAAAAGAAAGGTTTTGAGCAATTGTTTTGCATAAACTGCTAATGGACACTAATGTCCATTAGCAGCTTATCACCTTCATTTGCTTGTAAATAAGCCTCATGAAGCTGTATGCAGAGATCAGCAGGTGGTCTATTCTCTGCATTGAGCTCCTTTGTTCTGTTGCGGGGATGCAAGCTGAATACAGTGTAATCAGTGCTCCCGTGGAGAATACAGCACCATGGCCAGCGAACACAGCATGTGGTCTGTGTTATCTTCTCTACCACTGAACGATGGATTTTATGCTCACCTAAAAATCATCGTTCAGCCAAAGAGTGAAAGATGGGAAGATATACACATAACGATTATTCCTCAAACAATGGCTTTTGAGCAATAATCGTTGCGCGTAAATGAGCCTTAAGAAATAGGTGATAGCGATTGGATAAAGAAACCAAGGAGTAGGGAATAAGTGTGAGGGTATATGTATATATTGCCATATGTTTTTTATGCTTTATACCTATATGCAAGTTCTATTCAATTCCAAATGAGAAAAAAAACTTATATGTCGCCTTACATCAGATATTCCAAAGGCCTTGCGAGACAAAGACAAAATGTATCTTAAAACCCAGCAAAGGAAGAACCAGACACAAGGACGCGTACTTGGCTGTTTTTCCAGAGGCGCCGTAGCAAGATAACAAATGTTCAATTATGCATCTGAACTTTCACTGTCTCAGGCCGGAAATCCGGACTTCCCATTTATGGTTATGAGCCCATCACCCATTCCTGGTGATGAGACAAAGGGTATAAGATCTCATGTAATCTGTAATAAAGCGCGAAGCGCAGTCATGTCCCCGTGTGAGAAACTATACCAGACCTCTGTGTGGTGTCTCTTCTTACCGCCGGCAGCGGGGCAAGTGGGGTGGGCCTGATTGGTGCTGTACTTAGAATTTTACCCTGACAATTTGGCGCCCGAATGTGGGGCGGTAAAACACCGGAGCTTACAACGCACTCCACCCGGATCCACGCCACAGAGAAGCCGTCCTGCTGCAAACCGAGCCTGATCAACTCACAGAACTCCAGGTAAGACCAGCATATATTTATGTTGTGTTTTATGCTGAGTCTTGCAGCAGGAGGGACTATCTGTGGTTTGTGACCGGACGGGTTGGGTTAAGAGTTCTACACGGTAACTCGTGTGGGCTTCGGGTTTGCCGTCATGGACCACTGACCGTGATATGCGCACCGATCGCTCACCCAGAAACTAGTCTGTAGTCTATTTGTACTTTGAAGTCCGTAGTGTTTTAACGATAGTGAAGGTTGTTTGTTGTATCTGCAGAAGTTTTTTTTCTCTTTCTTTTCTTTTAGTCTCACAAGAGAAGGGACCCTCTGTTGTTTTTCCAGTATATAAGGGGCTAATAATTTGAAAATTAAGAGGGATGCACTTTTTGAGACAGGCTTCATAGGAGAAGGGACTCTCGGTTGTTTTGCCTTATATATGGGGCTAACGATTTGATTTCAGAGAGATGCATTCTGTGAGGCTGGTTCCATAGGAGAAGGGACCCTCGGTTGTTTTGCCGGTATATAAGGGGCTGACAATTTGAAAATTAAGAGGGATGCATTCTATGGAGCGTGTTATTATTATTGTTGTTGTTGTTCTAATATGCGAAGATCTTATTAAAGAAGATAGAGCCCCTCAAGGGCTGCCGCCGTGCGGATCAATTGATGGCGAAGAGACAAGAGTTCCAATCTGTAAACTGTAAGAAAACTCTAATGAAAATGTGTGACATCGACCTGCACGGTAGATTACAGAATGGTGTCTGGGAGGAGGTTTTTAGGACCAAGAGGCGCCTTGAAAGACCAAGGTTTGCTAGAAAGTGCTGGAGTGAGAAGCAGAGAGACAGTCAGAGAAAGTTAGATATGTACACATTATTTGTTTAAGAAAGTATCCGTAAGTGAAATGTTGAAAAGTACAGTAAGTGATCAAGAGGGCGTCAGGAGGTTATATTGGCAGCTAGGTAGGGAGAAAGTGCTGAAGGAACAAGCAAAGGCGAGCAGAAAGTTACAATGCATGTGATTTGTTGGCAGAGAGAAAGAAGAAAAGGTGTATAATACAAGATAGATAATAGATATATATGTGTGTATATATGTATATACTGTATGTGCAAATAGTTAACTGAGCTTGCTTTTAGAAGAGAAGGTTTTGTTGACATGTAGCTGCAGTCTGTGTAAGCTTTTCAAGGTCAAGAAGATAACAAAGCGAGAGAAAATGCAATAATAACCCTGGATAATATCTTTGCTTGCTGTAAAGGAATGAAGGCTTGAAATGAATTTAATTAATTATACTGTCTTAGTAGGCAGGAAATATAGCAATTTCTAAGGTATATTCTTACTTATACAGGGGTTGAAAATGAATGTTGCAAGGTCCCAGCATATGTGTTAATTATGAGTTCAAATGCAGGGAATAGTTAAGCTAAAACAATTCAGTCTGTGTTTCATATTCCTAGAGAGATAACAGATGTTTTGAAAAGGTGGGGGCTTTCAGACTTGACTCAAACTCAGGGTCACGTATTCTAAAATACTTCAGCGTTTAATACAGCATATAATAGCTTCAGTAAATAAAGAACCGCCGGAGCCGGAAGCCCGCAGAGCGGTAGGCGGGAGGCGGCATGAAAGGGTGAACGGGGAGGAGTGACGTCATCGGGCGCAACGGATTATGGGAGGGGGCGGGGCCTCCGTCGGGAGGCCCTATATAAGAGCGAACAAGCAGGAGAGAAGTCAGAGCGGCGAAAAGAAGGAGAACAAACAAGAGTAAAAAGAGCTGAAGACAACCGAAGAATCCCAGCGGAGTTCGGAGAGGAAGGGCGGCAGCGAAGGCAGCGGAGCGACGAGCGCTGAAGAAGAGTGTGGCAGCAAAGCGGCGAGAGCAGGAGAAGTCCGAGGTGCGCTGAAGCAAAGAAGGAAGAGAGGAAGGTCTGCAGCGGAGCGGCGAGCGCTGCAGAAGAGTGTGACAGCAAAGCGGCGAGAGCAGTAGAAGTCCGAGGTTCGCTGAAGTCGGCAGTGTCGGGAGAACAGAAGGAAGACAGCAGAGCGCAGAAGTAACAGCAAGCTGCGGCGATCAGAACACGGCAAGCAACATACCGGCCACGTTGCAACGATACTACAACTGAAGGAGTCCTGAGGAGGCGGAGCCTGGGCGATTAACAGGAAGTCACTGAAGAAAGAAGTAAAGGCCGAATTCTCACCAGCTGAAGAAATGGAGGCGGTCCTAGAACGAATTCGGGCAGCAGCGGAGGAGAGAGGCCTGGAATGGTTAGTACAACTATCAACACAAGGACTCATCGCAGGGGAAGTAACTACTTCAAGGTCTGCCGACATGAGGAACGCTGCAGCCCAGGACATGACGGCAGGTAGAGTACAGCCTTCAGGATCAATTCCTATGGAGGGAAGGAGTTCGGCAAAGGGTGCGGGGCCGGCGGCGGCAGCACCAGCGGGGCACACAAAAGAGCTAAGACCGCGGAGGGCCCGTGCACCAGAAAGGTTTAGCCCCGAGCACGGACCCTCGCGGGGCAAAAGGAGGCGGAGTGGCTCCCCGGCCCCCCCACATAACACGCTTCCCCTGGCAACACCAACAGGCAGGGGAAGCAAGGCGGGGAGAACTCCAGCGAGGCAAAGGAGGGCGGCAGGCAGCGTGGAGTCCCGTGCTGAGAGGGGGACGGGACCTACCGCTAGTCGCCAGGCAAAGAGCAGGAGGAGAGTAGGAGGCGGCGCTGCAGGACAGGAGCAACCCTGCAGCGAGTCTGGAGCACAGCGGCCCGGTACATCGACGGGTCAGACGGCAGGAAGAAATGAGGCGTCTGCAGGGCCAGCAGAGCGGTCGCAGCACAGCGGGGGTCAAGAGGAATCTCGATCGGGAGGTCCGGCGGCTGGTGGGCCCACAGCTCTCACGCGGCCAGGTGAGTCACACTCCATGTACAGTATGTCTTGTAATTTGAGTAATACAGAAAATGTACGTAATATGTATACGAGGTTTAGTAATGGTAATAATGCAGATAATGTAGGGGATATATATAACATGCATAGTAATGTTAACATGAATGAAAATGCAGGGGATATGTTTTCTATGTCTAGTCATGCTAATATCAGTGAAAATGTGGGGGATATGTGCGGGATGCCCAGTAATATTAATCGGGGGGTACTGGCTGGTAGCAATTTTGTGCAACAATTGGGGACTAGTGGATCTGCACCTAGCATATGCAACGATGCATCGGCAATGCTGGGTTTCATTGTAGAATTCTTGAGACGTCAGGGGGGGGGTGGTAATCCATCGCCTGTCACAGCATGGAGCTCACCATGCGCGGCGTCATCCAGTATAGAGGAAGGTCAGTTGCGACCCCTAGCTGGGGGGACTGGGGCAGGACAGGCGATTGGAAGCATCCAACACTTTTTCAGGAGAAAGAGGAGTCGTGGCGACATCTGCTGTCGCCGGGGTAAACCTACAGACGGAGGCAGTAACGGGGGCTTCAGAGGCAGGGGCAGCAGCAGGTGTTACGGTGTCAGTACAGACAGAAAGAGATGGGGAGGGAGTAAGGTTAGACGACAGAGCAAAGGGCGAAGTATACGTCTGCTTTGAGGGACCTCTGGGGGCGCATCTCAAAAAAGAGGTTAGGGAAAAGATTTGGAAGGACGAATATGTGGAGATATTCTCCCTCCTCCCCTTGGAAAAATTTAATTTGGACAAGGGGAAGAGAACGGACTTTAAAAAAGAGGAGGAAGAGAAGAGGAGATGGCGCTTGATTCCCCAGACGTTTGCTAATTGGCTACAAGCGTTTGCCATTTTAGCCAGCGTGATTGGTGAAAAAGCGCCGGAAAATTGTTCCGGCCTTTTTTGCTACATGGACTCAATAGGGGAGGCTTATAGGGTATACGGGGGCCAAACATGGATACGTTACGATGAGCAATTTAGACAGCGTAAGGCAGTGCGCCCATCTATCAGATGGGAGCACAAAGATATAGGCCTATGGTTGAGAGTAATGGCCCCCGCACGATTTGGACAGCCCTTTCAGGGAAATGCCGGGTCTTTCAGCCTGGCCAATAGTTCAGCGGGGGGCCAAGGCAGCACAGCGGGAGGGAGCAGGCTCGGGTACTGTTGGCAATACAATGAGGGACAGTGTAAGTATGGGGCAACATGCAAATTCCGGCATGCCTGCTCCCATTGCAGTGCAGGCTCCCACGGAGCGGCACGGTGCTTTAAAAAGGGTAAGGGTAAAGCCCATGGCGGTTTTACAAAAAGGGACGACCCCGGTGATTTTGGAAGAGATGTTACATCATCTAAGTAGGTATCCTAATAGAGAGAAGGCGGATTTGCTGTATAAGGGTTTCAGGGATGGGTTTCACATCCCTGCCCCGTCGCATGCGGTCCCCTTTTCGTTAAAAAACTTGCGGTCAGCATTAGAGTTCCCGGAGGTGGTGTCAGAAAAGATAAGAAAGGAGGTAAGGTTGGGGCGTATGGCAGGGCCATTTAAAGAACCGCCTGTGCCACATTTCGTGGTGTCTCCTTTGGGGGTGGTCCCAAAGAAGGAGCCGAAAAAATTTCGGCTTATACACCACTTATCTTATCCTAAGGGAGCATCGGTGAACGATGGAATAGACCAGGAGCTTTGTTCGGTTGTGTATACCTCGTTCGATGCGGCGTTGCAATGGATACGTAGGTACGGGAAGGGAGCATTAATGGCAAAGGCGGATGTAGAATCCGCGTTTCGACTGCTCCCAGTTTCAAAGGAAAGCGTTAGATTGTTGGGGTGCTATTGGGAAGGGGATTACTTTGCGGATCGTTGTTTACCCATGGGATGCTCCATCTCGTGTGCATACTTCGAGGCTTTCAGTTCCTTTCTAGAATGGGTGGTAAAGGACACGGCTGCGGTGCAGTCGATCATTCATTACCTAGACGATTTTTTGTGTGTGGGCCCTGGGGGATCGCCCGTGTGTGCGAGCCTGCTGGGCACTTTACAATGTGTGTCAAGGCGGTTCGGGGTGCCGTTGGCTCCCGATAAGACGGAGGGCCCAACTACGTGTTTAAGCTTTCTGGGCATCACCATCGATTCCATTGCGATGGTCTGTCGCTTACCTAAGAAAAAATTGGAGGACTTACGGGAGGAGGTGCGCGCTGCGCTAGGAAGTAAGAAAATTACGCTAAGAGGGCTGCAGTCACTGTTGGGCAAACTTAACTTTGCATGCAGGATTATGCCCATGGGTCGGGTGTTTTGCAGACGGCTGGCGTTAGCAACAGCAGGCATCCGGGCACCCCACCATTTCATTCGTTTGCTGGCCAGCCACAAGGCAGACCTAACGATATGGGCTACCTTCCTTGAAAAATATAATGGCAGGTCGGTAATCATGGGCGAGGTTAGTAATAATATAGACTGGGAGCTATATACTGACGCAGCGGGCAGCACGGGATTCGGGGCCTATTTCCAAGGGAAATGGTGCGCGGGGGAGTGGCCGGAGAAGTGGAAGCAGGAAGGCTTGATACGGAACTTAGTGCTATTGGAGTTATTTCCAATAGTGATGGCCATCATGCTATGGGGGGAATACTTTCGGGACAAAAAAGTGAAATTTCACTGTGACAACTTGGGGGTAGTGCAGGTGATTAACACCCTGTCGGCATCATCCCCCCCGGTGGTAAACTTGCTGCGTCACTTAGTGCTCGAAGCATTGTCGTTAAACATGTGGATAGTGGCGGCTCATGTACCCGGTGTTGACAATTCTATTGCGGATGCTCTCTCTCGGTTTCAGTGGGAGCGGTTCCGGACACTGGCGCCGGGGGCAGAGAGGAAGGGGAGAGAGTGCCCGGATCGAATTTGGAACATGGTAAGCGAGCAGTGAGGGGCCTGTTAGAGCGGTCATTGGCTCGGCGAACCAGGGTAGCGTATAGCGCAGCGTGGAACGAATGGGAAGAATGGGTGAGAAAGGAGGGGGGCACGGACTCAGAAGAAGACAGAGTAGGTATGCTACTGAGCTGGTTGGGTAGAAGTGCGGAAAGTGGTAGGTCAGTGGCGCAAGTAAACCAATTTATAGCAGGGCTGGCATTTGGGTTCAAGTTAAGGGGAATGGGGGACGTGACAAAAAAGTTTTTAGTAACACAGGCGCTGAAGGGGTTCAGGAGAGGTAAGGAGAGTGTAGACACTAGGCGACCAGTTTCCTTTGACATATTAGAAAAATTGGGTACAGCTTTGGATACGGTGTGCAGAAGTGATTTTGAGATACGGTTGTTCAGGTCAGCTTTTTCTCTGGCATTCTTTGGAGCATTCAGGATAAATGAATTGGTGTCTCCAAGCAAAAAGACCGGGGGAGGGTTGCAGGTAGAGGACGTAAGGTTAGTTGAAGGGAGGCTGGAGTTGCGGATCCGCCGGTCAAAGACAGATCAGCAAGGTCGGGGAAAGATTATTAAATTGGGCGAGGTGCCGGGGGCGCTCATGTGCCCTAAGAGGACTTGGGAGCAGTATAGGGGAGGGTTAGAGTCTGGAACAGGCCCCCTGCTGTGCCATGAGAATGGCCAATTTTTATCTCGCTTCCAATTCATAACTATATTTAAGCGGACACTGGAAGCGGCAGGGTTTGATAAAGAACAATTTGGGTCACACTCATTTAGGGTGGGAGCAGCGACAGAGGCATCGGTGAGGGGTATGGGGGTGGAAGCTATAAAAAGAATAGGTCGCTGGGAATCCAGACGTTTCAGATCCTATGTACGCCCTCACCTACTTTAAAGAAAAGGTCAGGGTGAGGGTGGGGGGGGGTGGGGGGGGAGTAAAATAGTAGGAGCAACCGTTACTAAATTATGCCGGTAATTTTGTTTTACAGATGAGCATCCAGCGTTAGTGTGGATCTTAGGCCACTCTTATGTCTTTTGGGGGGCGGAGAGAGCGGGAGCACGACCCAACGGCAGGCAATTACGGTTCCCTAACAGCGAAGCAAGGATAAAGTGGATGGGCATTAGAGGCATGTCCTGGGGCGCGGTTTTGGAGGAGGTAGAAAGGAGGGTGAGAGGGGATAGAGCGCCGGACGTATTAGTCATTCATGCAGGGGGTAATGACCTGGGGAAGAGGAGATTTAGGGACCTATCGAGGGATATTCGGTATGACTTCCTTAGGTTACAGGAGTCATACCCGGGAATAGTCGTGGTATGGTCAGAGCTAGTGCCGAGAAAAGTATGGAGGGGAGCACGGTCAGAAAAGGGGCTGAACAGGGCGAGAGTTAAACTAAACAAAGAAGTCTCTCGTTTTGTGGGCGGAAAAGGGGGCATAGCAGTGCGGCACATAGACCTAGAAAAAGGCACGGGTAACTATTGGAGGTCAGACGGCGTTCATCTGAACGACATAGGGATGGACCTATGGATGGAAGGATTGCAAGAAGGCATCGAGCGAGCGCTGGCAGTGTGGAGGGCGGCGCAGGCTCAAGAGGGTCGAGCCTCGCTTGCGGTGGCGGGGGATGGAGAGGGAACCTTGGAGCCCGTGTAGAAGGTAGTAAGGGGAATGGTGGGGGCTAACTAGCCTCCCCCGTTCCTCTCCTTTTTCGAGTTGGGGACCTGTCGCCTCCAGGGTATAGGGCGGACCCCTGATAGGGGGAGGAGAGGCTAGCCAGGCCTGGCTAGCCGGCCTCGGGGTCGGTAAACGATGGCGGCCGGAGGTTAAAAGGGGAGCGTCTTTGGGCTCCCGAGTCTGCCGACCTGCGGCGGGAGGAAATAGTTAAAAAGTTAGTGGGGATAGCGTCGCCTGAGTCGGCCAAGTTGCGGCAGGTGACCGGGACAGCTATCTCCTTGTAAGGGTGAGGCGGCAGTAGGTGGCAGACACAGGGGTGCGGCTCCAAGGTCCTTTACAGGTATCGGGATATAGTCATCATTAAGGTTGATGTTGAAACAAGTTTAAAATGTATTTTATGTTGTTTGTGTTAATAAATGGCTGCTGTGGCCAAATTTATCCAACTGAAGGTGTCGGTGGTTTGTTCGTCGAATGGCGAGGGAGGGGGAATGGGGAAGTAAGGCCATTAGCAGCAACGAATCCGTTCTACCCGGGTCAAGAACCGCCGGAGCCGGAAGCCCGCAGAGCGGTAGGCGGGAGGCGGCATGAAAGGGTGAACGGGGAGGAGTGACGTCATCGGGCGCAACGGATTATGGGAGGGGGCGGGGCCTCCGTCGGGAGGCCCTATATAAGAGCGAACAAGCAGGAGAGAAGTCAGAGCGGCGAAAAGAAGGAGAACAAACAAGAGTCCCACCCGCCCGCCCTAGAAGAAAAAAAAAAGGGGGGGAGGTGGGGACAGGAGAAGGAGTCTTGTCATAGCAGCGGGGGATGGAGAGGGAACCTTGGAGCCCGTGTAGAAGGTAGTAAGGGGAATGGTGGGGGCTAACTAGCCTCCCCCGTTCCTCTCCTTTTTCGAGTTGGGGACCTGTCGCCTCCAGGGTATAGGGCGGACCCCTGATAGGGGGAGGAGAGGCTAGCCAGGCCTGGCTAGCCGGCCTCGGGGTCGGTAAACGATGGCGGCCGGAGGTTAAAAGGGGAGCGTCTTTGGGCTCCCGAGTCTGCCGACCTGCGGCGGGAGGAAATAGTTAAAAAGTTAGTGGGGATAGCGTCGCCTGAGTCGGCCAAGTTGCGGCAGGTGACCGGGACAGCTATCTCCTTGTAAGGGTGAGGCGGCAGTAGGTGGCAGACACAGGGGTGTGGCTCCAAGGTCCTTTACAGGTATCGGGATATAGTCATCATTAAGGTTGATGTTGAAACAAGTTTAAAATGTATTTTATGTTGTTTGTGTTAATAAATGGCTGCTGTGGCCAAATTTATCCAACTGAAGGTGTCGGTGGTTTGTTCGTCGAATGGCGAGGGAGGGGGAATGGGGAAGTAAGGCCATTAGCAGCAACGAATCCGTTCTACCCGGGTCAGATACAATGTCTCAGTCACTCAGCAAACTTTTTTCACATAATTTGTCATAAATAGCGCTCATTCACAATCTCATCTCAATAGAATCATGTACTTTATAACATTATAGCACTCACCTCAATGTTTTTCAACTGATGTATGTTTGTTTGTCAGACTTTTTTTGTCTGTGCATCTGTATGTACTGGTACACCTTCAATAGGGGGTGACGGAGCAGACTTGAGTGCATGGATGGATGAGAGTTAGTGACCCGTGTTCGGGCTTTGGTGAGTGTGTGATGCAGGTAATGACTGGGGATAAAAGTCCCCCCCATGCATGGGACTTTGCTTGGTTGAGATGTGGACGTGTAGACTGTTAAGCTGAAATGAGCTGTGAAAAAAGACGCAAGCGACCAATATCGAAGGGGTGGAGCTAGATGATGTAATAGTACGTAATGTTTCATCCCTCTTCTCGACAAGGGAGGGGGTGAGGATCTTGAGCAGCTAGTAAAAGTTTTTGTTTTGTTTTTTTCTCCTGTCTCAAATTTGATAAGACATTGCAGGCAGGATCAGACTAATAATGAATTCACTTAAAGGATCTCACATTTCAAATATGAATAGATGTTTGTAGATTATTCTGCCCCGATGTAACTCATGTCTCTGTTATTGGTGCTAACATCTTACAGGCCTTATCTGCATCCATCAAATCTTTTTACAATGTTGTACTAACTTAAACCCGGCTACTATTCTTCCAATTGAGTACCCGGGTTCAAAGGGGGGGAGAAGAAGGCATAGGTGATCTAGGTATTGCAAGTCAGCCATTTTTAAATTTTTTGCAAGCCATTTTTACATTTTTTAAATTTTTTGCAACAAGATTCTGATCTTTTTGAAATAGAATACCAGCCTGATTGTCTAGCAGTGATGCAACAAGAAAATTTAAGTTTTAAAAAGTTACTGAAAGCCCTTGTTAATAATGCATATTTTGAGTTGTTTTTTATAGATGGTACCCAGGGTGATTGACGACTCCACACTGGATATGCAGTGGTTACACAACAAGATGTCCTAAAAGCAGAACCTCTGCCTCCCTCCGCATGTCTCAGCACAAGAAGCGGAATTAAAAGCACTCACGGAGGCGTGTAGAGTGGAGGAAGGTAAGACGGCAAACATTTACTCTGACTCCCGGTATGCATTTGGCATAGCTCATGATTACGGCCCAACATGGAAGGCCAGACAGTTTTTTACCTCAGCAGGACAGCCAATTAAGAATGTTGCAGCGGTGCAGAGCCTCACGGAGGCTCTACTTCTACCTGACAAGGTGGAAAGCTCGCACCAATTCCTACACCGGAGAAGCGAGAGGCAACGCCATCACAGACCACACAGCAAAGGCAGCGGCCCTCAAGCCGTGGAAGAACAGAAGAATTTGATAAAAACTTTGGACTTTGATAAAAATTTGGACTTTGATAATAACTTTGGACTTTGATAAAAACTTGGACTTTGATATGCTAAAGACTTTACAGTTACAAGCCAGCAAGGAAGAAAAGGAAAAATGGACTAAAAAGGGATGGTGTATGGCGAACAGTCAACAGCACTTGCCTACCATGATCCCTGTGCCCCATGATGGCCCAGCTGATGCACAGAAAGACGCACCTCTCAAAGCAGCAATGATGTCGACGCTTGAACGAGGACGGGGGGCTCCTGGGTTTTCTGTAGCTGCTGCATCATTTGTCCAATTTTGCATGATCTTTGCCGTAAGCAACAGGGCAGAAGTAAATTTGCCACATCACACTTGCCTAGACCACTCTACCCATATCAGGGATTGCAAATTGGCTACACTCAGCTCCCACTTGTTGGGAAGTATGAATATGTGCTTGTTGTTGTTGATTTCTTTTCAGGTTGGAGACCTACCCTGTTACCAAAGTAAATAAGCAGGTAACCGCACAGAAGCTCATGAATGAGGTAATCCGCAGATACGGGGTACCGGAAGTAATTGAGTCAAACAAAGGTACACACTTCACAGGTGAAATAATGCAACACATCATGTCTGTTTTGGGTATATTCCAGGCTTTTCACACACCCTACCATCCGCGGAGTAGGGGGAAAGTAGATACAAAAGGCAATGGAGGAAATGGGTAAATTTTGAATTGAGTGTCTTCCATTAGTTTTTCTTTTTTCCAGGAGGATACATGCCACAGTAGCTGAGTTTGGGGAATGATTTTCTTGTTAATTTTGTCATAGGCCTCCCCAAGGAATTGTCATTAATGCATTCTGCAGTCTCTGCTTTTCTCCCAGGTCCTACAGATGAGTGTCACAATCTGAAACCAGGTGACAGGGTCTATGTGGAAAAGTTTGAGAGAGAAACCCTGTTTGAATGTCCCTACCAGATGTTGCTTACCACCCCAACTGCAGTCAAGCTCGAAAGAAAGCCCACTTGGATCCACACTTCGCACTGCAAAAACTAATGATCCTGCATATCCTTTACATGCTATAATGTGGTACAATTCCTCTAACACACACCTTTGACTACTGTACATTAGCCCCCTGTTTCAGAACAAATTAATACAATCAAATGTGCAATATGAAGACTATACTGAGGGTAAGAATCCAACACCGCATCGTGCTAAGAGAGAAGTCGATGCTCCAGGTGGTAACTTTGACCCACATGTGTACATAGATACAATAGGAGTGCCAAGGGGGGTGCCAGATGAATTTAATTCTAGAGATCAGGTTAAAGCAGGTTTTGAGTCCTTATTTGCTATTGTCACTGTTAATAATAATGTAGATTGGATGAATTATATCTATTACAATCAGCAGAGGTTTATAAACTACACCAGAGATGCTTTGCAAGAGTTAGCTGACCAGTTAGGGCCCACTGCATCCATGGCCCTAGAGTGGCCCTGGATATGATTTTAGCAGAAAGAGGTGGGGCATGTAATTTCATGTATGTGTATTATCCCTTTGATCAAAAAGAGTATGAGTAAGGGACTGGATAATATGACACCAACATTTCCCTTGTTTGAAAAAGATGAAGAGCCAGTTCCGATAATGCCAACCACGTACGTTACCAGAAGAATGGAGAAATGTACTAGTACTGCGCCTGTCCCGGTCTCATAAGATGAACTGTCAGTGGACTTCCCATTTGCCTAGGGATAGTGCAGAAGACCTTAGGTTCCGGCGAGGGCACACCCTGTGGAGTGTTAACTCGTACAGATAGAGGGTATGGATGCCCGGAAATAAGCCCAGGGAATCCATGGCCTCCTTCTGAGGTGAGGTAGGGATCCCCCTCCTAGGAGTAGGGACTTACGGGCAGTGGAGAAACCCTGATGCAAGGGAGAGACGACCGAGGAAGAGTGCAAGGTCTGGTACTTGATCTCCATATAAGTTTTTAGGGGGGTTTGTGAGGGTATATGTATATATTGCCATATGTTTTTTATGCTTTATACCTATATGCAAGTTCTATTCAATTCCAAATGAGAAAAAAAACTTATATGTCGCCTTACATCAGATATTCCAAAGGCCTTGCGAGACAAAGACAAAATGTATCTTAAAACCCAGCAAAGGAAGAACCAGACACAAGGACGCGTACTTGGCTGTTTTTCCAGAGGCGCCGTAGCAAGATAACAAATGTTCAATTATGCATCTGAACTTTCACTGTCTCAGGCCGGAAATCCGGACTTCCCATTTATGGTTATGAGCCCATCACCCATTCCTGGTGATGAGACAAAGGGTATAAGATCTCATGTAATCTGTAATAAAGCACGAAGCGCAGTCATGTCCCCGTGTGAGAAACTATACCAGACCTCTGTGTGGTGTCTCTTCTTACCGCCGGCAGCGGGGCAAGTGGGGTGGGCCTGATTGGTGCTGTACTTAGAATTTTACCCTGACATAAGGAGCAATTATTTCCAACAGTGGTTGAGATTGAGAGGTGCAGAGGAAGACTTGGATGACTCTTATTGAGGTATAATAACCTCAATATGTACAATACCATAAACCGTAGTTTACCTACAGCATTAAAGGGGTTGCATGATATTAGAAAAAAGCATCTCCTCATTAGCTAGGATACCCTAGAAATAGAATGAAATGCAAGGAGCCAGCAATATAAGCGCATTAAAGGGGTTGTCCCAAGAAAACAACTTTTCGTATGCCCTGTTGGGGGCATATAGAATTTTAAAGAGCAGAGTCCCCTCTCTTTGGGCAGGGATACAACTCTAAAAAGTTGCTTTGTATGAGTGGCTCCTGTTTGGTAGACTTTGAGATGTCCTTGTATCACATGGATGGTCATTCATTTGAATGGCCATTGTGTAATACTACATTCCCCCTACAATGGCTACTGTAGGAGAAATGCCTGGCTGGCCAGACTTTTCCCAACAACCGTAGTTATTTTTTGGGGGTGTCAGGAGCATGACCTGATCAGCTATACAGGGACTACATTTATATAGGGATTTCTCTGATAAGACAACCAGTTTACGTTTTTTATGGGGGGGGGGTTAAGTGTTCCTCTATGCTATTCAAAAGGGAGATGAACTGTGGCACAAGAATATCCCCTCCTTAAATTACCTTACAAGAACTAGAAATTCTTAAGAAAAGACAGAGAGGGTTCAGGGTAACATCCATATGAACACCTAAAGAATGGCGGCACCTTCATTGAGGAATATGTGATTCTGATATAATATATTGCACTGAAATGACATTTCTTGTGGGTGACTTGGTTGTGGTCTCTTATGAGAGATCTCTAAAGGCCCATTTACAAACACCGATTATCGCTCAAAATTCATTCAAAAGCCGTCTTTTGAGCGATAATCGTTGTGTCTAACTGCGCTGTCATCATGCAGTTTTCGTTAGGCCATTGCTGATCATTGCCTTTCAACATGCTGAAAGACAACGATGAGCCTTATCAGGAATTCACAGTGGGATACGGCTGATACTATTGTTTTGGCTGTATCCTGCTCCCTGAACACAGGCGAGGTATGAAAAACAAAGCGGCCCAGCTTTTTTCTGCATCCCCTGCTCGGAACACTCAGCTGTATAATAGCTGGACGCTCTGAGCAGAGAACAGCTGGATGCAGAAGACAAGCGGCCCTGCTTGTCTTCTGCATTCCCCGCTCAGAGAGCTCGGCTGTATTACCGCCAGGCGCTCCGAGCAGAGAACAGCTGGATGCAGAAAACAATGGGCCCAACTTGTCTTCTGCTTCCCCGATCGGAGCACAAGGTGATCGCTCAACGTCTGAGTGAACACCTTGCGCTGAATGCACACAACGATTATCGCTCAAAAGTTGCTCAAAAGACATCTTTTGAGCAATAATCGTTGTTTGTAAATGGGCCTTTAGAGATCTCGCATTGATTAAAATCATGATTGTAATAATTATCATTGCGTATAAATGCTACCATTGTTAGTTTTCGAACGAACAATGATTTTCAGTTCAGCCTACCATCTGGGCATGAGGCTCTGAAATCTATTGATTAATAGACTAGGGATAGAAAAACCGAGAGTTGTAAGTATAGGACAAAGGGAGGCCATACTATAGACACCCAGTTTATTATTGCAACCTGGGTTTGTCTCCTGGGGCCTATACGATGTCCTGGGACTCCAGTAGTTAATGAAGGCTAATGCTGGCATCTACTGATTTGAGCTAGTGCTACTGAGGTGTATGTCCACAGATATATGCACCCAGAATATTGGGGTACTACTGGATCTTACACCTTCTATAGTAGGCGATAAACAAACACAGCCTACATAAATAGCGCTTTGCTATATTCTTAGCAGCTTTTTGAGGGTGTCATTCCAGTTGACAAACAATGAGGTTACATCTATTGGGCTGTTTTTCCATTGGAGAAATAATCTGTTCCTGAGGAGTTGCATCACAGCAACAGAAAAACGTCAAATCATAATATGAAAAGAACCAAAGATTGAATAAAAATCATAAGTTAGTCTCATACGACAAATTAATCACCCTAAACTTACTCCGACATTGTAGTAATGTGCGTCTATAAGCACCTTTCCTGAATGCTACAATGTGGGTGGAAGTCACCATTCAGATCCGGTTCATCCCTCATTGGGTCAAGGTAGTGCTGTCTACAAACCTGTTTGATCCGGATATAATATCTTTCCGGAAATTTAGTGGTGGATTAGGTATCATATTGAGTGACACTAGTGTATGTTGTATGTCAGTGTGTGTCCAGGTATTTAAATTTTTTAAATATTAAAAGATACATTTTGTATCCAATCCTCTAATCAGTGTTCCTGTGTATGGTGTTGCATTTGTTTAAATGCAAAAAAATGACAGGAAACAGAGCAAAAACTATTTTTTCTAAACCCAGTGGGGCATATTTACTACTGAACATTCTTTGCGCCACATTTGATATGTTTTAGACATTTTCTGACACTCTTTTTTTTCACTGTGTCCAACAGAGGGGCATTCTTTATAGAAAAGAAAAAGGGAGTATGACCTAAATGCAACACTGTGCGCCAAAAATGGAGCAATTTTGGTCATTAACTGTGCCAACTAATAGGTGGCACAAAGTTAGACTAGACAGTCTTAAAATTTGACAGATTTATCATCCAGCAGAGGCACTTTGATAAAGTACTAGTAAATCTGCTCTGCTGTGTGTAAAACTACCCTAAGGACAGGGGCGTAACTATAGGGGATGCGGTTGCACCTGGGCCCAGGACCCTTAGGGGGCCCATAAGGCCTCTCTTCTCCATATAGGAAGCACAGGACTATGAATAAAGCATTATAGTTGGGGGCCCTATTACAGGTTTTGCATTGGGGCCCAGGAGGTTCAAGTTCTGTCTCTGCCTAAGGGTATGTTCACATGGCAGAATTCACCATGGAAAAATTCCACGTGACTTCCGCCTCTAAAATCCACATAAAAAAGTAGCATCGTGCAGATTCATATGCAGAATTTGTCCTGTCAATGGTCAAAATCTGCATACGGAATTTCGAAGTAGAAAGATGTGAAAACTAAAAAGAACTGACAAGTCACTTCTTGATGTGGAAACATACTGAAACTAAATCTTCCAGGTCGAAATTTCGCACAAGGATTTTTCCCATTGACAGGATAAATTTTGCAGGCAGATCCGCGTGAAACAATGCGTCAAAAAGACGCATATTTTAAAAGTGGAATTCATGTGGATATTTACACGTAGTGCAATTAGTGTGGATGTTCCAGAAAGAAAATTGGAATCAAAATCTGCATCGAACTCCATGTCAGAAAGTGCACCATTGCTGTGGATTTTGACATGGATCCACCGCAGATTTCACCTCTTCAAAGAGTGAAAACGGTTGCAAATACGTTTCAAAAACCACATCAAAATCCAGAACAATGGTGCGGAATTTGCTGCAGATATTTCATTGTGGAAAACCTGCATTGATTCCTTTACGTGTAACCTTCGGGTATGTTTACATATTGCTTATTTACTATAGATTTTGTCAAAACGTTTGTGCAGATTTCAACCCCGCAGATCTGCCCCAAAATTGTGACAAAATCCTCAGCACATCAGTGACTCTAAACTGAGGGCGGTTCTACACACATTTACTAATACTGTACGATAAGTACAACAATGCCAAATCTTCTGCTTCTATAGAGATGGTTGTCGCATACAGCAAGGCAAGGGGAAGGAGGAAGACTTAGATTGTGGAGTGACTGGTACCCAACTTTCCAAGACACTGAACAAGCAACCATGAGCCACAGCCACAATTCCACAGCAATCCACCTGGCCCGGCCTTGCACTGCAAACCAATTTGTCCCGTACTGGACAGGAGAAGAGAGAAGGGACGAAACCTATCAATCCCACCTCTGTCTTCAATCACTCTGCAGTATTGCAAGCTGGCAGTCGTTAGAATACAGGCTGATTTGTACCCATCTTTCCCAGGCTCCTGCACACGTGCGAAGCAAAAGCTCAAATCATCTACCTGATCCGTTCTAACGCACTCCAGAGCTCTACAATATGCATACAGCTGCCACCACCAATTTATTAATGATAAATTGGAACCCGATTTATGAATACAATCTTTGGAGAATATGGTTTTGTGTTAACATGGACATGGTCCACTAATTAATTTAAAGTTTAATTCTCAAAAAAAAAAGAGCAGTTCTTATTTACAGAAAAATACAAAAATGATGTTATAACATAATTGGCAAGAGACTTGCATATGATATCACAGACAGTAGAATAACTGGTATTAAAATAAGTGTTACCATTCTTATGCATGGAGTTCCGTGGGGGAAATCGGAACAGTCCTCATGTAAGTGACCTCCAAGTGGCTGACCCTTTGGGGTCCGTTAGCTCCCACTTTTAAAGGATCCCTTAGTACACACCTTCTCCCCGCCCACTATGAGGTCACACAGAAAAGGCAGGGTTGGGTCTGTAGGAACTGTGAAAAATCATAAATCCCTACTTTCAGACATATAATAATAATAATAATCTTTATTTGTATAGCGCCAACATATTCCGCAGCGCTTACATAGACAGGGGGAATACAGAAGGACAAAATACAAACATTACAGAATCACGGTTACATATAGTAATCAGTTGATGGAAACAATAGGGGTGAGGGTCCTGCTCCAACGAGCTTACATACTACAAGTATTGGGGTGATACAGAGGGTAAAGGGGCTGGAGATGTGCACAGTATGGCGAGGTGGAGAGTGAGCGATGCTATACACATAGACAATGGTCAGACATTTAGCCGTGTGACGGCAGAAACGGTGTGACTGCAGGAGCGGTTTATGATGGCTAGCAGGGATTGCAGTCAGTAGGTCAGGGAGCATGTTATCAGGCGGAGTACAGAGAGGTTTGTTTAGGGAATGCGGTATGCCTCCCTGAAGAGGTGCGTTTTTAGAGCACGCCTGAAGTTCTGCGAGTCCTGGATTGCTCGGGTAGCCTTTGGTAGTGTGTTCCAGAGGACCGGTGCTGCTCTGGAGAAGTCTTGGAGGCGGGAATGAGAAGTTCGAATGAAAGGGGCACTCAGTTTGGTTTCATTAGCAGAGCGGAGAGCCCGGGCTGGTTGATGGATTGAGATGAGGGAGGCGATACATATCTTCATACGCGGTTAACTGATCAGGAAAATGAGCCCAGCATATTTTTAATCATGACTTTACCTATGCCCTGAGTCCACACATGAGCAGCTTTGGGTGTATCTTGTCCGAGATAAGCGATTCTTGGTTCCTGGGCATCGTGCAGATAGGGGAGTCCCTGCATCTTATTTGAGGTGATGCAAAATTTCACGAAATACCCTTGTCAGCGGGCTGCAACGTACCGATCTTTCATCATTTCAAATTACATTTTTTCTTTGTCTGGAGCGACTGACCTTTGTTAACTTTGGCTCCAAAAGTTATCAGGCCTGGTTACGGCCATCTGGGCCAGTAGGGGGGAGCCTGTTCCTCTTTTTATCTACTAATATGTATGTCTATCTCTCTGATATCTATCTTCCTGTCTAATATCTATCTATCAATCTATTACCTCATCTAGTAAGGGCAAATTCAAAGGGGTAGGATGTCAACTCAGTTTTCCCAGTGTCCTGAATCGTAGCTGATTGATACTGGACAGCTGGGGGAACACTTTATTCATCTACTTATATTGCAATGGTCACATTTGCTGTTGATCAATTAAATCAAGGGTATTTTCTTAGCAGCACCGGCTGCTACTTACCTTCTTAAAAAGGGGTTTTCTGGGCAAAAACTAGCGATCCTCAGCATAGGTCATCATTAGGTAATTTCTGGGGATCTGCCGCTCGGAATCCCGTGCAATGTCCCGGTCACATGGCCCGCTGTCAATGCCGTAGGCAGGACGTGTGTCATAGGGGATGTGGGAGGAAGTGTCCTGGCTGACTTCACTCCCACTGAAATCAATGGGCGCTGAAGCTGCTAGTACACTTCCAGCACTTACACCTCCGACACAGGGGACGGGGTTGTTAGAGTATAAAAAAATGTTTTCAATGGCTGGGCATGATATAAAATAAAATAAGTAATACTTACCTCTCTTTGCCCCCTGGCTCCAGTGAAGACCCCACTGTCAGCTCAGTCAGCCATAACATTAAAACCATTGACAATGTTATTCACTTCTCATAATTACCGTATATACTCAAGTATAAGCCAAGACAATAAGTTTCCCCACAAAAAACTGCGAAAACTTATTGACTCGAGTATAAGCCGAGCTATACTCCAGTATATACTAGGTAAACCCCCCCCCCTCCTTACTCACCTCCCAGCCGGTGTCTGTGCGACAAGCTGCTTGAATCTTCCCAGCTGTCATCCCCCGCCATCCTCTCTGCTTAGCTCTGTTAGTGCTGTGTAAGTAAGCGCTGGGATTGGATTGAGTGCCAGACAATCACAGTTGGCGCTCGATCTAATCACAGCGCTTACTTACACAGCACTGATGGCAGGAATTTGAAAGCCGAGCAGGGAGAATTCTAAAGCAGCTGGATTGGCTGTGAATGATCGGGCGCCGGCTGTGATTGGCCGGCGCTCGATCCAATCACAGCTCTTACACAGCGCTAACGGCGGGGGACGACAGAGCCAAGCAAAGAGAATGGCAGGGGATGACAGCGGAGAGAATTTCAGCAGCCTGCCGCACCGCTGCCGGAGACACGGACGCCGGCTGGGAGGTGAGTATGGAGGTTTTTTTTTAAGCCTCCCCTTACTCGAGTATAAGCCGAGGGGGGGTTTTCAGCACAAAAGAATGTGCTGAAAAACTAGGCTTATACTCGAGTATATACAGTATCTCATTTAGAAAATACAAGCAAAAAAGGACTGTGCGTCGGCACAACATTCTTGTATTAATGGGTCGGGAGGAGTTGTGTTTCGCCCAGAAGTCACTGAAGGTCTTTTGAATGTGTTGAGTTTGCAGAAAGGAGAAAGTCTGGCAGTGCAGTAGGATCTGTCTCATTTCTTCGGGGGTTTTGTGTATTACGGTTTGTAAATCCTCTATTCGACTGTCTCGAGCCTCTCTCCAAACACTGGCCACTGAGGGAGCCCCAGCAACTTGCGTAGAGTTTAGATTGGGGTCTTTGGTGAGGGTTTTGGTGCTAAGGATTCACTAAGTCTGTCCCAGGTCTCGCAGGGGCCCCTAAGTAAGGGATTGAATTTGCTCTGTAAGTATTTTTAGAGGGGAACTAAAGGTTATCCAGCAAGGAATCACCGTGGACACTCTCAACTAGTGCACGCAACAATGGATCCCCAGAGGGAAGTGTTAGGGCAATCCAGTAGTTGAGTTGTACTGCTCTATAGAGCAAACCAAACCTACTTTTCTTACATTATGGGAAAAAGATCTGGGCATTTCTCTTTCAAACACAGACGCTAAACTTATCCTGAAGATGGCCTATCGCCGTGTATTCTCATGCAAGAGAGCCATTATAAGTTACTGGTTCGATGGTACAAAACACCTCAATGGCTATTTGATTACAAACTAGCTCCCCATAATCGTTGCTGGAGATGTGATTCTGGAATTGGATCCTTCTCCCATATTTGGTGGGACTGCCCAGACATTGTCCTCTTCTGGAGAGAGGTAGAGACATTGCTTAGAACATTCCTCCCAAATCTAACCATCACGGCAGACATGATCTTCCTCTGGAGACCTTCACCTAGCTTCCATCCCCTGAAAAACAAGCTGGCAGCATTCCTCCTGGATGCCGCCAAGGCCTTGATTCCGCTTAACTGGCTACAAAAAACACACCGTTCCATAGCTCAATGGAAGGAAAAAAACAGATTTGCTCTGCAATCTAGAAGAGCTCTCAAGCTGGTCAAAAGGCTCACACGACAACTTTCTCCAGATCTGGAGCCCATGGAGAGCATGGAGACAGAACCCCAAACCCATTATAGCCCCAAAAGCGATTAAGACAAAGATGCTTGCGGGAAAGCCTCTCAATCCTCCCCCTGGGAGAGAGACACTACTACCCTCCCCTAAGCTATCACTTCGCGGGGACCCCGGAGGCTGGACCTCGATCACAGACTGAGGACGGCGGGCTGTGCGCATGTCGGCATGTGAGCAGGTGAGACCTATTGGAGATGGCCTCAGGATGCAATCTCCCTCCTGTCCTCATGCTCACCCTTATGGCCCCCCCCAGTCCTCCCTCACCACACACCCCAAATCCCTCTCCCCCGTCCCCACCCACTCCACCTATCACCGTCTATACTCCGCACTTAGCTAGCTCTTATTTTCTACTCTTTAGTTCTGATATTCTTGTCTTTTACTTAAGATAGTTAATATAGAATATGTTTATTTGATGCTCTGACCAATTGATGCTCAACCAGGTCCTCAATACACAGCGTACAATAGGTATGACTACTAATGTGGATCTGATGTTTGATTCCCCAGCAGGAGGAGCATTTATCTTTTTCTCCCTTCCTTTTGTCTGTGCATGTTTTCTGTTGCAATTTTTCATTGTATGGAATATGTATAAAAAAAAAAACCTGCAATAAAAATTTGATAAAAAAAAAAAGACTATGGATTTAAGAATAGAGATAAGAGAATATACTCGTTTCGAGTAATTACTCGATCGAGCACCATGATTTTCGAGTACTTCCGTACTCGGGTGAAAAGATTCAGGGGGCGCCGGGGGGCCGGGGGAGGCGTGGCGGAGCGGGGGGTAGCAGCGGGGAACAGGGGGGAGCCCTCTCTCTCTCCCTCTCCCCTCCACTCCCCACTGCAACCCCCCACTCACCCACGGCGCCCCCGAATCTTTTCGCCCGAGTACTCGAAAATCGCGGCGCTCGGGTGAAAAAGGGGCGTGGCCAAGTAGGTTCGCTCATCTCTATTTAAGAAGTGAAAATTTGACTTTGCTTTTATTAAGCACCAGCAGAAATGAAAAATCAAGGAAAAGGGGAGGAGGTAATGTACATAATATTACTATAAATTAAAATACATAGGCAAAAAGGATAAAAAAAAAGTCAGTGGTTGGTAATTCATGAGAAGAAATTCATCATGAGAAATCAGGGTTATATGTATTAATGTTTGCAGGAATAAAAGGGTTAATGTTTGCAAATGAGCTGTCTTGCCTGGAAAAGTATCATTTTATGCTCTGAGTTTGGAAGTCATGTGACCATGCTTCTTATATTTTTTGCAAGGTGCGCTGCAAGTTAGTTAAGCCTGATTAGAGTTAAGAGTGAGTCTAAATTCAGCCTGGAGTTCTGCAGAGAAGGGCATGAGCAAGTCTGCTAGGATCTAGAAGAAACTTTGCCTACTCTTACTGAGGCTCAAGATGGAGGAAGCAGAGCGATAGATAAATGTTTCCCCTGGACTACTACACCCAGGAGTTCACTGTGCTGAGATGAGAGAGTAAGAGGAGTCGCCAGACAACCCTGAATGCATTGAGCAGGAACTTGTGAGTGTTGTACTGGTAGAGAGACCAAGAGAGTAAGAGTGTTTGCTGGGACCAGGACCTACTGATAACTGGGACTGTGGTTTCTCCTGCTTACCTGAGAATCCTCCCTGTCACACACATGCTGTTTCGCCATGTTCAATTGTCAGTGGACCAAGTGTTTTGGACTGTTTGCTAAGTTTGTTGAGTAAATGAGCTTTGTCAACCTTTCCCAGCTCTGCTTCTTAAAAGTTATCCCTGTAACTGGACTGATTTATTTACAACATCATCCGGAATCACTGCAGAGGATGAAATGGTGGAGTCACCTGTGACAACAAGAAGGACTTAAGGTAAACCATGTACTGGGTTACCCCGTGTGTTTTTGCAAGGCTTGCCCTCGGTTTCTTGGACGGGTCCTATGTTACCCTCAGGGTGGGAAAAGGTAGAGCCCCGTGACAAAGCCCCAACTCTACCCCGCCTTCTCCTAGGCTGAGGGCCCGCTCCTCGGATGCTGCAGTTGCTTCACTATACTTCAGGGAACACACCAGGCAAAACCAGGCTAAATAAGCCCAGTGATCACTGTAATATACCACAATCATTATGCAACACTCAATGATATTCTGACCATCTTAAGCCAAAGCTTGTGGCTCACCTGAACTCGCCATGCAATTTTTGATCACATAACTAGTTATTTATTACACAAATGCTAGCCTTAGATAATCTTAGTATCCAATATGGATAGAGTGCTAAATAAGCCCAGTGATCACTGTAATATACCACAATCATTATGCAACACTCAATGATATTCTGATCATCTTAGGCCAAAGCTTGTGGCTCACCTGAACTCGCCATGCAATTTTTGATCACATAAGTTTCTTGAGCACAAAAAGTTGTCTCATTCCAAAAATAATTTACCTTCTCATGATTTCTAAACTAATTATACATCCATGCAAAACTTACACTTATTTTATTATTTGACCTCCGCGAGTGCATAGGACCTTCACTGACATTGATATTTTCCCACCTAGAAGGTCTGGGAACAAAATGAAAAACATCGAATCTTCTAGAGCAAAAAATTCTCTTCCAAATAGAACAGAAATGAAAAAAAAAAAATGGAGTACATTCCGATTTTCGCCTTTGAAAAAGGGAAAAATTAGCAAAAAAGTGTTTTTTGCCATTTTTGACTCATTGTATCTTAAGAGCTATGCATCCTTTTGGGTCCATAATGTGAATAATGAGAAACATTTCTATGGAGTACACATTGATAAATTCATAGCTGAGTTGGATTGCATTGATTATAAGTTATTACTGCTTAAAATATGAGTTTTATTTTGCGCGATAGAATTTTTCAGCTACTTTGACATGCAATGGTGGCAGAATGATGATAAGAGTGGCAGTCTGAGTAGCTTAGCTGGATTCAGCACCAAAAGGTCTCCTAGTGTGTGAAGTTTCATTGCTCTAGAGTCATTAGAACTGGCTTGGCAATGGATTGAAATCTCCCCTTTTTTCAGGTTGCGCGCTGTAATCACATGACAACCCCCTAGATTAAGACCTGTAGCTCGTGAACCAAAGCACTTTGAAGCCTAATATTCTGGCTATCTTAGTTTAGGGTCAGGGTCTATCTTTGTGCAAAGTTTCATTGAAATCTGAGATGGTCGACCGGGAGCGTTGGTTGAACTGACACGGAATGACCCAATGTAACGTGTTATATAAGGTGATCAGTGATATAATTGTTGGGCTGTGGTCACATCATTGGGTTAAGGTTGGTTCAGATGAGTGATAACCGAGCTGCGGAGTGATAACTGCTGTATATGCATCAGCACTAACATTACACTAAAGGCTTACGCCCGTGTATTTCGCCGCTTCTGACGGTTTTTGTGCACGCAAAACAATATACAGAAGGGCCGCTGTACTTACTGCGCAAATATGCAGCTTTTCTGCGCATTCACTGCATATTTGCACGGCCTATTCTCTTAAACGTCATATTAAGGTGTATAACGCGCACCAAAATAGCGCATGCTGTGGATTTTGTCACGTGATTCCACCATGTGTGTAAATATACGCTGATGTGATTGAGATCAATGGGCTCAGTTTGCTGCATATTATAAGTGGAAGACTCACACATGTAATACGCTGCGCAAATCCGCTCTTATGAACGAGCCCAAATAGTGCAATTTTGGGGCGTTGCTTCATTAGCGTTTGCCTTTATGTTGTACACTGCAGTATAATGATATCTGCTCTCCTGCTCCCTGATTATATCAGTATAACAATACATGTTTATTACCAGCGCTGCCAATACCAGTACGGTCAGTACCGTGATGCTGCTAGTAGAGGGGAGTTACATGTTAGGGAATTGTCTTTTTAGCCTTTATTTCATTAATATTAATAGCATTGTTTTTCTATCTATTTTCATGGTTTTACATTCCTAGAAGTGCTTTTGTGCACAATATCTCACAATTATATATATATATATAATGGAAGTATATATACAAAATATAGCTGCATTATGTATTTATCTACATAACATGGCGGTATATATAATGTGGTGCTTTAATTGTATATGGTGGTATTATTCATGCATACAATAACTGGCAGCATTATCTGTATGCAGTACCTAGTGTTATTATGTATGTAATCCGTTTATACAGTATATAGTGATATTTATATTTACAGTATACGGTAATATATACACTATATGGCGGTGTTATACATACAGTATACTGTGGTAAGCATTTTGCATTTGTTGCTCAGACAGTATCCGGTGGCATTATCTGTATATGCGGTGTATTGCGGTGCTATTTATGTGCACAGTATAGGGTGGTGGTATCATTAGTTGTGTATCTCAGGGCTAATGATACGCGGCGCCCCCTGTTGGTTGATGTATGGCCGGTGCTTTGACAGAAGAATTCCGGCAGCAAAGTTCAAAACTTTCACAAAGAAAATACTGCTGCATGCTGCGCTATTTTATCCAGAAATTTGTGTCAGATCTGCGCCGGGGGGTCCAAAATGGAGCCGGTTGCACATGTGAACACAGGATTAACCCTTTCCAATCCACTGTCTGACGTCTTCAGACATTCTGATTGAATGCTGTACAGCTCCGATGTCGGAAGACGTCCGGCAGGGTATTCTTACTGTATATTTCTGGCCACTCTGTTGTCGGGGGCCTCTCCAGCATGTCCAATACCCCAGTACTGGCTCTAGCCAGCAGATGGCACCATTGTATAATGACAGAAAGAGGAAGCCCCCTAGGAAACCCTGAATCCAAAATTGGATTGCAAAGGGTTAAAGAGAGTTAGGGCTAATGCCCACGTACAGATTTCTGCCGCGTTTCACGCAGCAGAAATCTGCAGCGTTATCCCGCAGCTATTACGTTCTATTGAACCTAATAGCTCAATGATCATGCTGCGGAATATCACCGCGGAATTCCGCAGCGTGAAAGAAATCGCAGCATGCTATAATTGCTCTAAACGCATCCATCACGTGTTACTTCCGCTTTGAGCACAGTGGAAGTAGTGCGTGATTACGCGTCACCGCCCTCCACTGGTTGCGTCATCGCCCACTGCGGGCGCGTCATGTGCTGTACTGCACATGCACACCGGATCACGAGACAGGACTCAAGCAGCAGATCCGGAGAGGTGAGTATGGAGTCTTTGGGGGGCGCCGTGTCGGATTCCACTGCGATGTTCCTCTGGCGGAGCTCGCCACAGCCATGGGCATGAGGCCTTAAAGTAATAAATCCAGCCTTGTGTTATCTATACAGTAACCTGGATGTAATAATACGGACCCTGAAATTGTAGATCGCCATTATTATATAAAATAGGTTGGGTTTAACAGGAGCTCAACTGGGCGATCTCCACAGTAATAAGAGAGCAGGAATCATTCTGACAAGACAGGAGAACAAGGGCAGAACGACAGGCAGACAACTGAAGACGGACATGGTCATCCCTCCTCCTGGTCTAGGAGGTTCTGTAGACACCATACAATTGTTTACCAATTATACCAATGTAACACTTTAAGTAAGTTATGATTTTCTGAAATGAATCTTTTGGATGCGGCATCGAGGGCTGAAGAGCGCAGAATTCTGGTGTCGCCGTATATTATACCTCGTCAGCCACTTCTGGACACCCCATGCATGTAATAATAAATATTCCTATAGGGGAGCTTATTCACACAAGATAAAATAGTACATAAGAGGAGACCTATGCCTGAGAATATAAGTTATATGTCATAAACTTACTAGGCGACATTATCATAATGAGACATTGAAGAGAGCAAAAGATATTGTGTCAAGAATTGATATAAATGTCTTATTTTTATATAAAAAATCCACCTCAACCACCAGGAAATAATCATACAATACATTTAACTCCTTAACGCCACAGGATGTAAGTTTATGTCCTGGCTGCAGGGTACTTAACGCAACATGATGTAAACTTACATGCTGTGGAAGGCGCAGGCTGAGAAGGGGAGCCCGTGCCATCCTACAGCAGGACCCGGCTATGACTGCGGGGATTGGTAAAAAGAGCGATCTACGCTGTTAGCCTTCTCAATGCCGCAATCCCTTTGTGATATCATTGGTACTCCATGATATAATCATGGAGGGCCAATGGGTTGCCATGGCAACCGGATTTCAGACACTGGTGTCCCGGCCTGCTATGGCCTATAATCACTTTTGTAAGCGATAAGGCATTGCAGTACAGTCATACTCATAGCAATCACAGCTGTTATGGATCAAGTCTCCTTCAGGGACATGAAAAATGTTTTAAAAAAAAAATTTAAAAATAGTATAAAAAAACGAAAAAAAACTTTTTAGCCTCTATTTGTATAAAAAAATAAAAAATGTAAAAAATCCCAAATATTTGGTATTATCATATCCGTAATGAACTATATAACAAAATTAAACACGCTATTTATCCTGCACGGCAAAAACTGTAAAAAAAAACCCATAGAAAATGGAGACAAAATGCTTATTTTGTTTAGTTTGCCTCCCAAAAAATGCAATAAAAGTGATCCCAAAAGCCTCTATTATCTCCCATTCACAGCACTCGCTTCCCGCCAGACTCAGTACACTGTGGGGGCTCTCAGTGCATCGGGTGTACAGTACTGTATGTCACCACCTGATAAACTTAGACATAGAGAGTGCATTGAGTCTGGCGCTGAGCAGGCGCTGTGCATGGAGAAGCCGTTTTATGCAGCAGATGGCTTCTCCATGCACAGCGCCCGCTCCCTCACAGACTCAATGCACTGTCTGTGTCTTACAGCATCGGGTGGTGACATACAATTTAAAAAAATAACATTAATTACGTTTCTTAATGTGGTCCGACTTTAGGAAATCCTCTTCCACTCAGTATGTTTCGTTGGCACAAATATGAACCCCATTCTTTGGAATTGGTTCATACACATAACATAGTAATATATAGTATGTTAGGTTGAAGGAAGACAATGTCCATCTAGTTCAGCTGGTTTTCACCCCCCTCCCCTTGTTGATCCTGAATGATGCTTTCCTGCATATCATCACATCCACGGGGCTTTCACATGGGTGGCGAGGCGATATTGGCCGTGATTCACCACCCGATATCACCCTCGCCCGTGTAAAACTAGCCTCAGTACTAGAAGAGTCAGCAGAACCTGGTTACTACTATGGGTTTCTGTAAATGTGGACATGATATATGTACGGCCTGTAGATATGCTGATAATTCCACAACGTTTACTTCGGGTGTTATTAAGCATATAATATCAATCATTTTATCAATTACAATAGTACATATGTAATATACTTATATTACATGCATGCTGTGTAATGACCAATGCGTGGGCTGTACTATGATCTCTCAAAGCTAGAATCAGACGGCATCTTTCGGATGTCTTTATGGCCTCACACCATTTTCCCCAGTGCCATGCTGATGTTTGTAGTGCGTATTCATTGCGTTGTACTGAGACAGTTACAAGACCTCCTAGAGGAGGAAGCTAAAGGCGTAAGCTTCTTAATGCAGAAGCTTTGTGGTTTTTTACTTTAGACACCCGTACCGAAAAAAGCGCTCTGCTGTCTGTCTGCCCCATTGGGATGAATGGAGCCACGTATGGAAATGTGTGAAAGGGATCCCGAATTGCAAAATATGGGGAACTCAGGTCCCCGGTTTTAGGATTGGTGGGGGTCTGAGTGGCCAATCTATTGGTTTTCACCCATCTAGTGGATGAGGGAAAGCTTCTAATTTCCTCAACTAAGTGGAATACCCCTTTAAGGCCCAAAACACAATTGCTAGAGATAAAGTACTATTTGACTAATGAGGCATAAATGGGTAGCACTAATTGTAGTGTCTTTTATGTAGCTAAGTCCAAGGTGTAGCTGAGGGTCTGAGGTTTAAAATAATGCCCCACAAAAACAGCAATCTTCTGGCTTTTGTTACCAATTAGCGTTTTCATTTAAAAGTTCCGTCTTGGTTTCATCAGACCAGAGAATCGTGTTTCTCACAGTCTGAGACCTTTAGGTGATTTTGGGCAAATTCCAGGAGGACTTTCATATGTCTTGTACTGAGGAGGGACTTCTTTCTGGCTGCTCTTCCATAAAGCCCAGATTGGCGGCGTGTTGCAGTGATGGTTGACCTTCTGGAAGTTTCTCCCATCTGCACACAGGATCTTTGGAGCTCAGCCAGAGTGACCATTGGGTTCTTGGTCACCTCTCTTACCAAGCCTCTTCTCCTCCAATTCCTTAGTTAGGTGGGTCGGCCAACTCTAGGAAGAGTCCTGGTTGTTCCAAACGTCTTCCATTTAAGAATTATGGAGGCCGCTGTGCTTTTGGAAACTTTCAGTGCAGCAGAAACATTTTGTAGCCTTCTCCAGATCTGTGCCTCCACACAATCCTGTCTCTGAGCTCTTCAGGTAGTTCTTTCCTCCTAATGGCTTGGTTTGGGCTCTGATATGCGTTGTGAGCTGTGAGACTTTATACAGACAGGGAAGAGTCTCATAAATTATGTCAAATTAACTGAATTTACCAGAGGTGACTCCAATCAAGATGTTGAAACATCTGAAAGATGATCAAGAGAAATGGAGGCCCCCAGAACATTGCTCTCTGTTTTAAACCCCCTACATTCTGTGATTTATGTAGATCGCGGCATGTAAAGGGTTACAGAGGAGCATCATTGGATGTAATTGTTGAGGGTCAATGGGTTGCCAAGGTAACAGGACACCAGATACTGCTGTCCCTGCTTGCCATTGCCTGTGATCGCTATTGTGAGCAATAGGTCATTGCAGTACAGAAGTCCCACAAGGCATTATCTTAGCGATCATAGCTGTTATGGTTCAAGTCACCTGCAGGGACATTAAAAAATATATATAAAAAAAAAACTAAAAAAACTTTTTTAGTGTGCTTTCCTGTTTCTACAAAAAAATGTAAAAATTTTAAAAATCCCACATATTTGGAAGCATTGTATCCGTTACAACCTGTGCAATACATTGAACACACCTATTTTGTTCATTTTGCCTTCTGAAAAACGCCAATAAAAGCCAATAAAAACAGCTCATCACGCAAACAACAAACCGTCACAGAGCTCCGTCCATGGAAAAATAAAAAACTTTTGGCACTTTGAATGCAAAGATGCAGATTAAAAAAATTGATGAAAAGGGGTTTTTATTGTGCAAAAGTGGAAAAATCTAAAAAAATAAGTATTTTGCTATCATCGTAATTGTATCGATAAAAACTATAACTCACCATGAAAAAACAAGCCCTCATACGGCCATGACGATGGAAGACTAAAGAAGTTAATGTTTTTGAAAAGTGGAAATGAAAATACTCAAGAAATCGTCACATCCTTGTAACCAAAATAGGCCGTGTCCTCAAGGGGTTAATGGGGGGATTATATCCATAATGCATCTATGCACTTTGGACTTTTTACTGGCTGACTTTGTCCTTTATTAAACTGTTTTGCATTAATTGTTTGATAAATATGATAAACATGATAAAATGTCATGTTGTTACAGATATTTGCTGCCTCTTCTTTATTCTGGATTTTGGATGCTTATTGCACGTACGTCGGGTAACGGAGGAACATTGTAGGTTGTATCAATGTGTCAGAAGCAATCCTGTAAGCAACTTTAGAAGGCATCCAAGAAGACGCTCTAATGTGCCATCTTGTGGATACTTTTCAGTATTGCAGCCCATTCAGAAAAAAAAAATTACTACTGAGGCTCTCCTAAATATTGCTAATCCGCTAACGTATTTCGCTTAAAAATAAGGCCTACCATGATTTTGGGGATTTTTGGGGAGGCTTGAAATATAAGACCTCTCTGCATTTCATAAAAAAAACCAAAACACATTATCTAGCAGGTTCGGGCCAGGTCCTCCCCACTGCGCTCTGGAGCTTCAGCATGCTTCTGCAGACCATGGCTGCCCATAGAAGATCCCTTCTAGTCGCATTGGTTCATAAAGCACACCATTGATTGGTGGAGCAGCGCTCGGGAACCAATCAGAGCCATCACTTACTGGAGGCAAGATTTATGAATCCCGTAACCAGGAAGTGATCTTCAGTGAGCGGCAAGGACTGCAGTTAGCGTGCTGGAGCATCAGAGAGCAGCGGAAGGGACCTGGACTAAGACTGCCAGATACGTTTAATAATACATCCCCTGAAAATGAGATCTAGTGACTCTTTTGTGGCAAAAGTGAATATGATAAGGCCTTATTTTCGGGAAAACCCGGTACATAGATAAGACTATAGTGGTAGTTCATATATAGTGATACTTAGCTAATCTGTTACACACATATACATCTAAGCTGCTAGATAGATAGACCTCTGGGAGAGGCTTATATATAACAATACTTTCTTAATCTACTAAAAACATAGACCTGTAGTGGCGGTTTATGTAAAGGCCAAAATCCTGTTGGATGGTGAGTATGTTTCAACGTCCCACATTCTGTCACATTTCAAAGCTTTAAACATAGACTATATGCAATCATCATGTGTCAGAATGCTTAAAAGGCTTGATTCTAAGATTGCATTTAATACTACTAACTTATACAAAGTTACTTTCTAGCTACTGCAAGGAAAAGGTCAGCGGATGAAGATGATCTCTCTGCTTGCAATTTGTGTGACCCGGGCATCTCTTCACCTGCAGCCTGAAACCATTGTCCATTCCAGGCCTGTACGTTCGCATTGAGACTAAGGTAAGAAGGACATTTATAACTTCTGGGTTTTCTTGTGCAATGTTCACACATTTTGCAATGTTATATGCAGTAAAAAGCACTTGACAAAGAAGTGCTCTTACTGCAATGTTGTGAAATGTTGTGGATGCACAAAGCTATGGGCGTTTGTTATTGCATATCACATGAGCCATGGCATGGTTGATGCTCTTTAAGGAACCATGGAAGAGTTCTGCAGTATCTTTCGAAGGAGCATCTTCAACTTTTGGATACTAGAAGACATTTTTGACCTTCAATCAAGCTAGAATTCATCAGCAAGCTCCTTGAAGAACATTTGAGGCCTGCATTCATCATTTTTGAACACTAAGTCAAAGTAAGTACACAATGTATCCTTCTTTAATGCTTTGCTTTCAATACATTTCTCTAATGCCCTTATCTGCCAATGTATTCAATGACATGATTTTCTGTTTTTGTCTTGTAGGTCCGAAAATTCGGCATTTGACGCTCTTTTTTGACTCTTGGAATTGATGGACAATACGCTTGAAAGAAGACCAAAATGCTGTTGGATGGTGAGTATGTTTCAACGTCCCACATTCTGTCATATTTCAAAAGCTTTAAACATCGACTATATGCAATCATCATGTATCAGAAAGCTTAAAAGGCTTGATTCTAAGATTGCATTTAATTCTACTAACTTTTACAAAGTTGCTTTCTAGCTACTGCAAGGAAAAGGTCAGCGGATGAAGACGATCTCTCTGCTTGCAACTTGCGTGACCCGGGCATCTCTTCACTAGCAGTCTGAAACCATTGTCCATTCCAGGCCTGTACGTCTGCATTGAGTCTAAGGTAAGAAGGTCATTTTTAACTTCTGCGTTTTCTTGTGCAATCTTCACACATTTTGCAATGTTATATGCAGTAAAAAGCACTTGACAAAGAAGTGCTCTTACTGCAATGTTGTGAAATGTTGTGAATGCACAAAGCTATGGGCGTTTGTTATTGCGTATTGCATGAGCCATGACATGGTTGATGCTCTTTTGTGGAACCATGGAATGGTTCTACAGTATCTTTCGAAGGAGCATCTTCAACTTTTGGATACTAGAAGACATTTTGGACCTTCAATTAAGCCAGAATTCATCAGCAAGGGGCGGAGCCTGACTGGCGATTTGTGCAGCAGCACCACAGCACAGCTCCAGCTGTAATCCTGCAAAAAAATCCTGTTACCGGGACCCAAGAGTAAAAAGAAAGCACTACTTACAGAGAGGGAGGGCAGCAGAGAATGACAGTAGTAGAACTGGCATCGGCGGAGGACATGGTACGTGGCAAGGACAGAGGGAAGTGGGGAGAAGCAAGCGGCCGGCAGAATCAAGAAGGCGCTGGCGCTGGAAGGAAGGAGCAGAGGACACTGATACCCCGGCCTCTCAGCAGCAGCGCTGACACAGCTAAAAAACTAGCAAGGTATGCCAGGGGGAAGAGGGGCAGAGAAGAGGAGACATTAAAGGGGTTGTCCCGCGGCAGCAAGTGGGTCTATACACTTCTGTATGGCCATATTAATGCACTTTGTAATGTACATTGTGCATTAATTATGAGCCATACAGAAGTTATAAAAAGTTTTATACTTACCTGCTCCGTTGCTGGCGTCCTCGTTCCCATGGAGCCGACTAATTTTCGCCCTCCGATGGCCAAATTAGCCGCGCTTGCGCAGTCCGGGTCTTCTGCAGTCTTCTATGGGGCCGCTCGTGTAGAATGCCGGCTCCGTGTAGCTCCGCCCCGTCACGTGCCGATTCCAGCCAATCAGGAGGCTGGAATCGGCAATGGACCGCACAGAAGCCCTGCGGTCCACGGAGACAGAGGATCCCGGCGGCCATCTTCAGCAGGTAAGTATGAAGACGCCGGACCGCCGGGATTCAGGTAAGCGCTGTGCGGGTTGTTTTTTTAACCCCTTAAAAAAAAACAAAAACCCGTTTTGGCGCGGGACAACCCCTTTAAGCCCCAGGCAGCAAAAGGGAGATACAGAGGAGCAGGAGGACCCATGGACAGGCACACAGAACACAGGCACAAGTGGGTAGGAAGAAGTGTCATATAAGGAAATTCCAGCAGGAGGATAAGATGGAGACCCCAATAAATGCGGGCAAGATAATATAAGTAATGCAAGTGAGCCCACGCTGAAAGATATATTCAGTGAAATCACCAAATGCAACACATCTCTAAAAACCCTTAATATGCAAATGGGCTCCATGCAAACCAATATGAGTCTGCTAAGGCATGATGTACAAAAGATATCGGAGCGCCTAACAGAGACAAAACAATGCCTAAGCAATGTGGAAGATGTGATACAACCACTTTAGCGAGACGTTGAAAAAAGTCGGCATGATATGCAAACCCTTCAGAATAAACTAGACGATCTGGAGAATCGCTCAAGACGCAATAATGTGCGAGTTGTGGGCCTTTCAGAGAAAGCAGACAGGAGCAACCCACTGGAATTCTTTGAAACATGGCTCCCTGAGCTGTTTGGGAGAAACTCTCTAGCAACAATGTTTGCTCCTGCAAGGTCGATACTTCTTAAACTACTACACTTCAGAGACTGGGACGCTATACTTCAAAAAGCCCGTGAACAGGGTGAAATTCGGTTTAACGGAGCTAGAGTGTCGTTCTTCCCGGATTTCTCTACAGATCTACAAAAAAAACGTGCAACGTTTATCGAAATAAAGAAGCGGCTGAGAAGTCTATACATACTGTATGGAATGCTGTATCCTGCCAAACTGAAAGTTGCAGCACTGGGAACAACACACTTCTTTGACAACCCAAAAGAAGACACCTCCTGGCTAGATCGTAACGAGGAGCAGATTCGGCTGGGAAGATCATCACGTGAATCACTGAGCAGAGAGGATAACACTTAAAGAGAGTACATGCGCAAACGCACATGCTATGTGGACCGGGTTAATAAAAGGCGCTTCTGAAAGGTGAAGTACAGATTGATTGGACCTGAAGAACAAGCCACATCACCTAGGAGCATGAAGGACTGGTACGCTGATCCGACTGGAATACAACGGATTCATGAGTTTTATGTTGAGGATGTTCAGATTTTGGTGTCTCTCTCCTATGTTGTAATAGTACTGGGTAATTTAAGAGTAAAGGGGATAATGTTATGTAGTAGAAATATTGTTCAAAGAGGAAAAAATGTTAATATAAATGTAGATGAAGTGTTCCGTGATAGTAATGGAAAAATATAGAAGGCAGGAGGATAGGTTGATATGCCTAAGAATGTTGTGTAATAATTTAATCCCCTGTGGGTGTGGCTTTCCGCTGCGTCCGTACATCATTATACATATATATGTACCAAGCGTCAGCAAGGTACAAGTAGCAGAGATTTTGGTGTTCATGGACGGGGCAGGGAGCGACACTGACAAATATGTAATGTGCGGTGACTTGTGCGGTATTGGTGCAGAGACATGGACCCCCCCAGTGCGACTCACTCACTTACATAATGTTAGATGGAAATATTTAGAATGTATTAACCCTGGGGAATGTAATAAGCAATGAAAATGAGCGGGAAGGTTAGAATTATTTCATGGAATGTGAGAGGAATTGGTGAGCCGGCGAAACGTTCAGCGATATTACAAGTAATTAAAGAACAGGGCCCAGCTAGTATATGTTTGCAAGAAACTCATTTATCAAAAGAAACCACAGATACATTTAAAGTGGGGGAATGGAACACAGTTTCCATTCCACGCGTACGAGGTGCTCCAGAGGTGTCAGTATAGTAGAACACAGAAATATTCCATTTAAATGCCTCACACAGAAGATTGATCCGGAGGGCCGATTTATCTGCCTATACTGCAGAATATATAATTATACATGTGTTCTTATCTCAATACATCCCACCCCCCTATAATAGCTCGGTTGTGTGCCAAGTATTGGGGTTCACGGCAGAAAACCAGACACCCCAATTCTTATGATCAGAGACTTTAATTCGGTCATTAACCCCCTATAGGACAGGTTACGCGTGGAAAACATTTCTGGGGAAAGTGGTCTGTCACCGCTAGGCCGGCTATTAGAAGAGAGGCTATTACTAGATATATGGCGAACACGACACCCCACAGACAGGCAATACTCATTTTATTCGACCACGTATCAATCCCTGTCCAGAATAGACCTAGCAGTGGGAAATACTAAATTATATAGTGAGTGTGACACAATATCAATTGAATATCTACCGAGAGTCATATCCGACCACTCCCTGCTGCGGTTAGACATACAACACTGCAATAATGATAGTTATATCCATAAGAGATGGAAATTAAATCCCCACTGGTTAAATATATTAAATAAAGAAAACATAAAAGTAATTCTAACAGAGTATTTTGAATTAAATAAAGGAACAACAAATATGACAGTTTGCTGGGAGGCCATGAAAGCATATATGAGGGGGATATATATACAACAAATTACCCAGGCAAAAAATAGACATAGAGAAATGGGATAAAAGCTGCAGGAAAATTTGAAAGAGACTGAGGCCAAATTCGTGAAAGAGGGCACTATAGCAGCACTAAATATATGGAAAAAGGCCCAAGAAGCACTCAATAAATACTCTTTAGAGACGGCGGCCACTAAAGACAGGTTTCGAAAACAGTCTTACTATGAAGAGGGGGAAAGAACGGGACACATGTTAGCAGTTATAGCCTGAGCACAGAATAGCTCTACCTATATTATAGAACTAAAAAAATACACAAGGCAATATTGTTAGGGATACACCCTCTATTACGGAGACTGCTCGGGAGTTCTACTCCTCCCTGTACTCCTCCAGATTGAATAAATCAGCGGAACAGATCGAGGGATATCTAGCAGGAATAACACATAGGCTGTCAGAAGAGCAGAGAGTTTTTCTCGATGCACCATTGGATCTGGAGGAGCTGCAGGAGGCAGTGAAGGATATGCAAAACAACAAGGCCCCCGGGGAGGATGGTTTCCCTATAGAATATTACAAGCAATTCGCGGACATTTTATTGCCACGTCTCCTAGATTCTGTGGTTGAGGCGGAGAAGCAGAGTGAACTACCGCAATCAATAAAAAAGACAAAGTTAACAGTCCTACTAAAACCAGAAAAGGACGCCCTCTTGATGGACTCATACAGGCTAGTCTCGCTGTTAAATACAGATGTTAAAATAATAGCAATGGCCCTGGCAAACCGACTATCCAGAGTGGTATCTACTTTGGTGTACCCAGACCAGAGTGGGTTTATACCGGCGAGATCCACGGCCGCGAACATCCGTAGATTATTTTTAAACTTGCAAATACCAGTAGATAATCCCGGAAATAGAATAATATGCTACTTAGATGCAGCTAAGGCATTTGATAGTGTTGAGTGGCTATGCTTGTCGAAAGTATTACAGAAAATGGGATGTGGACCAACATTCTTGCGTTTGGTCAAACGGCTATATACAGACGTGGGGGCAGATGTGTTCATCAACAGGGGGTCCTCAGATGCGTTTCCACTGCACAGGGGAACAAGACAGAGGTGCCCGTTGTCACCGCTTCTATTTGCTCTGGCAGTAGAGCCCCTTGCGTGCTAAATACGAACACACCAGGGAATAGTGGGCTTCCAAAGGGGAAATATGGAAGAAAAAATTGCCTTATATGCAGACGACATACTGCTATTTCTGTGGGATGCACAAATGTCTTTGGAATTGACTATGCAGGTTATTAAAGAATTTGGGGCCTTCTAGGGACTAACCATTAACTGGTCTAAATCAGTGATAATGCCAATAGATGTCCCTGAGTTGCAAATTACTAATAAAGAAATAACCATGAAATGTACCATGACATTTAAATACTTGGGAGTCAATATCACTAGAAAGGTTAGTGAATATGGGAAGATAAATCTAGAACCACTTCTCATCAAATGGAAACAAAAACTTCATATATGGCGTAAACTTCCATTATCAGTTATAGGGAGGGTGAATCTCATCAAAATTATATGGATGTCGCAACTACTGTATTTGATGCATAACTCCCCCCATTGGATAACACAGCATTTCTTCTACAAAATTCATGGATTGTTTAGAGAACTTATATGGGGAGGAAAGGCCCCCCGCATTAAACTGGAGGTACTGTGCAACCCTAAAGAGAAGGGCAGTTTGGCCTTACCCAATCCTATGTCATACTTTATAGCTGCCCAATTGCAACACCTTAGGGGTTGGGAGTTAAAAGAGATGTGGGATGCCAGTTTTTGGATCCTGAATGGGATGTCATAACAAGTAAGTTGTCTATATAAAGTAAGAAGCGACTTAAGTTTAACATGTACTTGATAAAGTCACCTTAGAGCGACGAAACGCGTTGTACTACCATTTTATCTGAATAAAGTCATGACAAATAGAAGATTGAGCAGTATCCTGGTGATCTGTTGAGCCAGCGCGGGAGAAGTTTTTTTGCCTAAGATACATTATTTCACCAGTGTGGGTCCAACTGTTCAGCTGGACACAGAAGCCCTGCAGCAGACTCCGGACACCAGAAGGAACCACGGATTTTACTGTAAGGTCCATTGGGATCTGATAAGCTAACTTGGACGTGGAAGTGGTCTTGAGATACTGGGCGCAGATCTCACCATACATCGGGTGAGTTCCAGGAATTCTTCTTTACATTACATAATTGTACTATCATTTGGTCATAATCTTTCTGTGCCAGAACTCCAAGTTGCCCCTAAGGAGCGCCTCACGTTCTTATTGATGTTTGGATGTTGACCTATTCGAAGCTCTAGAGCAATGTTCGTTTAAAAGAAATGGCCAGATTACCCCCACGCTATTACTTATCCACAAAATATGGTGGAAAACTAGAACTATGTTAGGAATAACCAGTTGTACACAATACACCCCAATATGGAATAACCAATGTCTACCAGAATTCTATACATTACAAGACTTCCAGGGATGGAAAGATAAGGGCATTATAAGAATAACTCAGATATTAGAAGAAGGGGGAATGAGAACTTTCGAACAACTAAGACAGAATTACTATATACCCAACAGTGAATTTTATAGATATCTACGGCTCAGGCACGCCCTTCAAGCGGAAATGGTCACAGCGGAAGTAACAGTGACAACAAATATAGTAGCAGACCTGATAGGAACTGCTAACACCACGGCTGGGAAAATATCACAATTATACTGCTATGTACAGGATACAGTGAACATACGTAACCCGATTCTGACCAAAGCAAAGTGGGAGGCGGACATTGGCCCTATGGAGGAGTCGCACTGGAAGGAAATCCTACAAATGATACCTAGATTGTCTCTGAACGAGTCGCACAGACTGTCGCACGTATATCTGATACATATAGTGTACCGTACTCCGGCTTTCCTACATAGTATAGGAGTAAGAGACACACCTGTTTGCGCAAATGCAAGACCCACACGGCAGACCTAATCCATATGCTGTGGCGATGCCCAAAGTTACAGATATTGGGCTGAGGTATGCGATACAATAAACACAATATTTGGAATAGCCATGGATTTCACACCGTTTGTGTGTATCTTGGGCTATATACACGACCTAGCGTTAGATGACCATGAAAAACTTGCGGTAGCCAGGCTGTTATATTTGGTCAGAAAAACGATAGCTCAGCACTGGCTGGATGAGCCCCCCCCCCCACACACACACACTATGCGAATTTAAAAACAAAGTCAACCAAATCCTCCCATGGGGAAGAAATATATATGCCAAACGCAAGACCAGCCAAAAATATTATGACATATGGCTTAGGTGGATACAGGCCCAATGCCAGACAAATCCAGAACAGGCATTGGGTTATGGAGGATGTACATAGAAGATGGTATGGAAAGCCGTGTGGGTCGACATTTGCAAATATGGGACCTTACCCGGGGGGAGAGGGTAAGAAATAAATGAAAGAACCAAAAAAGTAATGTAATATAAACATGGTTTATTAAATAAGAAAAAGATGAACAAAACAAGGGGGAAAAAAAGAATGTAACAATATACATTATATGGAAACAGGAAAGGCGGAGTATGGAGAGAGAGAGATCAAATAACTGACGGAGGTATTCATCTGTCCTCTGGGTTGAGCAGGAATAACTTTATTTGTACCTGGATGAGGAGAAACAGGAAAACAAAGAAGAAGACCATTATGGAGTTATACTGGACATTTATTGTTGAAACCCTCATTAACGGTTATGGTGCAGCCAGAATATGAGACGGAACTTGATAATCTTGAGACATATATTTTGGACCAAATGTTGGGAGAGAGACCTTGGGGGGGTGGGAAGAGGGAGGGAATGGGGGGGGGGGGGGGGAAACAGTTATGTACACTGATATTATGTGATATACTTAAAGGAGATGTCCCGAGGCAGCAAGTGGGTCTATACACTTCTGTATGGCCATAATAATGCACTTTGTAATGTACATTGTGCATTAATTATGAGCCATACAGAAGTTATAAAAAGTTTTATACTTACCTGCTCCGTTGCTGGCGTCCTCGTCTCCATGGTGCCGACTAATTTTCGCCCTCCGATGGCCAAATTAGCCGCGCTTGCGCAGTCCGGGTCTTCTCCTCTTCTCTATGGGGCTCCGTGTAGCTCCGTGTAGCTCCGCCCCGTCACGTGCCGATTCCAGCCAATCAGGAGGCTGGAATCGGCAATGGACCGCACAGAAGCCCTGCGGTCCATGAAGACAGAGGATCCCGGTGGCCATCTTCAGCAGGTGAGTATGAAGACGCCGGACCGCCGGGATTCAGGTAAGCGCTGTGCGGGTGGTTTTTTTAACCCCTGCATCGGGGTTGTCTCGCGCCGAACGGGGGGGGGGTTTAAAAAAAAAACAACCCGTTTCGGCGCGGGACATCTCCTTTAAAATTTGGAAAGGGAAAAAGTTGGAAATGTTCAATAAAAAAAAACATTTAATTAAAAAATTTTAAAAAAAAGGAAAAGTGTCTTTTTTCCTGTGGTGCTCAAGAAGGATGGCAATGTCCGACCTGTTCTGCAACTGAAGAGGTTAAATCAATACGTCAAGGTTCTACACTTCCTCATGGAGTCGTTGAATGGAACCAGAAGAGTTTCTGTCATCCACTGACTGGTAGCAGGGGCTTCAAGCATTACACAGACATAATGAAGTTAATTAAATCTGTTTTTATCTCTACTAGAAAACAAAAAATGTCTTTATCCTTACGCTGGGCTCACACGACCAGATTTGAATTGCGTATTCCACAATTAGCATCCATGTGGACTTTCCGTGGTAAAATATGGCGTTGAAAGGCATGTATTTATGAATTTTCCTTGATATTCGCGGATACAAATTGAGTATTCTGCAAGGGGAAGAAAAATCGCAGCATGCTCTATTTTATCACGGGATCCACATGGACAACCTACATTGATGTCAATGGAGGTGTCTGAACTGCAGCTCATACGCAATTAACATTGGGCTTGATACTGTCAAAGCTGATACTGGCATGGATATCAGACAACTGAAAGAAGTAGTGCAAAACCGAAAAAAAACATGAAGGGAGCTTGCCTTTAGGGTCGTAGAGGGTCGTGAACGACTAAATGGGTAACAACAACATGGGCTGCGGGTGCCCACATCATTGCTAAGCGACGACACAGGAAATACAAACAAGAAAACTGTACTGCGCATGATGACCTACGAGCTTCTGTGGTCATCCGCAATGTAGTTAAGTGAGGTACGCAGAGTCATTGGCTGGGCTCATAGCCGGGATCTGCTGCATAGCAGTTCACTGGAAGCTTATAAATCGGCTGCTTATATAGCACCTCTATTAACTGACACCCTGTGCATCCCATTATTGGTTTTCAAACCATCTTTAGGGAAGCAGAGAGACACATACCTACTTACAAACACAGGTCTGAGTGGGAACAAGGCTGATCCATCCAAACAGTACAAGCCCAGCTTCAGACAAGGATTTATGACTGCTCACTCTGGAGCCAGACAGAGACTGACAAGAGCAGGATTTTGTATGTGAGCACAGACCCAGGACATTGGCTAGCAGGAAGTACCACACCCAGCCAGCTCAATCAATTAACCCTGTGAGGGCTGTACTGCTAGGAAGCTTAGAACTACAGATCCCAGCAGCACACGTAACAATAACACAAAGCCGACTACAACCGAAACCGTCGCTGTAAGCACCCTGTAAACCAAAACCATACATACTATATATCAAAACGTTCTAAACAAATAGAGGAACCCATTCCCATACTTAATTTTAGCATAAATATACTAAATTAAAAAAACTAACTATAATTGTTAAAAAAAATCATTTTTTTAGCATTTTACTCCCAATAAAACTAAAAAAACGGAGAAAAAAAGTCAGTGAAAAAGATATTTTAAAAATTACCTTATATGTCACGGAAAAAATGCAGTAAAAATGATTTGGTTCGTCACTGAGACAGAAAAGTTCCCTGAGGAACAGAGTGTAGATCACCGAGGGAACCACTAAATAATAAATAAAATATAACCTTTATTAATTAATATTAAAATATATATACACAAGGGGCGTGATCAATCCTTTTATAAATATCGTGCCTGTCACGACCAATCGGCACCGTCCTAAAAATATGATACCTGGGACAATAAGCAGTTGTACCATCCGTTACTTCATGCGCCTATAACGGTGAAACTTCACCCCACTTTTTAATCGTATCACAGTGTGTGTTCATCGTATGCATACATCCCCCATATATGTCCTGAAGTCTGTCGAGTCTCAACCAACAGGATAGGGATAGATCCTTTTGTGGTACACGTTTGTATTGAATATAAATACTTATAGAGCACTTCCACTTAATACTCGATGGCTATATGCACCAACAGATGGACAGTGATGCATGGGCTCTCATAAGAATATTTATAATCATATCACCATAATCCTATTCTGGTAAGTATCCAAGAACCAAAATAACAAGGAGGAAGAAAAACTATCTCCCATATGATGAAACAGTGATAAGGAATAGTGTATTCATGTGATAATTATGACATACATCAAATCTTTCACTGTACTTGACTAATAGGACAATGGGACTGGATGTAGCAACTGGCCAAGGTATCAGATCATATGGTGTATAACTGTTTGGCTAGGATGTACGGCCAACAGTATTATACTGTGCATATAGCCATCGAGTATTAAGTGGAAGTGCTCTATAAGTATTTATATTCAATACAAACGTGTACCACAAAAGGATCTATCCCTATCCTGTTGGTTGAGACTCGACAGACTTCAGGACATATATGGGGGATGTATGCATACGATGAACACACACTGTGATACGATTAAAAAGTGGGGTGAAGTTTCACCGTTATAGGCGCATGAAGTAACGGATGGTACAACTGCTTATTGTCCCAGGTATCATATTTTTAGGACGGTGCCGATTGGTCGTGACAGGCACGATATTTATAAAAGGATTGATCACGCCCCTTGTGTATATATATTTTAATATTAATTAATAAAGGTTATATTTTATTTATTATTTAGTGGTTCCCTCGGTGATCTAAAAATGATTTGGTAGCTAAAGGAAACAAAATAGGGCAGTAAAACCGCCACATGGGTAAAATCCCTAAAAAGTGTCTGGTCCTTAAGGTACAAAAGAGCTTTCTCCTTAAGGGGTTAATAAAAAAATTGATCTTATAGTAGGGAAATAGACTTTTCTAATCTTTGGTATATTAATATATGATAACTACATGAATTTAAAGAAGCTCCCATATGATGATGGCTATCTTTACAGACGGGCAGAAATACTCAACCTAGAACCCTTTATGTGGAATGTATATACATCATGGAATAAATATCCATAAAAATTATGTAGAGAAAATTCCTTTTTATCTAAAAAAATTTTAAATATATTAAAATACTAAAAATACTGAAGCACTTATCCACGTAAGAGTTATAAATAGTTGATCTTAATAAAGAAACCATATAATATATTATAGAAGCATAAATTACAGCATATAAAAAGGTGGAACTACATGATAATTGTGCAATAATATGTTTATTTATGTTGAAGTTATAATAGAATCATATGTATCATATGGTAATTTATATCCGTTTTTCTTGACAATTCATCATCAATGGGAGAATACAAAAGAAACCATATGACAGAGTAGTCTCCTCACATCCATAGCAATATAAAGTACATAATATAGGAGAAAGGAGACCTCAGAACATAGATGATCCAACACCTGCAAGACAAAAAAGAAAATTAAAAACAATATAAAAACACTCATAGCAGAAGATGTAAAGAGGAAACCAACGATTTAGTACACAATCAAATAAATGGCATATAATGGTAAGCAATGTTCAAACCATTAGGTGATATATACACATTCTTTCTTTCTCAATGCTGCTACACAGTCACACCCTTGAATCATACTTTTGTGCTTTGTAATGCGAAAACGAACCTCCATAATCGTTTCACTGACATATGCAAGAGAGCACGGACAAGTGATAAGATAGACTACAAAGGACGATTTGCAGGAGTATCGTTTTTTAATTTTATATTTCTCCCCTGTAGATGGATGGTAAAAAGTATCTCCCTTTACCAGATTCCCGCAGCATGAAGAGCCGAAGCAGGGAAAATTACCCGGTTTAAAAGGGGCCAATAAAGTCTGAGTTGTTCGCTCTTCTTTAATAAAATTGGATTTAACCAATTTATCGCGTAAATTGCGTGACCGACGATACGCCAGTATTGGTCTCTCCAAAAATTCAGAAACCTTAGGACAGCCTTTCATCAGCATTGACCAATGTCTTTATAATGCTGAAAACCCTACCACTATAAATATTATAAGTTGATACGAATGGAATCATTAGAATTAGAATTTACTTTTTTTTTTCTTTATGATCAAAAGACTATTACGGTCAATCATGCGAACCTTGTTAGCTGCATCCTTCACTAAATGTGCAGGATATCCTCTAGCCATGAATCTTGTGCACATTTGTTCCAACCTTAAATCAATATGGGTATCATCTGTCACTCTTTTTACCCATAGAAGTTGGCTCCATGGTAAAGCCTAAATCATATTCTAGAGATGGCTGCTAATATAATGCAGGATGCTGTTCCTATCCACAGGTTTTATATAGAGATCAGTGGATAATCTCCCTGTCTCTTTGATGATCATAATATCCTGGAATTGCACACGGTCAGGTGAAAAATTCTGGGTAAATTGTAATTTTGGATTCACATGATTTAATTGCTTCCGGAAGTCCAGTAATGTAACAGATGCCCCCTCCCCAATAAGGAAGATATCATCTATATATCGTGCCCAAACTTTAACTTTTGACCAATAGGTTTAAGGATAAACGCGATCTTCTTGCTTTTTTGTTTATTGATACCAGCTACGGCTCTGCATCCTTCTTCCTCCCCACCCTGACTGGGATTATATAGAGGAGTGTGTGTTGTTGGATCCTACACTTGCAGATTTGACCACAATGAACTACCAGCGAGCACCATAAAGGGGAGATGATAATCCTTTGACTCTTGAGGAAGGTACCTCAAATGGTTCCATATTTTTCTCATATACAGAAGAGGATACTGAGCAAATTCTGGTAGGAACTTTGGATGAGGGTACATTTTTATGTTTACCCTCAACTGACATGTTGATCCGGAGATGGGAGAATCTGAGTAAGAAATCAATTTTACTGCATTTACATATGGTGACATTAAAAGAATACTTTAAAGTGACATGGATCCAGAGGAGGTTGAGACTTCACATGCGACCCACCCTTATGGCCAATAACCAAATGTTCTGCAGAAAATTTGAAAACATTGTCTATAAACCACAGTTCTTCAGGTAGTAACGTCTACAGCGGAGCCCAACAAATTTTATGGCATTGTATATAATGTGATATGTTGTGATGCCGGTGCTATATAACACAATAGTTAGGTGTGAACAGTTAGTAATACACAGAGGCCAGTGGTTATGAAAAAATTAAAGTAAACCATCTGTACTGTAATTTTATCAAATCTGTATAGGGAGAAACTAGGAAGCATTTGTCCGCAGACATAATATTGGCAGATCAAATAAATTGCATGATGAATGACTGAGGATTTTTGGAAGACATGACACAGCAATATGATCATTTATATACCGTGGTCCTTGTGACCTTTGTCAATCCACAACACAGTCTTTCTGATACCTGTATTAGGTAAATTATGGCCCTGGCTGCTTCTCTGACTCCGTCAGGCAGGCGCACTTCACTGGGTCTCTGTCACTTCTGGGCCGTCTACTGGCTATCAGGCAACTTTATGCTTTACCTTGTGTCTACAGAATCACAGTCAGGGATGACCGCTTGTAGAGGGGCTTCAGTCCTTCCCTCTCCACAGCTCTCACCTGCTCTGTGATCTGTCTCATGTCATCTCCTCAGTCCGCCATAGCTCTCCACTGGATCTTCACTTCTGCACCATACTACGCCAACTCACAGCTCTCCACTAACAACTAACGCTCTGTGTTAGTATTTCTTCTGGGATATGTGGTACTACAAGGGTTTTCAGCAACATAGCTTCACAGGTGGTGTTGATTGAGCTGGCTGGGTGTGGATTGCTCCAGCGAGCCAATCCCCAAGGTCTGTTGCTCATATATACTAGCCCTCTGCTAGAGGCTGCTATCATCTAGAACAAGGTAGGTCCCTAGGTTCCAGCATGGGGTCATCCCTATCGGGATGATCGCCCCACATTTCAGGCAGGTTTTGTGGGGATAGTTGTCTCATTAGTGTAGGGACCCGCGTGATAACGAGAACCTGTAAAGTGGGTTCGCGGGCTTAAGTATCTTGGTCAAAATACAAACTAACACCTTGTATTGTAGCTATTCCATCTTTTTATACATGCGGGTATGCTTGGTGTGAGGTTTGAACATTTATCAGCCTGCGAATATGAAGTCCATTTTGCAGTTCTGTTGTTCAGTCTGATTTCGCCAATTCATGAGCGTGAATGGCGTAACGTTTATGTCTGTTTCTCAGTCATGTCCAGTTTACAGTTATGCATTTTTACGTGCCACTAAGACTCTGCAGAGTGTTCATGTCCTAGTTTGACCTTACACTCTATCTTCCCTGACTAAATGACTAAACCTTGATGGCTCTCTCCAACCCGCCTCTCTAAACTAACTAGCACTTCCTTTCGTGTCGTCCCGCGCGAGCTCTGGTGCTACTTAGCACCGCACTAAGCAATCGCAGCCTGCCTCACAAATGTCACTACACTGTCTGATAGCCAATCATGTTGTTAAAGTCTTCAGACTGGCCAATTAGAGCTCAGACAGCGGGTAGCCAATGAGAAATAGTTGTTTGCCGGACAGATTAAATTTAGCTCTGTTGCAGAGCAGATTAACCTGGAGTTAATCCTTGAATGCCCTGAGTAAATTGCAAACCTACATAAAATTAGCGATAGGAATTTTGTAGGGCCCTTCTGGGCCACTATGCTAATCTCGCTGTCTGGACTTACTTTACTTCCTTTAAACTCTAGTATAAATTTATATATGCAGGTAGCCTGGAATTGCCTTACTGGCAACCTTGGCTTCTCTGTAAAGCTATGTGTATTTTTTTTGTATTGACCCAGTTTTTATTACTTATTCCAATAGAAGTTAAGTGTAAGGCCAATGTCCACAGGCGTATGTGTAAAACTCTGCGAGTATACACTGCGCATGGTGCTGACGTATCCCACTCCCTCCTGGAGGAATGCATTTAGCCTAGGCAGCGCTGGGCCTCTTCCAGACACCCCCAGGATAGGGATGCCCAATAAACTGGAGAACAGGGATAGCAGATGTCCCAGGTGACGCCACCATTCCGTTACCTACCGGTATGACCCTCAGCTGCAAATAAATTGAGCCACAGACAGAAGTAACGTACCTCAGGTCCCTGGGAACGGTTAGGGTGTTACGGTATCCCACCCAATGGTACGCCAGCCTGGGTTGCCCTAGAACTTACCCGCAACCCTTGTCCCTGTCTACTTGCCTCCACTCCTGCCTCCACCCAGGGGCAGAGAGAGGGAGGCAACTACCTCACAGCAGAATCCCATAACCATGGGCTCGTGCATAGAGCTGCACTCACAGGCGCTCGCGCGCACGTCGCTGCCCAGACCCACGAGCGCGCGCACCGCACCGACCAGCCACCCACGCCCCCGGCAACCACTGCATGGTAACATTACTCCCTTTTGACGGACCTCCGGGACCACGCCACCATATGCAGGCCTATCTGGAAACGTCACCGAAGGGACAAACTGTTTTTATAAAGACTTATGGAAAACCCTGTGAACCCTCCATGTAGCTGGCAAACCCAGTTCATAGGCGAGAGGGTGTACTACACTTGTGATGACAAAGGGCCCCACGTAACGTGGCGCTAGCTTCAAGGACGGGACCCTTAACTTGAAATTTTTAGAAGACAGGTATGTATACCTACCTTCTGTCCCACCCTGTAAGGTTCAGATACTGACAGACTCCTCCCACTATGCAACTGCATACGAGCCCCCGTTGCTTCCAAGTTTTTCTGTACCTCTTTCCATACTCCCTGCAGCGTATCTGTGGTGACGTTAGGTGCAGGACAGAGAGATGGAGTAGGGATCACTGTAAGGAAGCGAGGATGCTGACCGTATACACAAAAGAATGGAGATACCCCAGTGGAAGAACAAGTGCAGTTGTTTAGCGCAAACTCCGCCAACGGCAGGAACTCTGCCCACTGATGAGCCTTTTCGCTCACAAACAACCATAAATATTGTACTAAATCTTGGTTCTTCTGTTTAGTCTGACCATTGGTTTGCAGGTGGAATGCTGACGAGAAGGAAAGTGACGTTCCCAGATTTCTGCAGAAAGCTCACCAAAACTGTGCCACAAACTGAGCCCCGCAATCAGATACAATGTTTTGGGTAGCCCCATGTAGGCGAATGATTTCTTTTACAAAAATCTTGGCAAATTCTATTGCCGAAGTTAGCTTCTTTAACGCCACAAAATGTGCCATCTTTTGAGAAACGGTCTACCACAACTAGGATAGTGGTGAACTTCTGAGACTCAGGTAGATCGGTGATAAAATCTACCGATAAATGAGACCACAGACGAGAACGTACTGGTAACAGTCTCAGAGGACCCTCCAGAGGATGCCGATGACTTTTATTGCGTGCACAGAGCATCCCTTAACAAAGTCGCGGATCTCCAAAGACATGCCTGGCCACCAGAAGTGTCTAGAACAAGGATCCAGGGTCCCCTGAAACCCTGGATGGCCTGCGAAATCCGACGAATGAGATTCTTCAATGACTCTGGGACATAAGGTCTCTGGCACAAACCATCTGCCCTCTGGCAGCCCCCGAAGGGGCATCCTGCTGACAGTTCTGTAGTTGAGGGAGGAAGTTGGATTTTACAGCTGCCACCACCACCCCAGGTGCCAAGATATTCTCGGGAGTCGTGGTCTCACTTTCCGGCGCCCCAAAACTCTGTGACAGGGCATCCGCCTTCACGTTCTTCTCTCCTGGGATATATGTATCCCTGGGATATAAATTAAACCTGGCAAAAAATAACACCCACCTGGCTTGACGAGCTGTGAGTCTTTTAGCATTGGTGAGACATACCAAATTCTTGTGATCGGTATACATGGAAATGGGGTGTCTAGCCCCCTCAAGATGGTGTCGCCACTCTTCCAAAGCCCATTTGATCGCCAGTAACTCACGGTTACCCAAGTCGTAGTTGCATTGTGCTGAACTAAATTTCCGCGAAAAGAATGCACATGGGCTATACCCAGATCTCCCACTGACTTCCCGAGGCAATACAGCTCCTGCCCCCACCTCAGACATATCTACCTCAATGAAAAAGGGTTGTCACGCATCCGGCTGTACTAGCACCAGGGCAGTAGTAAGCACTCTTTTTAGACAACTAAAAGCCTCTAGGGCCGCAGGCGACCATCTTACCAAGTCGGACCCCTTCTTAGTCAGATCGGTCAATGGTGGAGCAATAACCGAGTAATTCTTAATGAATTTACGGTAAAAGTTTGCGAAACCCAAAAACCACAGGAGAGCCTTAAGCTTGTCTGGTCTGACCCATTGGGAGATTGCTGCTACTTTATTAGACTCCATCCGAATCTCCGTGGGTGAGAGCACATAACCCAGGAAAGATACTTGTTTAGTACCAAATGTACATTTCTCCAACTTGACAAAAAGTTAATACTCGTGCAAAGGGGTCCGAACCAACCTCAGGTGCCGCACATGTGAATCCCAGTCTGGAGAATACACCAGAATGTCATGAAGATATATGACCAGAAATACCCCCGGGAAGTCGTGGAAGACCGCATTCATAAAACCTTGGAACACAGCGGGGGCGTTACAGAGTCCGAAGGGCATGACCAGACATTCAAAATGTCCTAACGGGGTGTTAAATGCAGTCTTACATTCATCTCCCTCTCGAATGCAAATTAAATTGTAAGCCCCCCTTAAGTCCACTTTGGAAAACCAGTGGGCCCCTACCACCTGATTCAACAAGTCTGGAATCAGGGGCAAGGAGTACTGGTTCTTCACTGTGATTTTATTCAAAGCCCAATAATCCACACAAGGCCTCAATGTCCCATCCTTCTTCTCAACAAAGAAGAGACCTACCCCGGCAGGGGACCTGGACGGCCGGATATGTTGCTTGGCCAGAGACTCCGAGATATAGGACTTAAGGGCTTCGTGCTCACGCCCTGACAAATTGAAAATGGCTCCCTTAGGGATGGGACTGTCGGGATTCAGATCAATACCACAGTTCCACTCCCTATGGGGAGGCAAAGTCTCAGACCGTTTTTTGGAAAATACGTCCTCAAAATCCAACAAATACTCCGAGACCAGTACGGTATCTGCTGAGCACACGGCTATAGTAGTTAAGTGATTATGGCAGGACGACCCCCAATGTGTCAATTCCTGGGTGGACCAATCAAATTGGGGGTTGTGCAGTGCCAACCAGGGCATACCAAGTACCACATCAACAGACATCTTTTCCATAACCAGGAAAGACAGATTCTCAGAATGGTGAGCACCCACAGTGAACTGTACAATGGGAGTCCTCCATTGGACAACACATGCGAAGAGAGGGGCCGAATCAATACTGATGAAGCATATGGGGGGCTTCAGCATGGAAAATTCGATCATCAGAGGTCTGACAAAATTTAAATTAATCAGATTGTCGGCAGCACCCGAATCAATAAAGGCTTGACTGGACCGAATAAAATTTTGGAAGCCAACCTGACAAGGCACCAACAACTTAGGGAATACCTGTAATCCTAGGCGATCCTCCCAACAATCGCCTAGGATCTGTAGGCTTTTCTGCCGGTTCAGACATGTTGCCGTTGCTTCTGTGGACAGGTTGCTACCCGATGTCCGGCTTCCTCACAGTAGAGGCAAAGACGGTGAGTCATCCGAAACCGTCGCCGTTCCCCGGGACTTAGCTGGTCCACTTCCATAGGCTCGACCCCAGGAGTTGGTATGGGAGAAGTGGGAGCGGGCCTGCAGGACTCCCTAGTTTTACAGGCCTGACGTTCCTTTTCTCTAGATCTCAGTGTCCTGTTAGCCTTTACTGCCAATTCCATCGCCTCATTAAGTGTTGCGGGAGCAGGATGAGAAATAATTAGATCCTTGACAGCATCAGAAAGACCCAACAAAAACACATCTTTGAGGGCACCTTCGTTCCAGGAGGTTTCACTGGCATACTGTCTAAACTTAGAGTAATAGTCTTCAGCACACTGCTGCCCCTGACGCAAAGCCATGAGGTGAGACACACTTGAGAGCACCTCCACCCGGTGATCGCAGACTTCAGGACAGCCAGATGTGAAAAGCAAATGGATGTACCTCTACGCAGTGATCCCATACTTCAGAACGGCCACGTAGGAAAGACAATCACAGCATACCTCTGCACTAGGCCCAGTCATATACACCCTGTCCCTTGCTCATACTCTCTCTGTTGGGAACTCACTCAGACACGGTTGCTGTCACACAAGTTCCTTTTCCTCCATTCTTCACTACATGAGAGTTGAAAGTACCCTCATGCAGCCAGCACTCTCTCTCAGGAACCCAAAGGAATCTTCCTCAGGAACCCAGAGGAATCTCTCTTTCCGTTCTCAGACACTCCTATTTATATTCTCACTCATACCACGTGACAAGACAGATTGATACATTGCAAGCATCTCCCAGGCTCATGCAAAGACTTAACTCCTCATTTGCTGCAGCTGTGCAACACACACAACACAAGACATGACGTTTATGGAGGGGGCCAGGAATGGATGTATTGGGCCACTACATGGGCATTAGAGATGAGTGAACATACTCGCTAAGGCAAATTACTCGAGCAAGTATTGCCATTTTCGAGTACATGCCCGCTCATCCCAAAAAGATTTGGGGGGGGGGGCGGGGGAGAGAGGGGAGGAACGGGGGGGGGGGGGGAGATCTCTCTCTCTCCCTCCCGCTCCACCATGCTCACTCCCACAATTCACCGTTCACCCCCATCGACCCCCGAAACTTTTGGCACGAGCGGGCATGTACTCGAAAATGGCAATACTCGCTCGAGTAATTTGCCTTAGCGAGTACGCTCGCTCATCTCTAATGGGCATCTATCTGGTTCCATACCTATCAGATTTATGAGGGGAATTGCTGTTGTATTTTGTTTTATTTAAGGTTATCTAAGGACCCTCTCATAATCCAGAATATCTAATAATCCAGCATTAATGCGATTGTATTCCTGCCAGAATAAATTTACACAAATATTTGGGGAATTGCTGAAGGCCTGTTCCATACTATATGATTTGCAAGCTATGACAAGAGCACAGGTTGAGAATAGTTAATAGTAATAAAACTGCCTCCCAAATACTGGCTCAAATACTTGCAGGCTCTTCTTCAAAAACTTACATACAGCCAGAATAGAGAATTGGATCAGATATCTGTAGATTCCTGAGGCTTTCACTTCACTTTCAGTATCACTACTGTATGCAGGATCCATCTGCCACCAAATGCTGAGGTTGGACAACTTTTATGTATGAGGATCTCTTTAAGCAGAGGTAAGTGGGGAGAAATACCACTATACTGCCCAGCAATATCGTTGCATAATCTAAACTAGATAACGGTCTGTTTACTACATGGAACCATCTCCAATAACACTGTGTTACAAAAAAAATGTTTTTCATTTTTTTCTGGACAAAATGTCTGTTTCTTAAATACCTTTGGGTGCTGATTCCAAATTTCAGCTCTGATTTTGACTGTCAGGAACAGATTTACAGACAATTTCCTTAACAGCTGAATAAAGAAGTCTAGATATAATTGCAATTAAATATGTTTTATGAATGTACTTATAAACAGTAAATCCTGAATAGAGTAACATACAGCATGACATAAGACCATCAGATGGCTGATGTATAATAACGCACTTCCATAAGTGGCCTGAAAATGTAGGAAGTTAGATGCAGTGTTTGCATAAGTCACTTATTTCCTTTATGTCCGCCAGTGTTCTCCCTTGGAATATTCCAGCCGGCATCCACTTACCTTCACACTGTATTTATACAGTTTTTAATACAGTTTCAGAAATGAAAGCTGAGCCGTGATTGGTTCCTATGGACAACAAAGATAGTTTTATTGTTAGACAATTTTAGTTAGTACAATATTGAATATCCTACGATGTGAATAGCTTCATTATCTTGCCTGATAGACGATTTTAGTTGCCATATATGGATTCAGCAACCTGAATATAACCCATTAGGGACACAAATTTGACTATGACCTTTCTTTCACTCCCTGTGTTCAATCACTTGCAAACTTATGCCACATGCACCTCAAAAACAACTCCAGAATCATTCCTTATCTTCTGGTACAAGCTGATAAAACTCATTTTGCCCTGATCCACTCTGCTTGATTACTGCAATTCACTTATAATCACTTATGACTTTAGAAGGATCGTGATCCAGGGACTATTCCGATTGCCAGATTGGAGTCAGGAAGGAATATTTTTTCCTTAAATAGGGAAAATTGGCTTCTACCTGACATTTTTTTTCTTGCCTTCCTCTGGATCAATATTGGAGGGAGGAGGAGGAGGAGTATGGGCTGAACTGGATGGACATACGTCTTTTTCGGCCTTACATACTATGATACCATGAATGTAGCAGCGATATTCATCGTTTTGTCTAACATCTTCAGTGATGCCCTCACCCTGCCGGTCACTGCACTGGTTGCCCATCCACTATAGAATACAATTTACTCATCACTGTAAACCATAAGGCTCTCCACAGTACTGCACTACCTTACATATTCTCCCTCATCTCGGCCTACCATGCCACCTATGCTTTCTGAATTTTGAAAAAAAAAATCTGTACTATGCATGTCCGATGGCAACTCGCCGCAGCCATTCGGCGAAGATCATAGTATAAAAAGTTTTCATGTAGTTGCCTTTATGATGTCCTGTATCGAAAGTTGAATTGGCTTTTAAAGCCGTGTAAAATTATGGAGAGAAAGAGGTGGAAGGGATAATAGGTGGTCTGCTGAAGTTATTGTGGATGTGGAGGAATGGTCCTGATCTTTTTTATTGCTTTGGGTGTCTGAAATTGAGGAATGCCTGGTAGGTGTTAGTTTCCAGATGAAATTGTTGATGTCAACAAATCAAATTCATTTATCTTATTTGATGAACAAAATGAAAGGCCTTTCTGTAATAATGCTGTTTCACCAGAGTTCAGGATGTCACTTTAAAGGTTAACGATCTTTAAGGCAGAGTCTTGTTCCTTTTTGATTGGGGTGTCTTCTTGTTGGGCAGGTTTCCTTTTTCCTCGTCCTCTTGCCCCTCTTCTGGTTTTCTTTTCAATACGGCTTTCACTTCTTTCCAGAGGGGCTCGAAAAAGTTTTGGAATCTTCTTTACACTGGCAGCTTGCCATATGTGATATGTGGATATTGGTGTCAGGGATGGGGAAAGCTCTAAAAAAGAGATGGACTGATTTGAGTGGAAAGAAGAGGGGATATTAGAAAGGGAGTGTCAATTTCAAGTTATGTTTAGATGGTAGGATTAAAAACTGTGAGTACAGTAAACTGTAATGAGAGAATCTTCCAGTGAGGACGAAAGGGTGAATATGGTAGAGTTTACTAACTGTATAGATACTTGTATAAAGTGATTTCTTATATCCTTGTCAGAATAAAACTAATGTGAACCGTAATTGACTCAAGCCTGTAAAACATGTTTAGGCTGCCTGTTCATGGGCGTTGCGGTATCTGCCGTGGGAGCCGCCGCCCGGGAACAGGAGCTGGCAGATAGATCTCCGCTGTCAGCCTATCTGACAGATAGGCTGACCGAAGAGAATCTGCAATTTGCCGTCCGTGAGCGGAGAATCGCAATGGTTCTCCGCTCGTGGACAGGGGGGCTGCGGATTATCGCCGCGGGAAACACAATTCAAACTCACCCGTGGACAGGCAGCCTTAGTTATGTTATCCTGTACACAAATAAAGCCTTGTACTTATCTGGCACTGAGCCATCAAGTATCTGAATGGTCTTGTGACCTTTGAACCATAGATGCCTGAAGGATTGGCTACCCCCTGGGTATGAAGGAATCAAAGCTAGCAACACCTGGATAAACACCTCTTTCTGTGTATATAAGCTGGGGCAAAACCAAGGTGGTTAGAGCAAACTGGACCTGCATTATGGATGCCAATATGCAGTGTGGCATTAAGCGCTGCGGAATAAGTTGGCGCTATACAAATAAAGATTATTATTATTATTACCTAGGGGAAACTCTGATCCATGTTTAATTGCTGCTCTCCAGCTCAGCTAATGGTATATTGGACAAATGAAGCAAAAAGACTCCTTGGTGAGGAAACTGTCCAGCGTTGGTGGTCATCCAGCTGAACAGATGTTGTTTTATTGTAATGTAAGTGTATTCGTGTGTGATGTGTATGTGTCCATGTATATCCCTTGGTAATATCAGTATTAAACCTTTGCCTAAGAAATATTGTCAATTAGTTTAACTATCACGTATTTTATATAATGTTTTTCAATTACTATCTTCTTAAATAAATTGTGTTGTTTCAACCTACTTGTCCTTCTTTAAAGCCATATTCAAACTTGTTGCCTTACAACTTGCCAAAACACTAACTGAGCATGTGTAGGGGTATTGTTTTTTTTCTGTTTGTGTTGGTTAACAATTTCTGATGCAAAGTTGGGAACTGATAACATTTTGTGGGGAAAAACAGAAATATTAGATGCTTTTGGCCGCCTGCAGACGGCCGGGTCGGATCTGGCTGCGAGAATTCTCGCAGCGGGACCCGACCCGAGCGTCTGCAGAGAGCTCCCGCGGCTTCGGCTCTTTCATGTGCCCCGCACAGAAATAGAGCATGCCGCGACTTGTTTGCCACGGGAGATTTCGCGCAGCCAAATTGCGGCCGTCTGCCTAGGATTGCGTTTGTTAACGCAATCCTGTGGCAGCTTCCACGGGCAGAAATTCTGCGCATCTGCAGGCGGCCTCACTTGTTCTAAGAGCAAACCTACGGCAGCCTGGATGTCAGATGAGAAGGGGGATGGGGGCACCCATGGAGTCTTCTCTTCTCTTGTCATGTGGGCGTAGTTAGTAACCTACACTCCTTTTGGGTGTTATTGTCTAATTTCTTCTTCTGCCAAAATTTGATATCAGTATGATAATCATTGTGGTCTCTTTGTGTGTCTGTACATGTATGTGTATGCATGCATATATAGTTTTTTTCTCTCATTTTTTTATAATCCCACTAATTCCCTTATCATTCATCAAAATTATTCATCTTCAGTCCACTCAATTTTGTGTATGTACATGTGTTTTTATATATATATATATATATATATATATATATATATATATATATATATATATATGTGTGTGTATACGCAAAATTTGCACACGGCTATACTGAGTGGACAGTACTCATGTGAAAAAGCCCTAAGTGACACCAGAATTCTTTGACCACATTTAAAAGAATACTTGATAACATTGCCAACCCCTATAACAACAATAAGAGAACACAAGGAGCTATATCAAGGGTCATGCACATGATCATGTAATACCTCTGTTTTCTACAAAGCCGTAGTCAAACACTCAGAGAAGTGCATGGGCTTATCGTACCTCAGAAGGTTCGATTTCAAATATGACATAGGACACCCAACTGAGCATTGTACAGCAGTCCATGGAATCTGGTACGGTACGACAGGGGTGTATAGAACCTCTCATGCCAATATATATAACTTCTACTATGTGCGTGGAGCCTGTTTTTGATTTTTGTGGGGAAATAAAAGTTATTTGATTAAACACAACACAAATATGAAGGATGATCAGATGGATGGAGCCGAAGATAATTTGGTTATTTTTAAAATGGCAAATTTATTATTATCAAGTGTATTATAAGACCTAATTTCTTCTTGTACAGGAACCTGATCTCTTCCTGCCAGGACATTCCTGAAGATCAAACCCTTCACCACCCACATTATCCCAAGGGTCTGCTCCAGATTGATCAGTATGAGTCAAAAGTTTTATGCCCCTCAGAATTTCTCAGATTATGAGGAAATTAGAAGAAGTTATAAACTGGATCAACCAGAATTCTTCAACTTTGCAAGTGACATCTTAGACAAATGGACTGCTGCTGAAAAGGTAAATCTATATGATTTTTTGTTAAAGTCCATCCCTCAACATAGAGATGGGCATGTATATGGTGCAAATGATATATAAATACTAAATAATAAGATATGCTTTTCTCGTCTGTTATCATTGGGGGACACAGCTCTGACCTTGGGTATAGCTTCTGCCACTAGGAGGCAACACTAAGCATAAAAGTATTAACTAGCTATACCCCTCCTGCAAGCAGCATGCCAGCTCAGTTTTTAGCTTAGTGTCTAGGAGGCAGGACTGTCTCTTCTACAGAGACAATTTTTTTCCATCCTATTTTTCAGTTTTTTCTCTAAAGGACCAGGGTATAACGGGGAGGCAGGACTCTCCCTGTTAACCCATTGAGGAGGGAGAACAGAGGAGAACTCAACCCTCTGTTGTCTATTGCCTTTTAGAGGCTGTGTAGTCAGCATCGTCCTCTACAGCGGCGTTGGGCGCACGTGTCAGTGCGTTGCCGCTGGTCAGGATGGGTTGGTGTATAACCATGTGTTGCACGGCTCCCAGGCATTTTCCGCTGTGATTGCCGCTGAACAGATTGCGTAGCTCACGACCGTTTGATTGCCATAAGCTGGTGTATATCGCTACCGCGCGGCCCGCTTCGCCGGCAGGCAGCAGTTGGTCATGGTTATGCTGACCAGTCCATACGCTATCCACTCAGCGAAATTAGGATTGCTGGGACCCCTTCTCTACCACACACAGGCTATCGTGGCTCCCTGGCTGCTGGTAGCGCCCCTATTGTCCCTCCTGCAGTCCCCTGCAATGACACGTGGACGGGGCGGCCAGAGCCACATACTAAGTGTGCTCTCGCTACAGTATGAGATGTACAGACAACAGTGTACAAACTTTTGTCAGCATACTCCGGACTTGCTGAGACCTGTGGTACCTTCCATTCTGGAAAGAGTACTGCAGGAGGAGTCACTGGAATCATGGCTGCCCATATCTGCTCCGGACCGCGTTGATCCTTGCCTGTCGGTAGCTCCCCCATTGCCCCTCCTGCAGTTCCCTGCAGTCAGCCGTAACGCAGTTTCTGAGTCCAGGATGACACGCGGACTCGGCGGCCAGAGCCACATGCCAAGTGCTCTCTTGCTACAGCACTATATATACTGATAACAGTGTGTGAGCTCTTGTCAACATCACTCTGGGCTTGCTGACTGGAATCATCGCTACCCATGTCTGTTCCACACCGGGTTGAGCCTTACCTGTTGGCAGCTCCCTTGTTGTTCCCCCGCAGTCACACGTACCGCAGTGTCCAGGAGGACATGCGGGCGGGGCGGCCAGAGCCACATACTAAGTGCACTCTCGCTGCAGTACGGGATTAAGCAAAGAGAATCTCGTCTTACAGATAGCAGTATGCGATCTCTTGTCAGTACTCGCACAGGGAGTCTCTGGACTCATTTTTCCTCATGTCTGTCCCGAATCAGGTTGAACTTCTCTACAGGCAATCGCACCACAGTGTCCGTGTCCGGATGACACTCGGACAGCGGCAGGCAAGGGCCACATACTATGTGCGCTCTTGTTACGGAACAAGACTACATCCAGCTGGAGAATATCTCGTCTTATGTACAACGGGGTTCAAGCTGCTTGTCGGCAGTACCCCAGGCTGCTGAGACCTGTGGTAACTTCCATGCCTGAAGCAGCGCATACAGTGGTTTGAGCCGGGGTCAGTTTTTGCCCCTCAGTAGTTCCCTGCACCCTGGGTCGGAGTCTGGGGGACAGAGCCGCATATCAAGTGCGCTCTCCACTGCAGTACTGGATTACAGACCAGCAGAGAATATCTCGGTTTATGGACAATATTACTCAATCTGATTGTCACCGGTACTACGGCCTTGATGACAGGCCTGTCCTAACAACTAGCTGCTCCTCCGCTTTTCCCTGCAGGCAACCAGACCGCAATGTCTGATGCCAGGATCGCACTCGGACAGGGCCCTGCTAGAACCATGTATGGTATGTGATCTCGCTATAGTACGAGATTTACATTCACCCAAAAATAGTCATCCTATGGACAACAGGTATTGGGCTTTCCTTCGGTCTTGCTGAGTCCTGTGGTACCTTTTAGATGGAAGGAGTACTATTCACAGGAATTCTGCGAACACGTCATTCTTCAGTCCATATGAGATACAGCTGAGCAGCAATTTCAGGGAAGTTTGTTTTCCATATATACTCACACCGAGATCCTAAGATCAAGTCGTGTTTATTTCAAAGTACATATTCCATAGCCATGCAACGTTTCGACCATAGTGTGGTCTTTGTCAAGCATGCAATCCTCCTTCTTTGTTCTCCCTGCATTATTGCTTGCTGGAGAGCGTAAGTCAGTCTATACTTGTACTGTCTGCACTTTTTAGGGTTCGTCCCTCCCTACTGCTGATGTTTCCTTAAAGGGATCAGTGAAAGTCCCCTACCAGTGTGCCCTTGCTGCCTTGTGCGGCCAATTTTTCTGTGCCTAGTGGATTCTTGCAGTTACATTGAATCCCAGTACAGGGCCAGCCCTAGTTGATTACCCAGTTAGTCACCATTCCAAAGGACAGATGTCCTCGGAAGCCCATGGGGCCATGCAGAAAGTGGATGCTGTGGCCATTGTCGCAGGATCATGGGGCCGAAGGATTTCCTCAGACATGCCCCTTTTCAATTTACAGCTAATCAAACAGCCGTCGCCATGGACGGAGGTTGTCGGCATACCAGCATTAAGGTCATACTGCAGGCCTTCCAACCTTGGTCAACACGGAACTCCAGCATGGAACGGTTGCAGATCGCAACAAGTTGCTTCTCCATTGGCGTCTGGAATCGACCTGCTTCCTTCCTCACAGAGGGACTGTGAAGGTGAGGTTGACTACCTGGAGGTATATGGGAACTCACTTACAACTAAGTCGAGTGGCAGAAGACCCACAACACTCTGACGTTTCAGCGTTGATGGCTCCACAGCCCTTGTTTTTGGATGCCTATTTTGTACCGATGGTACAGGAGACGGTCATTATCTACCTGCGGTATGTTCTGCCGCCGGTATCAGGACCCACTTTGGTGAAGTATCGGTGGGCACCTTCTCGGTAGTCCCGAGAAACGCTCCAGGGCAAGTTGGCTTGGTTGACTACGTAAGAGTACCTCGCGCAGGTAGCATTCTTCAGTCACGCTTGCGCGCTGCCAGTAATCCTGGCAACTCCGAGTGGATTCCTGCGTTTCCAGGGTGGACTTCTTGCAATGACTCTGCTTTGCGGCAATACAGGGTTACAGTGCCAGGCTGCTCCTACTGCTTGCATACAAACTGAGCTGGCATGCTGCTTGCAGGAGGGGTATAGCTAGTGGGAGGAGTTAACACTTTTATGCTTAGTGTCGCCTCCTAGTGGCAGAAGCTATACCCAAGGTCAGAGCTGTGTCTCTTAATGAACAAGATGAGAAAGAGATTTTACGGTAAGTTCTTACAAAATCTATTTTTTTCCCCAGGATGGCAGCAGAGCTCCCAATCCTGCTCTGTGGTGGATAGATGGTGAAGGAAAAGAGGTCAAATGGAGCTTCGATGAGTTGGGGTTTCACTCCAGGAAAGTGGCAAATATACTGTCTGATGTTTGTGACTTAAAACCAGGAGACAGAGTTATGGTAATTCTTCCTCGGGTTCCGGAGTGGTGGCTGTTCAATGTTGCATGCATGAGAGCAGGTAAATAAAGTTATAATAAGTTGTCTGAGATCCAAAACAATGCACTCACCGTAGCAATGCTGAACTAAAAATCATCGTTCGGCCAAAAAGCTAACGATGGTAGCATTTACATGCAATGATTGTCGCTCAAAAGACACTGTTTGAACAAATTTTGAGCGATAATTGTGTGAAAATGGGTCTTTACTCTAATAGTCAATTGCAGAATTCACAGCGGTATGTATAATCTATATAGTATTAGTCAGGCTCTTCACAGATATAGACTAAAACCAAAAAACTTAATTGAATATTATTAATAACTTGGGCTAACACAGAAGGACATACGAACAACAACAAGACAAGGATTCTGGAACCATGCTAAGTTGTCTGCTATTTTATATATACTGCAGGGGGCAATCAAAAAAGTATCCCTGTTCGATGGATAGGAGCACAGATAGGGATAGCAATCTTATATAAGTAAAAGCTAGATAAGGTACCTCGTTTATCTTGAGATACTAAATTAGTACCCCCCCCCCTATTTTGTAATTCACAGTCATGGCCCAGAATTTAGCAGATGGAATATTTAGCTAGATAGTGTGTAGGTACACTGTGCAACTGATGGTTTTACTATCAGGTATTTTGCTTAAATATTTGACTCAGGTAATCAACTCTCAGATATTTGACTCCGGTAATCTGCTCCACGCGTTTCCCTGTTCTTATCAGGAACAGTTTATCAGGAGCAAAAACGCCCAATCGGCCAGATATCATTTAGTCTATCACACAAATTTTAGAAACTTAACGGAATTAAATAGATCCTGTCATGTGTTGCTTAATAAAAATAAAGCATCGACACCCTATCGACGGGTGTTCATGCTCTTAAATAATTTTACAACGTGTCAAATATATTGCTCGCATAGCTTAGGCTCCCCACATAGTTGAGACACAATAGTATATCTGATTGCATCAAGTGCTATAGATGGCAAGCAGTGTCTAGTCCCTTTGTTTTTAATAATTAGAAGTGCTCAGACACAAAGCTTATAGTGGCGTGTTTAATCATTAATAGATATTCGGTTCCTGAGATAAAGGAGCCCAGTGTGCAAATCGCACGCTGTGTAAAGTCGCTTAATAAGGGGTTACGCCAGGCACCGGACTTGTAGTGGCGTGTCTAGTCGCTAATAAAGGTTACGGAACTATCAACTAATCCTAAGTCTGCAGTTCGTGTATAGGTCATTCTACAACGTAGGCAGAGTGACCCCTAACTAGCTCACTAAGTCTAGAGATAGGGTAGCCAGAGGATAGAGAATGCGAGTAAAAAAAACAAAAGATAGCGCCTGTGGCTCTGATGGTGAGGGACAGGTATATGAGCTCAAAGTGTTCAGTCCTGCTATTTAATTGGCTGAAAAGGGCCACCCATCAGGGGTGTGTGTATCACATCGGCCTATTAGAGATAGTGTGGGAGTGGTCGGAGTTAGAAGCGGACCGCCCAGACGAAGTCCCTCGGTGATAATCCGCTTTGGGACGAGTTAAATACAAGGCTCATACCCTGGACAAATAGTCAAATAGTGGAGGCAACTGCCAGTGGCCTCCGATTGTCAAAGGAGGTACCCGATCGTAAGTGTGGCCCCAGAGTAGCGGGTCAGTCCGCGGTCCACGGTGCATCAGCGCCATGATGTAATGACGTCACGACTCTAGTCACATGACCACCATCCGGTGGAGAGCAAGCGCGTCTGCGTCATGACGTGATGACGTCACGACGCGCATTAACGTCACGGCCGCCAACCTCTCTATATTCCTTCAGAGAGCCCTGATGTGGGTGGGTCTACATGTACGCCACCTGACCGCCCAACCTCACTACTATCTCATTGAGGAGAGACATAACAAAGATGGTCACGTGAGCGCGGTCAAGCAAGTAGATGATACATAGGAGATACAGCAATCACACCATTGCTTAAAGAAAATACATCACCAGTAAATTTGGCATCACGGAGCAGTCGCTCCACAGACCGAGAAGATGAGGGCAATAGATGTAGATTTCATATGATATATCCCATCTATTATTTATAGAGGATAATTTGATCTATCCTCATGGGAGGATCACAGATTTGGGTAGAGAGATCATTTAACCCACTGTGCAAGCCCAGAAGGTTTAGAATATATTTTAGATATAGCGATAGGGAGGGATTGGAAAAATATATATACACAGGGATATCACAGTTTTATCAAGGGATTTAGCACACAAGCTCAGGAGATGGATTCAAAGAAAACATTTGAAATTGAGATTTGCATTCAGACCAATTGGAGCTACAGTGTCTAGTCTGAATATCCATGAAGCTTCTTTTTGGAGTAATATTTTGTCTATGTTTCCGCGTCGGGCATTAAGACGGAGAACTTCATCCCCCTGAAATTTAAGGGAGCTCATGTCTCCGTTATACACTGTCCATAAATGGACTGCCAATGGCGTAGATTCGTGGCGTCGGATGTTCCCCACATGTCCGAGAATACGTCGCCGAAATTGTTGGATCGTTTTTCCGATGTAATTTTTGGGACATCGGCATGACTCTAAGTAGACAACGTTCCTCGTTCTGCAGTTAATGAAACAATGATTTTCATAGATCTTATTAGTACTAGCGCTTTTGAAGGATTTACTTTTAAGAATAAACGGGCAGGCCGCACACCCATGACAGGGGTATGTGCCTGACGGTTTCGCTGAATCTAGCCAGGTCTCGCTGATCATGGAGGGCGCCAAATGACTTTTGACTAGATGGTCTCTCGAATTGTGGCCCCTCCGAAATGTGATCATTAGTAGTGATGAACGAGCATACTCGCTAAGGGCAATTGCTCGAGCGAGCATTGCCCTTAGCGAGTACCTGCCCGCTCGAGACAAAAGGTTCTGCTGTTTTGGAAAGGTACAGAAATGGCATTCAGAAGTTTTGTGGATGAAGGAGGCCTTAAAGGAGATGTCCCGCGGCAGCAAGTGGGTCTATACACTTCTGTATGGCCATAATAATGCACTTTGTAATGTACATTGTGCATTAATTATGAGCCATACAGAAGTTATAAAAAGTTTTATACTTACCTGCTCCGTTGCTGGCGTCCTCGTCTCCATGGTGCCGACTAATTTTCGCCCTCCGATGGCCAAATTAGCCGCGCTTGCGCAGTCCGGGTCTTCTCCTCTTCTCTATGGGGCTCCGTGTAGCTCCGTGTAGCTCCGCCCCGTCACGTGCCGATTCCAGCCAATCAGGAGGCTGGAATCGGCAATGGACCGCACAGAAGCCCTGCGGTCCATGAAGATAGAGGATCCCGGCGGCCATCTTCAGCAGGTGAGTATGAAGACGCCGGACCGCCGGGATTCAGGTAAGCGCTGTGCGGGTGGTTTTTTTAACCCCTGCATCGGGGTTGTCTCGCGCCGAACGGGGGGGGGGGTTTAAAAAAAAAAAACCCGTTTCGGCGCGGGACATCTCCTTTAAGTGTACTTTTAACCCCTTAGTGATGCAATTAATTTTAGCCTTAAGAACCATTAAATAGTTTCCCTTTTTTGTTCCAGCAGCCTAAATTTCTTATTTTTCATCAATGTAATGATATAAGACTTTGAATTTTGCGGGATGAGTTTCAGTGTTTATTGGAACAAATTTCGTGTAGATATAATGTATTGCATATTTTTTATAAATTTTTTGCTGGGTAGCAATGGTAAAAAAGCAATTTCACTGTTATTTTTACAGGCTTCACCATGTGGTATAAGTATTATGTTGACTGTTTTCCACACATTAGGATGAAGACAACACCAAATTTAATGTTCATTCATGTTTTAGTCCTTTTACAAAATATAAACACTTTTTTTAAAACAAAAAGACTTCTTATGTCACCAGATTGCAAAACAAGTACATTTTTATTGTTCCGTCAATGCAGCTGTACAAGGGCTTGTTTTTCACAGGATGACTTGTAGTTTTAATTGGTACCATTTTGAGATATATACAACTTTTTGAACAGAAATCTGCTATTTTGAAATTTTCCATTTTAGTGTTTTTTTAGAGAATGCACCATGCGGAATAAATAATACATAGTAACATAGTATGTTAGGCTGAAGGGAAACAATTTCCATCTAGTTCAGCCTGTTTCTACTCTCCTTCCCTTGTTGATCCAGAGGAAAGCAAAAAAAACCCCAATGAGGCAGAAGCCAATTAGCCCATTTAGAGGAAAAATTCCTTCCCGACTCCATAATGGCAATCAGAATAATCCCAGGATCAAAGTTTTGATAGTTCCTGTCTGACTCCAAACCCGGATCAACAACCCCACTGGTCATTTAATGTCTATATCCTGTAATATCATAGCTCTCTAGAAACTCCTATATCGATTTTGCCATCACCACGTCCTCAGGCAGAGTTCCACAATCTCACTGCTCTTACAGTAAATCTAAGTTAATGATAAATCCGTCGTTCCTTTAGACATATATGATACCCTCTGGTTATCATCATAGTCCTGGCTATAAACAAATAATGGGAGAGATCCTTATATTGTCCCCTAGTGTATTTATACATAATTAGTTGATCGCCCCTTAGCCGTCTTTTTTCCAGGGTGAATAATCCCAGTTTTGATAGCCTCTCTGGGAATTCCAATCCTCCCATTCCAATCCTCCCATAAAGATCTCTCTCTTTCTTTTTTTAAATTTCTTTTCTTTATTTTAATGACTAGGGATGAGCGGGTATACACGCTAAGGCACTACTCGCTCGAGTAATGTGCCTTAGACGAGTATCTCCCTGCTCGTCCCTAAAGATTCGGGGGCCGCCGCAGGGCGGGGAGCTGCGGGGGAGAGCGGGCAGGAACGGAGGGGAGATCTCTTTCTCCCTCTCTCCCGCCCGCTCTCCCCTGCTCCCCGCCGCAACTCACCTGTCAGCTGCGGCGGCCCCCTGAATCTTTAGGGACGACCAGGGAGATACTTGGCTAAGGCACATTACTCGAACTCTAGCCCCGATTCTATCAGTGCTGCTGACATGATTTTGGTGTCATTTTAATGCCAAAAATCACACACCTGGAATTCCTGTTCTATCAGTGCTAAGGTAAATGAGCCGAGTTTGTCCAAAACTGTAATGTACCTTTCTTGGAGAACGAGCACTGTTTGTGGTAAACCGTAGGGAGGGGTGGGGGGTTAAAGGCTGCACATGACAAAATAAAATGGGGCTCCTCCCTACTTGGGACTCTTGTAATTACAGTAAATTCATGGCAAGAAATATTTTGAGGTGCAATTTTTCCCTATAGAGATATGTAAGCAGTATCTAGGTGGTTGGGCCCCCAATTAACACATTTATGACATCCTAAGAATAGACCATCAATATGTAATTCAGGAAAACCCCTTTAATATTTGGTCTCACTATTCTCACCTTCTTCAAAGGTTGATGGGCACATTACAGATTTTGCTTTACAACCCAGAAGCTTCACCCTACACCTCTGCTGTTCAAAGATTTCATCCCCAGATGTTTGTCTCTACAAAGGTAACATACTAAACCAATATAACTAGACTTCCATCTAAAGTTTCCATCATTTCTTTTACAGGTTTAGTTATAATTCCTGGGACAACACAACTGACAGCAAAAGATATTCTATACAGGCTTGAAACATCAGGAGCAAGGTGTATTATCACCAGCCAAGACCTGGCACCAGCTGTAGACACTATCTCAACCCAAGCTCCATTGCTAAAGACCAAAATGACTGTGTGTGGAGCGAGAGAAGGCTGGCTGAATTTTCAAGCGCTTTATACGTATGTTCCATGATATTAACAATTAATGACACCAATGACTATGTAATGAAATGTAATAAAAATGGATTTTTATGTATTTAAGGGCGGCCAATGACAAGCACACGTGTGTTAGGACACGAAGTACGGATCCAATGTCCATTTACTTCACTAGTGGGACAACAGGTTCTCAAAAAATGGCAGAACATAGTCAGTGCAGCTATGGGCTAGGAATGACTATCACTGGAAAGTAAGTAAAGAGCTACTGTGAGTAAATTCTCATCATCTGCAATTCATTGGCTTTGGTGGGCTCAGCACCAGTCCCACACAGGAAAATGCCAGAACTAACTAAGCATGGGGATGCTTAAGCTGATTGGGGTAAATGTGTAAAGGCCCATTTATACGGGACGAGTATCGCTGGCACTCTGACAGAGCGGCCAGCAGGGGGCCGGGGCAGCTGGAGATTTGACTCCTCACTCTCCCCCAACGCCTCCCCATTCACTTAACACGGCAGTTGTTCAGTACTGAACGGCTGCTGTTTACACTTAACGATCATCGTTCAGCTCATCTTTCATCGTTTAGGCTTCATAAAATCCTGAACAATGATCGTTCAGTGTAAACAGCAGCCGTTCAGTACTGAACGACCGCTGTGTTAAGTGAATGGAGAGGGGCGGGGGAGAGTGGGGAGTGAAATCTCATCTAGCAGCCCCGGCCCCCTGCTGGTTGCTCTGTCAGAGCCAGCGATACTTGCTCCTGTGCAACAGCGCGGAAACGAATGCTGGACATCGTTTGCCGGAAATTCGCCCCCTGTGAATGGGGCTTATGGAAGGTTGATGAACTGCAATGGCATGCACTAGCCCCCTTACAAATTGCATTGTTATATTTTTGCAATGTAAAAGCGTGTCTGATATGTTAAAATGTTGAATTTTTAATACTATATTGTACTGTTTATTGCCATATACCCACAGAGTCGGGGCACCCTCTGGCGCATAGAGTAGGAGCTGTCAAACTATTGCCTCAATGGTTCTGCCATTTCTGTGCTAGTTGTGCAACATCCCAGAGAAATTACCCTGGGCACCTCGCTAATGTGAAGAGCTGGGAGGGATAAGTGCTGGCTTGTCACAGCAGCACTTATGAGGCTTTGGTCCTGGAGGGATGACATGCAGCCAAGGCCAGAGTAGGATCACAGGCCAGATTCGACACTCCTAGGATAGGGAATGCCAACTTTTACTGAATAATAAACTTTACAAAACAGGTATTCAAGGAAACGCAGGTACAATTAACTTCAAGTAACAGCAAGTTATAGCTCAGAGGTAGGGAGGATACACAGGATAAAAAAACAGCCCTACAGTTCACGTTATCTGTACGGCACCGATCCTGGATTGGGAGCACTTCAGTGGAGGAAGCGGGTAGGGGTCACTCCGCAGACTCTATGGCAGACAATTATTGACAGGAAGGCTTAAACAATAAACACCCCGCACAGCAGGCACGTGGGTGTAACTCAGTCAAGTACCTCTGTGTGGTGATCCTTGCTTTGGACGGCCGCACAGGAAAAGCGTGTATTGTGAACTGGTACCTGTTCAGAACTTTTTGTAGGGCTCTCTCTCTCTCTCTGATGATGGGACTCACTCCATTTACATCCACACTTCAAACGCTACGGGATATCCATCTTCACCTACATGGAAGCTGAAGGTGCTTCCAGGTGGCTCTGTTAGCTTTCTCTCAGGTAGACAAGATGGAAGACACTCACATTTATCACCTCACTTGTACCACATGAAATGACAAACTGATACATCTACATGCAGGCAATGCATTTATTACTGTTAACCTCTCAAGCGCCGCAGCTGTGCAACACCCACTGGACATGACAGGACAAGCTTTGTACAGTGCATCTACATAGGACAAGACATGTATGACATTTATGGAGGGGACCAGGATAGTACGTACTGGACCTCTACAATTGATGGCACCAGGAACACCATCCCTGAATTTCATCCTGCAGGAAGAATGCATCAGTCAGAAGGAGCAGGTTTCTTTGTGACTTGCACTGACTTGATGGTGGATGTTGCTGCGCTAGAAGCATTTTGCCTCTGCAGCTGTGGTTGAGTTGTGTTTATATAACCATGTATATTTGTTATCTTTGCTGAATATGTGCGCAATGAACACACGAGAAACAGTGAAACCAAGCAGGGCTCTGGGTCTGGTCATCGGCCACTGAGAAGCACTCCAATGGGCTGAAAAGGGAGATATCAAAGCAGTGACTGAAGCCCGAAGAGGAGTGCAGACCATGAAAGGAACAAGAGAGAATGGAGAAAAAGATTGAGTGAGATGGGTCAGAAAAAGGTAGAGCTGCAGAGGCTGGTGAGTCTGAGAGACTGTTATAAGGGAGCCATTGGCTGAATATTGTCTTAGAGCATCAAGGCCCGACAACTTCAGTATCAGAGTAGAACTGGTTGCCCCACGGCCTGGTCAAGGCTACCTATAGAGACTGAGAGATCTGTGCTGTGATTGGAAAAAACAAGAGAACATGTCTACAGGTAACCGCACCAGTAGTTATTGCTACGAAATCAGTGTCTGTAGATATCCTTCAACTGCAAGTAAAGAACAGTGCAAGAGGCACCCAAAGTCAAAGAGGTGTAAAGAGCAAATTAATTATGAAATAGAACTGTGTTCTATTGAAACAAGGTAAGTTGAAGCCCTACATTTAAAGAGGTGCCTGTTGATAGAATGTGAACTTGAACAGTGCTAGTCAAGGTTGCTGTGTGAATGACTTGCATGCTATTTGCATATAGTTGTGAGTGGTCAGTGTGATTCTGGAAACAGATGATAGACTGGAGGTTACAGAGACCCTCAGAGGCACCAGGGAAAACATATAGGAAGGCATAATGTGGTAGGATGTAGCCACACTTAGATCCACAGTGGTACGGAAGGTTCGGGAAAGAGCTGTCAGTGTAACCTGACCTATAGGCCTCAGCAAGAGACTGTAAAATTTATGCAACTACTCTAGAATTTAAGAAACGTTGCCCACCAAGTGTAAGAAGAACCATAAAGTGATTGTACCTCTGCTAGAGACTCTAACCATAACATTTGTGTAAACGAAAAGTGATGGTACGCACTGAGTTGTGTCTACATGAGAAAATAAGCACTTATTTACACCAGAAACTGTCCAGCGGGGTGTACCCACCCTGTCACATGCATTACACTTCTTGGGTCAAGCAGGAAATCCACTTTGACTGTGTACCTGCAGAGCTGCATACACCTAGCCAGAGGGATAATTTTCATGTGTACTGCTATTGTTAAAAACCTGTGTTTTTCCAGACCTCATATAAGCAATTGTATGGAGGGATGATAAAGTTTGTATGTGCTGAGGTCTGACTACAGATCCCTGGCGTCCCTCACTTAAAAGTACGCAAATATAAAGGGAATATACTAAACTGTTTGTATTCATTTTATCCATACAGGTATTGGCAGGACTTAACTCCATCAGATGTGTTTTGGAATATATCGGACACAGGTTGGGCAAAGTCCGCATGGAGCTGCATTTTTTCTCCTTGGATCCAAGGTTCATGTGTGTTTGCTCATTACATGCCTCGAGTTAACCCAACTGTAGTCTTGGAAGTAAGTTTAAATGGCAATGCCATGTTATAATAAAAAGAGTAAAAAAAACACCAAAACCTTTAATGCCTAATTTGTTTCAAATGTTTGGGTAAGGCCGTACATAGTCACCGCTGTAGAATAAAAAACACACAGACGTGTTTTTGCTGCCAATTGGTCTAGTTTTCACATGCTTGTTGATATCTACACATTTCTGGGCAGGTAAACAGCAGTGTTACCTACAAAAACTACATGGACAATACAAAAACCTACACGAATTTGGTGTTAAACCGTATGCCACAGTTGTTTATGCTGAAAGGTGGCCAATACATGGGAGCAGGAAAATAATCCACTAGCCAAACAGTTCTGTCTTATGACAGAATCGAACAGCAAACAGACCCCATTGACTATAATGGGGTCCATTTGGTTTCTGTCTAGCTGTCCAGGATTTTTCAGGATAAAATAGTGGAGCATGCTGCCCTTTTTTTGCCTGGGAATTTTTTAGAAAATCAGCAACAGAGGCTCTGAACAGAACGCCAATGCTGATGCCAACACATACTTAGACTGGGTTCTCACATGGCGGAATCCCACCGGAAAACTCGCAGTGTGGCCTCAGCGAAAAACCGTGAAATTTCCGCCAGGAAAGTGCTGCTTCAAAACCCGCAGCACTTAGCTTTGGAGCAGCTTGGCCGCACACTTTTCCATTGTGGCTGGTGCTCCCATAGAGAAGAGCGCTGCTGCAACGGGGAAAAAAAAATTTGACATGCTGCGGCCGAGGAATCCGTGCCACAGTGCCGGCTTCTGCCAGCTTTGTCGCAACGGATTGGCCGTCCCGTGTGGACAAGAGTTTTCACAAATGTCGTCCACATGGCTGGCCAACTCCAGGATTAGTGGCCACAGCGGAATTCCGGACGGAATTTCCGCGGCAAATCTGCCCTATGTGAACCCAGGCTTACAGTTCAGTGTCTGGCTTAAACATAACATTTTCTAGCCAGTAAGAGGTGCTTTGAGATTTCATCTGCAGAAGTCTGCAGAATTGTGAATGCAGCTCTAGACTTTAATACAGGCTGTAACTCAGCATCAGTGCAAGATAAGTAATATAATGCTTATACAAAGTCACGTAAATGTTTTATGTAGATTCATTCTATAAGTAATCTTTAACTCAAATTCCTATAGCATCAGCTAAAGGCCCATTTACATTGAACGAGTGTCGGGCCATGGATGAGTGGCCCGACACTCGTCCATGTATCCCCGCGCTCCCGTGCTCCTGCACGGGAGCTAGCACAGCTGGCTCGCACACAGAGTGGCCAGTAGGGGGGTGGGGCAGTGCAGGAGATTTCTCTCCTCTCGCTCCCCCGCCCCTTTCCATTCACATAACACAGGCGCCGTTCGCTAAGGAACGGCGGCTGATTAAACTGCACTATGAGTGATGATCGTCATTGCTCATCTTTTAGCAGCCTAACGATCATCACTCATAGTGCAGTTTAAACAGCCGCCGTTCCATAGTGAACGGCACCTTTGTTATGTGAATGGAGAGGGGCGGGGGAGCGAGAGGAAAGAAATCTCCTGCACTGCCCCGCCACCCTGCTGGCCGCTCCGTGTGCGAGCCAGCTGTGCTAGCTCCCGTGCAGGAGTGTGGGGATCAGGGACAAGTGTCGGGCATCATCTGCCCGACACTCGTCCAATGTAAATGGGCCTTAACTCCAAACTCTAATTGCCTGAATAATGTTTCCTTTTATCATGTAGACATTCACCAACTACCCCATCACTGTATTCTGCTCACTTTCATCCGTCTATCGTATGCTAGTGTTGTGCAATCTTGAAAAGTAAGTACAAAATTTACTACTGCCTGAATTATCTGCAAATCTCCTCTGGCCTAAAGTACAGATATTGAATAGTTAGTTACGTAAAGTGCGGGTTTGTAGCCTTTTTAGGTATGACATTAGGGAATTGCATTATGAGGAATTTCCTAACATATTTGGAATCTGATAAGTCTTCAGGGCTGTGGGAAACTCCTTCTGCATGGGAAGTTGAACCACATTACTCTGCATGGCAACAGGGTTCGATACTAGACTTTTTAAAATTTTGGATGCACAAGAGGGGGAAGGGGGCACTTGGAGAAAGTTGTCATTGTGTAGGGTGGAGAGAAAAATACTGAGCTGAGTGGTGCAACTCTTCATAAATGACAGCAGAGGCCAAGGCCTAAAACCTGACTCCTCTTTATTACACATGAAACCAGCACATTATATTCTCACACCCTTTTGCACAGTTGTGGAGTTCTCTGAGACGGCAGCAACTTAGAAATATATTCACCTTCATTTTGCTCACTTCACCATACCAATTGGATTGCAAATCTGGAGTAGCTCCAGTTCTTTGTACACATTCTCATTGTGTAGAGGACAATAAAATTATGAGGGGCATTATTTTGTGGGCGCACTACTACAATGTGGGGAGCACAAAGGGGGCTTTACTACTTTCAGGATATTACTATGGGGGGCATACAGGGAGTATTTCTGTGTAGAGGCACAAAAGGGCATACTATTCTTGTGAGGGCAATTGTGTGTGGGTGGCGTGAAGGTGATATTTCTATGTGGAGGCACAAAGGAGGGGACTATTACTGTGTAGGAACAGTATGATTTTGTAATGCAAAAAAGGGGAGCACTGTTACTCTGAAAGAGGGGCACTACTAGTAGCAGCAGGATGTGTGTTTGTGTGCAGAGCCGAACTATGACTGGAAGAAGCCATTATGACGGTCATAGCTGCTGGATAGAGAAGAAAAGGGAAAGTGGACAACTTCAAACAGATGTCAGCTGCAAATCAGTGGATCTAACTGGATCTGATTAAGTTTTTACTGTGTAGAAATGGTATCTGAACACTGTATGATGATGATAACACTTGAAGGTACAATATCAAACACTGAGCTTAATCACTGCATCTAAGCCTGCTGTGTTATCAAGGTCGCCTTATAGATGTGGGGGGCGGTGTCGTGACGCCACAAATGGCTGTCGTGCCAGCCCAAAGCACTATCGTGATGTCACAAAGCGCTATAGTGAGCGCTAATTTTATTATTCTTTGTGGCTGGGAATTAATTGCGATTTGCTTTGTTCGAACGCCAGTGCCCTTGGGCACAATTTGTAGCTGTGAGTGGTAAGGTGTGGAATAATACACAGAGCCAGATATTTTACTTAATTTGTTGTATAACTGGTATTAATTAAGGCAATGAGATGAGGTAGTTGATACATAATAATTGATTCACAAATTGCAACAATATAGACACCTGTGTCTAACTCATCCATATACTGGGAGCTTTCTATGGATTTCTTTTCTCTATCCTTCTTTGTATTTATATCTCTATCTCCCGCTCTTCATATTTACATCTTTTATTTTCCCTCTATTTACTGTCAAAGCTGTCTCTCCTCCTCAGTTACTCATGGTTTCTCAGATTTTTCTCTTGTTTATCTCTTTCTCTCTCTGTCAAGGCTGATCTATCGGGTCTCTTTCCACTTCTCTCTCCTGCCTGGCACTTTCTTTTCTCCTGTCGGGCGCTTCTTTTTCTGGCGCTCTCTCTCTGCCTGGTGCGTCTCACTTACTCCCTCATTGGCTCACTCTCTAGCTTACTCTAGCTCACGTGACCGTTGTCCGGCTATTTATAATCTGTCACCTGACCAGTTTGTCTGCAGCCAATCACAGCCTATCTGGTGGCTAGGCTACCTGCCTCATCTGAGTTTCTATGCATTTTTTCTATGTTGTGCAGCCGGCTAATAAACATCCTAACTGATTGCTAGGTTACCTGCATCGCTCGTGTAAACTGACTCAGATTGAGCCCTAGGGCCGGTTATTATATTACTGGTCCCCATAACTAAACAGTGCTATGTGGTGCCTATTTCCAGGCCACTACATCAGCAAAACATATATGTAAAGATCTATTTTGGGGCTTGTGTCCCGATCTTTTAAAGCTGGCCCTATACATTAGATGGCTGTAAGCGGCATGCTTATTTTGCCAACAGCGCTTTCTCCCACCTCCTTCATACACATGCATGCTCAATTTGGCCGAGCCTACATGTGATCTCAGTAGGAACAGGGGAGTATGCTACTGCCAAATTATACTGTCAGCAGCTTATCTCCATGAGAACAAAAAGATTGGGCAGTTGAAATCCAAATGTCTGATCCTCATTTTTCCTGACAAATGTTGTCAGGGAACACGGGGAGAACTCAATACACATTAGATCATTGGTCAAACCTGCAGAAATTATCAAGTATTCGCAATACGCATTTAATGTACATGGCCAGCTGTACACTCTAGCTGTACCTGTGGTACTGGTCTCATCACATGAAATAGAGAAAACTTTTGGGTCCCCCAAATCTCCAGGGCTTGGTGCAACTGCAGAATCTGCACCCCCTAGGCCAGGGGTCCCCAACTCCAGTCCTCAGGGACCCCCAACAGGTCATGTTTTCAGGATATCCTATGGTAAGAACACCAGTGGCAATGTCTCAGGCACTGACAATAATTTACATCACCTGTGCAACACTGAGGAAACTCTGAAAATATGACCTGTTGGCGGTCCTTGAAAACTGGAGTTGGGGAACACTGGCCTAGGCAGTAGTTTCTCCTTTAATAATATTTTGACAGGAAGCTAAATGTGATGGGCAATGCATGAGAATGCCCGAAAGATGAAAAGTAATGCCTTTAATGCAGGGCAGGAAGTACATATTACTTAAAGGGGTTGTCCCGCGCCGAAACGGGTTTTGTTTTTTTTTCAACCCCCCCCCCCCCCCCCGTTCGGCGCGAGACAACCCCGATGCAGGGGTTAAAAAAGATCACCGGAGAGCGCTTACCTTAATCCCCGCGCTCCGGTGACTTCTTACTAACCTGATGAAGATGGCCGCGGGGATCTTCTCACTTCTCACTCGGTGGACCGCAGGGCTTCTGTGCAGTCCATTGCCGATTCCAGCCTCCTGATTCGCTGGAATCGGCATGTGACGGGGCGGAGCTACACGGAGCTACACGGAGCCCCATTCAGAAAAGAAGAAGACCCGGACTGCGCAAGCGCGGCTAATTTGGCCATTAGACGGCGAAAATTAGTCGGCTCCATGGGAACGAGGACGCTAGCAACGGAGCAGGTAAGTGAAAAACTTTTTATAACTTCTGTATGGCTCATAATTAATGCACAATGTACATTACAAAGTGCATTAATATGGCCATACAGAAGTGTATAGACCCACTTGCTGCCGCGGGACAACCCCTTTAAGACCCCCACATTTATCCCTTTGCTACTGCAGAGAGCTCCCTAGTGTTCTGGGAGGTCTGACACCATGGAGCCCCAATTTCCGTCCCCTTAGCTCATTGTAATATGCAGCCCTGGCCATACACACAATGAATGTTTCTCCAGTTGTAGTATAAGGTGGGATTCAGTAACACAGAGGTGATTATAATGAAATTATTTGTACCTTTTTGTTTTATTCATGAAGCTACAAATTCAAGAGCCTGCAGCATTGTGTGGGTGGTGGGGATCCTCTAAGCCCTCTAGTGATGAAACAATGGAAAGCAAATACAGGACTTGACATTTATGAAGGCTATGGTCAAACAGAAACGGTAAGCTCTAAACGGACAAACTTTATTAATTGCAACTAAGCATATTGGGATTTTAAATATCCCTTATGGTCCAGATAAAAGTGGTATTACTCTGCTTGGGTTGGTGTTTGATTATAAGACTAACTTCTATCTTTAACCATTTTGTCTGTCAGAACCCATCTTTTTGAAGCACTCATGTCACTGAATTGCATTGCAGCTATAACCACTGTCAATGAGCTAACTCCCCTTCTATTTTCACTTCTTTACCCTCTTGTCCTAATATACAGGGTGATTATAATTAAACTAGAGGTGTTCAGAGGTCTCTAGCGGAAAAAAAAACTATGGGCAGAAAGAATAAAGATTACTGTTTATACTCAATAAGGTATGGGGTTTAGATCTCTTGAAGGAAAAAAATAGTACCAAATGCTGGCACCAGGGGAATATTTGGTACTATACATAAATGGTATGGCGTATATAATGCAGCTGGTGAAAGCATTCCGAATAAGTTATTCAGATCTGTACAGTATGACTGCAGTGCTATGACTCTTACATTGCTTGAACGTGAATTGCTGGTTAAATGTAATTATTTACAAGGTGGTAACAATTTCATGAAACGTGCAAGAAGCGCATATTGAACCATAGCTATACGTTTTTCCAACATGGCAAATTACTAAGCTGTCATACAATAAACAGAATCCCGTCCCAAACCACAATGGATGGTTCTTAGCAATTAACTGGAACTTCCTGCTACAGCTTACACTTCTACAGCACTACATATTCGCCTGGTGGCAGCAGCATTTGGTACTATTTTTTATTTCCTTTGAGCAATCTAAACTGCATACCCCACTGAGTATACACACCAACTTTTATTGTATTCTGCCCTATAGTTTTCTTGATAGAGAGCTCTGGACTCGTATAGATCAATTATGTTCACCCTGTACCTGAGATACCGGCCAGATGGATCGTCATGAAGCATTATTTATTCCCCAGTACATGTTCAAGTGATCAGCACTTTAAACTTCAAGAGGGAAAAAACACAAAGTATAAATGATAAGGTCTTCTGTTCCGGATCCTGTCTTCTTTACTGTTCCCAATGGGAAGCCCATTGCTTGCATGTGGATATACAGTATGGTGTATAATAGAGCATCCGATTTAATGGTCTGCTTATTGAATAAACACTTAGTTTGTGTGGCGAAGTGTCCATGGATAGCCTCACGGTATCAAATACCAGAACAAATGCCCACTGCTAACTACAGCTGTCATTATTTTAGGTATTGATCTGTGGGAACTTTAAAGGAATGAAGATAAAACCAGGCTCCATGGGAAAGTCTTCTGGAGCCTACGACGTCCAGGTACTTCCATCTCTAGAAGTTGTATAAACTCATTATAAGTTGGGTTATTGTCATATCTATAAAAGTAAGACAATGATATCCTGAGAACTGTTCTTTTTTATGAAAGGCTTTAAACATAGATTTCTCACAGCTTATATAATTTATTTGTGGTAAGATCCCCGGGGTGGGAAGCATGCTAGCCATGATGGTGAAATACTATTTTAGATGCATCAAAACTAATTTCGATTTCTTTTTAAAATACACTAAACATCCACCAGACTACAAGTTTCTACACAATACCAACGCTGCATAATATGCTGTGGTCAGCAACTAAATCAAGTATTGTGAGCACATCTACCCCGTGGTGCTCCCCAAGACTGGTGTAATCCTCGATGTAGATGCAGCTTATGTTGTAGTTGAAATCTCTTCATTATATGCTTATAACATGTATCGTACTTTATTGTTGTAGATAATTGATGCTGATGGCAGCGTCTTACCCCCAGATCAGGAAGGGGATATTGCAATCCGTATAGCACCTCACAGGCCTTTTTATCTCTTCACTCAATACACGGTAATATGATTTATAAACAGGACTTGGCTATGTCTTTATTTGTAATTTTTTTTTATTTCATGGTTGCGATCCACTCAAAATTAATCAATTTTGATATTTTTTTTCTATCTTCTTCCATTGTGTGTTTACAGCAAATATTCAGACCTATGTTTCCATGGTAACAGAGTACAAACAAAGCCTGTGTGGTCTACTCCTTCAGTTAAAAAGGAAATGTGTCAGCTCGACCATGCTGTCCAAACTACAGGCATCATGTTATAGGGCTGGAGGAGCCGAGCAGATTAATATATAGATTTATGGGGAAAAATTCAGTATAACTTGTATTTTATTTATATCACTGCTCATTCTGGACTGACAGTCCAATGGGCAGTCCTGTCAGTGACAGCTACCTTTTTATGTACAGTCATATACAGCTGTCAATCACTGATAGGACCGCCCATTGGACTGTTCAGCTCAGAATAAATAGGTTTAAATGCATAGAATACAAGTTAGGGCTTTTACCCACTAGTTCTTTTTAACGCTGTGACATGGCTGTGTTTTTTTCAATGGGACTTTCTAATGTTAAAATTACATCGCACAAAAATCGCAAATGCACAAACTTGCGGCTTTTGTGCGATGCGATTTTAACATTAGAAAGTCCTATTGAAAAAAACGCAGCGACATCGCAGCGTTAAAAAAAACGCTAGTGGGTAAAAGCCCTTATACTGAATCTTTCCCCATAAAACTATATATCAATCTACTCGGCTCCTCCTGCTCCATCACATGATGCCTGCGGTTTACGCTGACAGATTCCCTTTAAACTCCCATGTGTTCAGTTTTTGTTTACACAAAAAGTAAGAGACAGATGAAAGGGTGAGTGACTGCAGGATCAGACTACCCATGCTTTGTTTGCAGTCTTTTACTATAGACACACATAGGTCTGAATAGGAGCCGTGGGCACAAAGGAACAGCATGTTTCTAATCAAGACTATTTGCTTACTTTTTATTGTATTGAAGCATTGAAAAAAATGAAGGTGCACCAACTCTAAAAAGTGGACTTTAGGGCTTATTCAGACGTGCATATATCGGCTGGGTTTTCACGCCCAGCTGATATATGCTGTCCCTCCCACTCACCGTCTCTCTGCTTTTCTCCTCCCATCCGAGCGGTTTCAATGTGAGTGGGCAGGATGGGGTGGAGCTAAGCTCCTGCCCCCTCCATGCCCCTTGTCTATAGCCAGCAATGGGAGTGGGCGGGACAGCAGAGCTAAACTCTGCCCCTGTCCCGCCCCCTCCCATTGCAAACGCAGGAGTGGAAGAGAGAGGCAGAGAGTCGGTGAGTGGGAGGGAAGGGGGGACTGCTTAGATTGAAGCGTATATCGTCCGGCCGTGAAAACTTCGGCCGATATACGCTCGTGGGAATAAGCCCTTACAGTAATTATGTGTTATCACATTTTTTAATTAATTAGTCATTTGTCAAAAGACTGTCAAGTGTGGGTCCAGCAGCTGGAACCAACACCAACCTGTTTACAATTTACAGCACATTATATAATGTACCGTATATACTCGAGTATTAGCCGACCCGAGTATAAGCTGAATCAATATGTTTTACTACAAAAAACTGGTAAATCTAATTGACTCGAGTATAAGCCTAGCTATACTCGAGTACATACTGGGTAAAAAAAAAAAAACCTCCATACTCATCTCCCAGCCAGATCTGTGTCTGTGCGGCAAGCTGCTTGAATTCTCCCTGCTGTCCTCTCTGCTCGGCTCTGTCATTTGTCAGTACTCTGTAAATAAGCACTGTAATTGAATCGAGTGCCAGCCAATCACAACCGGCGCTCGATCATTCACAGCCAATCAGTGAATGTCATTCACTGATTGGCTGTGAATGATCGAGCGCCGGCTGTGATTGGCTGGCGCTCAATCCAATCACAGTGTTGACAGCGGGGGATGACAGAGCCATGCAGAGAGTACAGCGGGGGATGACAGCAGGAAGAATTCAAGCCGCTTACCGCATCGCCACCGGGAACACAGGAATTCAAGCAGCTTGCCGCACCACCGCCGGGGACACAGACGCTGGCTAGGAGGCGAGTATGGTGGGGTTTTTTTTTTAACCCTTCCCTGACTCGAGTATAAGCCGAGAGGGGCTTTTTCAGCACAAAAAAATGTGGTGAAAAACTAGGCTTATACTCGAGTATATATGGTAATCATTTAGCTTTTACAGATAATGGTAGAATAGAAAGTTTGTGAAGACGAAAAAAATGATCTCTTCTTCTTGCCATAACATCCGTTGACAATAGGGCGATCCAGAGAAAACAGCCTCATCCCGAAGAGGAGATTTCTACCTTACTGGAGACAGAGCCAAAAAAGATAAAGAGGGCTATTTCTGGTTTGTTGGAAGATCCGATGATGTTATTTCATCTTCTGGGTAAATATCATTTATTGAGCACAATGGACCTACCGTAATTTATCACCAGTCACACTGATAAATCGGCCTTGTTACTTTAGACAACCAATCAGAGTTCAATTTTCATTTCTTAAACTGCTCTGGAATAAAATAAGCTGTGCTGTACTTACCTGCTATGGACAATATTACTTAAATAAAAGTTCTGCTTGTGCAATTATTCTGGCAACCATATTGGAATCTGTATCCTATAGCTGTAACTCCAATAGGGCCATGCATTTCCATGCTTTTAGAGGGAAAAAAAATCTATAAAAGTAGAACTATACGAGCCTTTAATATGGTAGACCATAAGGTTCTACATAACACACCATATCACAGGCCAGAATACAACACAGGCTTCTAAATGAGTTCAAGCGCTCAGTCAGCTCCATCAGTCCTACTGAAATGAATGAAGCAGCGATGCACATATGACCACTGCTGGCTTCATTGCAGCACACTCTGCACTCCCTTTCTTAGGATAGGTGGGGATCGCAGAGATGAGCAAGTTGTCCTGTATCCTGTGCATGGGACAACCCTTTAACCCCTTAAGGACACAGCCTTTTTTTCTTCTCTTTTTCCCCATTTTTGTTTTTTCCACCTCCCTTTTCAATGCATGGTGTGTACTGAAAAGTGTAACTTTCACTACGGGAGCCTGGGGGTCATGTGACCCCAGGGCTCCCTGCTACAGCAGAGCTACAGGGTCCCACAAGACCCTGATCACCTTTGCCAGTGACTAATGTCACTACAGGGGATGTTTTTTCCTGTAACTGGTTACATGATGTCATGGGGGACATAGATAGTAAAAAACATAATTACAAACACAAGTAAATAAAAATTACAGAATACAACAGCAATATATATATAAGAAAGAAAATAACCCCAAACCATCGCTGTATGCGCCCTGTAAATCAAAACCATACATGTTATATATCAAAACGTCCGAAACAAAATGAAATATACTAATTTTAAAAAAAACTATAAATGTTAAAATAATTTTTTTAAAGCTTTTTACCCCCAATAAAACTAAAAAACAGGAAAAAAAAGTAGTGTAAAAGATATTAAAAAAATAGCCCTATATGTCACGGAGAAAAAAAAATAACACAAAAAATAATTTTGGTAGCTGAAGGAAAAAAAATAGGGCAGTAACAACTACCACATGGTTAAAATCTCTAAAAAGTGTCTGGTCTTTAATAGAGATGAGCAAGCACCAAAATGCTCGGGTGCTCGTTACTCGAGTTGAATTTCCCGCGATGCTCGAGGGTTCGTTTCGAGTAACGAACCCCATTGAAGGCAATGGGCGACTCGAGCATTTTTGTATATCGCCGATGCTCGCTAAGGTTTTCATTTGTGAAAATCTGGGAAATTCAAGAAAGTGATGGGAACGACACAAAAACGGATAGGGCAGGCGAGGGGCTACATGTTGGGCTGCATCTCAAGTTCCCAGGTCCCACTATTAAGCCACAATAGCGGCAAGAGTGCCCCCTCCCCCCCCAACAATTTTTACTTCTGAAAAACCCTCATTAGCAAGGCATACCTTAGCTAAGCACCACACTACCTCCAACCAAGCACAATCACTGCCTGCATGACACTCCGCTGCCAATTCTCCTGGGTTACATGCTGCCTAACCCCCCCCCCCCCCCGCACGACCCAGTGTCCACAGCGCACACCAAAGTGTCCCTGCGCAGCCTTCAGCTGCCCTCATGCCACACGCTGGCCTCATAGCCACACCACCCTCATGTCTATTTATAAGTGCGTCTGCCATGAGGAGGAACCGGAGGCACACACTGCAGAGGGTTGGCAGGGCCAGGCAGCGACCCTCTTTAAAAGGGGCGGGGCGATAGCCCACAATGCTGTACAGAAGCAATGAGAACTCCAATCCTGTGCCACCTCCGTCAGGAGCTGCAAATGTGGGCATAGCAATGGGGAATCCATGTGCCACACAGTATTCATTCTGTCAAGGTGTCGCATAGCTCAATCCACACTGCAAGGGGAAAGCCGTCAGCGTTCTGCCCCCTACCCAAGTCAGTCAGTGCCTTTGTGCCAGACAGGTCAAACACCGCAATGGGAACTAAGTTTGCACCAACAGCATAGGTGGGTCCTAGGAAACCCAAGACATGAACAAAAAATTGATCTGAGCGGCCAAACATGGCAGACTTGCACCACGCCCACGGCATAGGCCTCGGCCCACAGATTCAGCAATCCTAGGCTGGAAGCGGACTTTCACTGCACCCAGGACATAGGCCTCTGCACAAACCCTCAGCAATCGCGTGCCTACAGCGGACTCCAATGCTAGCGTAGCTGTGCACGTCTCATCAGCGCTGTATTGATCCTGTAGTTTGTCCCAATGCAGTGCCCCGGATAGTAGAGCTAACGTCAGATTAAATACAGGTGGGCTTCGGCCCACACTGCATGCCCCAGTCAGACTGGGGTTCTTTATATGTAGACACAGGCAGGTACAACTCCGTGTGGACCAACAGCATGGGCGGGTCCCAGGAAGCCACCGGCGTTACATAAATAAATCCCATTGCATTGCCCAGCACGGCTGAGGTAACGTCAGATTAAACGCAGGTGGGCTTCGGCCCACACTGCATGCCCCAGTCTGACCGGGGTTTTTAATACATAGACACTGGCAGGTACAAATCCATAATGTGAAGAGGTTGCGTAGGAGGAGGAGGGTGGTTTAGTGGAGGAAGCATACACCGCCGCAGATACCAGCACCGAGCTGGGGCCCGCAATTCTGGGGGTGGGTAGGACGTGAGCGGTCCCAGGCTCTGACTCGGTCCCAGCCTCCACTAAATTCACCCAATGTGCCGTCAGGGAGATGTAGTGGCCCTGCCCGCCTGTGCTTGTCCACGTGTCCGTTGTTAAGTGGACCTTGACAGTAACAGCGTTGGTGAGGGCGCATACAATGTTGCGGGAGATGTGGTCGTGCAGGACTGGGACGGCACATCGGGAAAAGTAGTGGCAACTGGAAACCGAGTAGCGCGGGGCCGCCGCCATCATGTTTTTGAAAGCCTCCGTTTCCACAAGCCTATACGTCAGCATCTCCAGGCTGATCAATTTGCTATGTGCACGTTTAACGCTTGAGCGTGCGGGTGCGTGGCGGCGTACTTGCGCTTGCGCTCAAGCAGTTGCGCTAGCGACGGCTGGACGCTGCGCTGAGAGACATTGCTGGATGGGGCCGAGGACAGCGGAGGTGAGCGTGTGGGTGCAGGCCGGGAGACGGTCGTGCCTGTGTCCTGAGAGGGGGGTTGGATCTCAGTGGCAGGTTGGGGCACAGGGGGAGAGGCAGTGGTGCAAACCGGAGGCGGTGAACGGCCTTCGTCCCACCTTGTGGGGTGCTTGGCCATCATATGCCTGCGCATGCTGGTGGTGGTGGCTCCCCGGCTGATCTTGGCGCGACAAACCTTGCACACCACAGTTCGTCGGTCGTCTGCACTCTCAGTGAAAAACTGCCACACCTTTGAGCACCTCGGCCTCTGCAGGGTGGCATGACGCGAGGGGGCGCTTTGGGAAACAGTTGGTGGATTATTCGGTCTGGCCCTGCCTCTACCCCTGGCCACCGCACTGCCTCTTCCAACCTGCCCTGCTGCTGCACTTGCCTCCCCCTCTGAAGACCTGTCCTCAGTAGGCTTAGCAAACCAGATGGGGTCAGTCACCTCATTGTCCAGCTGCTCTTCCTCCGAATCCTCTGTGCGCTCCTCCCTCGGACTTACTGCCCTTACTACTACCTCACTGATAGACAACTGTGTCTCATCATCATCGTCCTCCTCACCCACTGAAAGCTCTTGAGACAGTTGCCGGAAGTCCCCAGCCTCATCCCCCAGACCGCGGGAACTTTCCAAAGGTTGGGCATCGGTCACGACAAACTCCTCCGGTGGGAGAGGAACCATTGCTGCCCAATCTGGGCAGGGGCCCGAGAACAGTTCCTGGGATTCTGCCTGCTCCTCAGAATGTGTCATTTTAATGGAGTGAGCAGGCTGGGAGGAAGGAGGAGCAGCAGCCAGAGGATTCAGAGTTGCAGCTGTGGACGGCATAGAACACTGGGTGGCCGATAGATTGCTGGATGCACTTTCTGCCATCCACGACAGGACCTGCTCACACTGCTCAGTTTCTAAGAAAGGTCTACCGCGTGGACCCATTAATTGTGAGATGAATCTGGGGTCCCCAGAAACTTGCCTCTCTCCTAATCCTGCAGCAGTCGGCTGCGATACACCTGGACCAGGAGCTCGGCCTGTGCCCACACCCTGACTTGGGCCTCCGCATCCTCGCCCCCGTCCACGTCCTCTAGGCCTACCCCTACCCCTCAGCATGGTGTATTACGAGTAGAGCAGAAACAGAACGCTGTAATTAAATGTGACGCTTATTGGCCTGTGGTTGGAGGCTGACTTAGCTTACGGAACGCACAACAGAGCCAGGAAACAATTATGCGCAAGCCTGTAGTGAGACCTAGGTGCGTATGACTGAGCTACTGGAATTCACAGGGCAGAACCAGTCAAGTGGCCAAAGGCCAGTGGTAGGCCTTAAGTATTTTGCTTCAATTTTTTAAAATGGTGAGGTGAAAAACCAGACAGACACCGTATGCAGCATATATATGTATACTCTTTCCCTCTGGCGGGATGACGGCGATCATGTAACGGACACAGCAGAGCCAGGAAACAATTATGCGCAAGCCTGTAGTGAGACCTAGGTGTGTATGACTGAGCTACTGGAATTCACAGCGAAGAACCAGTCAAGTGGCCAAAGGCCAGTGGTAGGCCTTAAGTATTTTACTTCAATTTTTTAAAATGGTGAGGTGAAAAACCAGACAGACACCGTATGCAGCGTATATATGTATACTCTTTCCCTCTGGCGGGATGACGACGATCATGTAACGGACACAGCAGAGCCAGGAAACAATTATGCGCAAGGCTGGGTATTAATCAGCGACTACTACCCCCAGCAGACACGCCGTAAACTGAAGACGGTCACAGGCAGGCCAAATATAGTATTTTTTTTCCACTTTTTGGGAAAAAGCCCACTGCCTGTGATATAGCTTGTATATGGATTTCCCTGTTGGAGGATGACTGTGGTTACTGAAAGCACAGTGCAGCCAGGAAACAATTATGCGCAAGGCTGGGTATTAATCAGCGACTACTACCCCCAGCACACACGCTGTAAACTGAAGACGGTCACTGCCAGGCCAAATATAGTATTTTTTTCCACTTTTTGGGAAAAAGCCCACTGCCTATATAGACAGTATATCTCTTTCCCTGTACCACTGTCCCTGCTCAGCAGTACTGCCCCTATACTCTGTAAAATGACTGCAGACTGAGGACGCTATGGTCTGCACGCCCGATATACAAAAAAAAAAAAATTGTGCAACACTGCTAAAAGCAGCCTCAACAGTACTGCACATGGTCAGATGTGGCCCTAAGAAGGACCGTTGGGGTTCTTGAAGACTAAAATAACACCTAACACTCTCCCTATAGCAGCTACAGCAGGACGGCACTTTCCCTGATCTCTCTCAGCGTGCATCTGTGGCGAGCCGCGGGCGGGGCAGATTTAAATACTTGGGTGTCATCTGATCTCCCCAGGGCTCATTTTTTGCGGTATGCCCTGTAGTTTCTATTGGTACCATTCTGGAGTATGTACTTTTTGTTTGCTTTTTATTACATTTTTTTTTAAGACAGAGTGACCAAAAAAATCACAATTCTGGCTTTGTTAATAGTTTATTTCTGACATTCAACCGTGCATTATAAATAATGCATTACTTTGATAGATCGGACTTTTAGGCCACTCTCACACACCCGCTTTTTATCACGATATTTTGAATGCTGCGGTAATTGCGGTACACAGCTCCCATTAATTGCGCCATTTAACGACCTGATTTTCGAGCACTGTCTGCTCTATTTTGCTGCAATTAACGCACCTCATTACCCATCAGGACAATGGCGTGTGTTAAAACCCACTGTCGGAGGCAGTAACCTGCGTCCAAAAACGGCGGTAAAAACCTGAACATCGAGGCAATTAAAGGGTTAACAGCTCCAATCAGCGGCGTTCCTATTCGGAGCTTTCATGGGCAAGTGTAGGCTGTAAGGAACAGCCTACACCTGCATTGTATGGAGCAGAATCGACCCACAATCTCCCTCCATACATACCCCGAACCTGCAGGACATAACTGTACGTCCTATAGCGTTAAGGGGTTAAAGTTCTCTATTAGGAAACTGTAAGAGACTCCATGTACAGCCATATACTACTTCACGAGGCACTGTATTCTTCACTAGAAGCATTGCCAAATACCTCCATAATATACCATGCAGGTATAAAAGTCAGAGTCTCCTGGAAGTACATTATGGATCCATATAGTTCTACAAGTGGCACATTACAGATCGGCAAACTGGTCTTGTGCATGAGACCTTAAACAGTATGTTTTTTCCTTCCTCTGACCAGATATCGTATTGGACCATTTGAAATAGAGAATGCCTTGATGGAGCACCCGGCTGTAGTAGAATCTGCAGTGGTCGGCAGTCCTGATCCGGTCAGGGGAGAGGTAACCTTCAGTTATCACTTGTCTATAGTACTGAAATATTTTGGTTCCTTCACGGTGTAACTAAATGGTTTAAGAACTCCTGACATATCATAGTGACATGTCAGAAGTTTTCATCAGTGAGGGTCTGGATAGGAAGATTTTCAAAGATTGCTAAAACCAAGGGGCAGAAGTTGAACATTGTATCGTTTGGCTGAGATTGGCAAGCGATGTAAGGATTTATAGACTTTCTTCTAAGTTACAATTTAAAGCAAAAGTTGCAAATAATGACACTCGTATAGAGTACATAGGGTGCAGTCATTGCATGGGCAGTATGATTGCCCTTCCCACCTGTGTATACTAAAATTTATTTGGAAGTTGGAACCAGGAAATTCGACATCTCTCAAAAATAGTCGTAAACTCTTATTTTAAACAAATCTAACCTGATGAACTGGAATTTCCAAGTCTAAATGCATGAATATCATGTTAACTTACAAATAAAATACTCTTGCACTTTGATTGGATAGTAAAACCATACATATTTTCATAAAATATTACTAAAACTGCATTCATATGGCCGTTATGTACCTGCATCGTTGTATCTGTATTATAGCTTCAAATCCTACACCCCACATAGTTCATGAGAACTGAAATTACAATACCATAAGGTTCTAATGGTAATTAATTGTGGTTCATTGACTGCCTTACGTCCATCTGAACGCAGCTTGATTCAGCATCTCATCTGTCTTGCAGTGGTAGAATAATGGAATTTTACTATACGAAATATAGTTTTTTTGTTAAGATCCAAGTGTATTCAACAGATCATGAATCAGCACATGTAATTCCTCATGCACTTAAATGGTTTGTTCCTAAGAATGTGAACAACCGCAGTTTACAGAATGAAGGTCAGGGGATCCTGTTCTCTCAATAGGTGGTGATCACAGAGATGAAACTCCCACCTATTGTAGTGTCCCAGAACGTCATTCTGGTCCCCTCCATAATTGTCATACATGTATTGTCTTATGTGGATGCACTGTGCAAAGCTGTCATGTCGTTTTCTGTATGTGTGTTGCACAGCTGCAGCGTCTGAAGGGTTAACTCCCATAAAATCATTGCCTGTCAGCTCTGCCTGCATGTGAATGTATCTATCCTACTGTGTCATGTGGTAAAAGTGAGGTTATAAATGTTAGTGTCTCAGATCGGGAAAGTTTGTTGATGATCATCCATCTGCCCATGCTGTTGGAGGACCCACAGTGATGCAGGGAAGCACCTTCAGCTTCCCTGCATTGAAAATGGAGAAGAAGGAGAGGCTCCCCATGTTGAAGCTGAGGATCTTCTCTCTTCCTGATCCGTTGGAGAAAGCACAGGGGCACAGGGAGACATCTCTGGTTTCCTTGTGTCTAATATGGAGGAAAAGGAGAGACACCCCTACCGCATTTGAAATGTATGAGAGAATGAGTGAGTCTATGCCCCAGAGAGAGTGAGAGCTCATTTCCCCAGTCCACTAAAACAGGTACCCGTTCACACTACAGGCATTATTTTTCCTGTGTGGCCGTCCGCTAGGATCACCACACAGAGGTACATGATTGTGACACCCAAGCGGATGTTGTGCGGGGTGCATCTAGGCTAAGCCTTTCTTCAATAATAGTCTGCCAGAGTGTATGTGGAGAGACCCCTACCTTTTACCTCCTCCAGAGTATAGTTAATTTCCAGTACCGGTGACATATAGATAACGTGGACTATAGGGCCGTATTGTTCCAACCTCTGAGCTTCTGCCTGTAATTTTATGCAAGTGAATTGTACCTGTAACTGCCTGTCATTTCAAGTTTATTTCAAGTAAAGTTTTACCGTTCCTGAGGTCCCGAGGTACGACACACAAGCTTCTGTGTTCATTACTCCACCGTATAGAATAACGGTGTGGGAACGGTGGCATCACGATGTTATATACATATCCCTACAACCATTCCCCCCTTGTGTCACCACTCGGCAACACCGTGACAAGGACTAGGCCTCTGGCCATACGCACAGTAAGTGTATGTGTACTGGTGTATTACAGGCCCTGATACATTTTGGCGTCACGAACTTGACAACTACAAGTCCCCTCATCCTGAGGACTACTGACCCTATCCTCTGCTGCGGTAACTCCCTCCGGGATTAAGAGTTGGTAAATGCCACTGTGACAGGTCCATGCACTACACCCTCCCAAACTTTAGCTATATGCGTGGGTAGAGAGTCATTGCCTGCAGTATTCCACGCTTGGGTGTTGCAGAAGTTGCAGCGGCCCCATTATCATCTACTCCATGGTGGCCTGTTGTTCTATTAGAAACTTATAGCATATCTCCAGGTGGAACAGCCGTTTTGATGTCCAGTTACAAGGAGCTGAGGAAGCACTGTTCGGGTTATGCGTTCCTTACCTTTCCTTTCATACAGCTATCTCCAGGGCTCCAGCTATACCAATTTCAACTGTAATCCAAATAGGAGGAGTAATACACTACCTCCTCAATTACTGATATCGCTACAACTCCCAGCGTTCTTTTTTTAAAAATTTTTTTTAACTTGCTTTATTTAACCACAATCTAGTATTATAATATACCAGGCAATCTTGATAGCCAATCTGCAATGGCAACCCTTGGGCCTTTCAGAGGGCCCCCAGCTGCCACGGGAAGCGATGGCACTCCGCAATCTCATTGCAGGGGCCCATACGGGACCCCTGAACAGTGATAGGGGGCATTTAAAAGGTCAACAGTCGCGATCAGCAGGAATGCTATTGTGACTCTTGCCGGCACATGTTGGCTGTAAGAAACTGCCGTCACCCGCATTGTATAAACTGGGCTCAACTCACGATCCCCCTCCATACATACCCAGAATGCACAGGATGTAACTGTACGTCTTGTGTCTTAAGGTGTCAAAGAGAAAAAAGCTGAGCACAAATTTATCTAAAACAAACATGTTAGGCTGACTTCACATGGGCGAGTGCGATATTGAGCCGTGAATCACAGCCCAATATCGTGCTCACCAACAGCAGATTGCCCCATGGATGCAGGGTGTTTTTATCTCAAAAAACATCTCGAATCACTTCGGGGATGTAGTGATCCTCCGCCATGGCTGTCAGCGGAGTTTCTCCCATTGTCTTCAGTGAAGAAACCTCGCATTGCACTGTGTGCAGCTATCATGTGGTGCGATTCTGCTGCCGGACCCATAGAAAATAGTATGCCATGCAATGCAAGGGCATGCCGAAAGATAGGATGTGGCATGATTTTTTTCCCGCATTGCAAATAAATAGATTCGGCTTGTTGCACCTCTGCGGTCTTTTCCCCCTTAGCCGGTAGAGGAGCTGTGACAAAGTGTGAAATACTGTCCTCCACATCTTTGACACGATCCCGCAAATTGTACAAGTCCTAGCATAAGAAGCCCACATCAGTTTTTGACTTCTTGTATTTTTCCAGCGAGTGAGGTCGAACTTACTTGGATAGTCTCCAGTAACTGTGCCATAAGTAGTTGCAAGTGGGCTACTGCTACTCAGGGCAAGATGTAGTAGACTCATGAGTTGGCGAGGATTACTCAGAAGGCACCCATGCATGATCATTAAATGACTCTCTTGTAGACTCCTTTAAGTGATCTGATAGTGAGGGTAGGGAGTTTTGATTCCTTCTTGGGGGTCTTGTGATTCCCCCGCTTACAGGAAGATGTGGAAGTGGTGCACACATGCTGCGTCCGGAGATGCAGGGTCTACAGAGAATGGCACAGACATCTTGGCAGAGACTTCCTTCACTGCCGGTGACTAGTCCCAGGTATTTCAGTCTATTAGGGCAGGCAATTTTACAGGCCAAACAGAGGGTATTGACTCAGGATAAGTAGGATCCCCAAGGAGCACAGGCTAGATGTGACCCTCCATGTTGGCTGACGGCCACACCACCCACTCCCAGCATTTTAGACTTCTTACAATTTATAGGTGTTAGGTTGGGGTGAAGCATCTGGTCTGACACATCTCTGATGGGAGAACCTGTCACATGCAGAGAATAGATCAGGTGTCACACTCCACAGGCATACAAGTACATTCAAATACGTATCGTTGTGTCATATACCTGAAGTATTTGTTTCATATACAGGTGGTAAAAGCTTTTATTGTCCTGTCCCCTACATATACTGCACACGACCAAGAGACCCTGACAAAAGAACTGCAGGACCATGTAAAGAAAGTGACAGCCCCTTACAAGTACCCAAGAAAGGTAGGTACCTTCAAAACACAACTGACTTTACATAAGAAGCTGCTTGAACTTGTACTAACTTCTTTTTTTTTGCAATGTTAATAGATTGAATTTGTTCAGCAACTGCCAAAGACAATCAGCGGGAAGGTTCGGAGGAGTGAGCTGAGAAATAAAGAATGGGGAAAAGCCTAAGGGCCAGCTACATCAGGCAAAACCTGCTATTACTAATACAGATAACATAGTCTTTTCCAATAATCCCTACACCACACATGTATGTAAATGTCCCTACCAACTAATTAGTGGGACACTAGAATCACATTTTTTGAACTATAGTCAACGGAAAATTGACAAGCATTTTCAGAGACAGTCAGAAACAATTAAAAAAAGTATTTACATCTTTATGAATCCAAGAACTACAATCCCAGGGCGCATGGAATCAGGAGTAAGAATGAAGCATGACCCAACAATCTATACCATGCTCAAATCTTGATCTGTGGGGCGTCTATCTTGTAATAGCGAAAAAAGTTTGGTACCATATTAGCCGGTAGAGCAAAATGTGATTGTTCCCAGCAAGAGAAACCAACTAATCCTGTAGATATGATACCTTTTAATGGCTAACAAAAATATACGATGTTATAGAAAGCTTTTGAGCCTCTTAGGGTTCTGAGAGGTTTGAAAGCTTGTTATAATGTCATGTATTTTTGTTAGCCATTAAAAGGTATCATATCTACAGGATTACCTGGTTTCTGTTACTGAGAACCATCACATATTGTAATAGCAACCTGACTATTATTCTATGACTAAAAGTAAAAATAAATATTCTTTTATTTGTGCATCATTAAAATGGCATTGCAGTTGCATTTCTCTAGCTGCACACAGGCAACATATTAAAAAAAGACAAGAAAAACAGTTCATTTCATCTGTGGAATAGTAAAATCTACATGTCACTTTACTAACATTAGCTGTAAAAAGTACAATAAAAACAGCCAGCAGCAATGTGCAAACACATCATGTGATATCTAGGCACTAGAGATGAGCGAACGTACTCGGTAAGGCCGATTTTGCAATCGAGCACCGCGATTTTCGAGTACTTCACTACTCGGGTGAAAAGATTTGGGGGTCGCCGGGGGGCGGGGTGTGGCGTGGTGGAGCGGGGGGTAGCAGCGCGGAACAGGTGGGAGCTCTCTCTCCCTCTCCCCCCCACTCCCCTCTGCAACCCCCGGCTCACCCACGGCGCCCCCCGAATCTTTTCACCCGAGTAGTGAAGTACTCGAAAATCGCGATGCTCGATTGCGAAATCGGCCTTACCGAGTACGTTCGCTCATCTCTAATAGGCACCTGTTACCTAAAGCAAACAATGAGGGTTCAACTTTAATTACTGCTTCGGACAGTTTGTAAATTCATTCTGCACTTAAAAGACCATTTCATCACTTTTCACACATATCAAGAGATATTGGCGGTACCAGCATGTTCTATGTTCATGGCATCTCCCTCTCCCCATGGCGTCCGGTCGTGCACTACACACATGCACGAGAGGACAAGAGTTATCGCGAGCCCTCAATGGAACGCACCTCCATACTAACTAGGCATGCGTCATAGAAGCCAACTCCTGATACCTTAGAATTTAAGAGCTCATGCTCAAGATCCATGGATCCCGCAGAGGGTGTAGCAACAAATGCGCATGTTCAATGCCTCACCTCTGGAATCCATATCGGGACGGACAGAGAATACTTCAGCATATGGAACTATAATCTATAGTAAATTTAATCTCATCCTTTAAAAAAAATTGATCTCATAGTAGAGAAATAGACTTTTCTAATCTTTTGTATATTAATATATGATAACTACATATGATGATGGCTATCTTTACTCAACCTAGAACCCTTTATGTGGAATATATATATACTGTACATCATGGATTAAATATCCATAAAAATTATGTAGAGAAAATTCCTTTTAAGTAAAGTTTTAAATATAAATATATTAAAATACTAAAAATACTGAAGCACTTATCCACATAAGAGTTATAAATAGTTGCTCTTAATAAAGAAACCATATAATATATTATAGAAGCATAAGTTACAGCATATACAAAGGTGGAACTACATGATAATTTTGCAATAATATGTTTATTTATGTTCAAGTCATAATAGAATAATATTTATCATATGGTAATTTATATCCGTTTTTCTTGACAATTCATCATCAATGGGAGAATACAAAAGAAACCATATGATAGAGCAGTCTCCTCACATCCATAACAATATAAAGTACATAATATAGGAGAAAGGAGACCCCAGAACATAGATGATCCAACACCTGCAAGACAAAAAAGAAAATTAAAAACAATATAAAAACACTCATAGCAGAAGATGTAAAGAGGAAACCAACGATTTAGTACACAATCAAATAAATGGCATATAATGGTAATCAATGTTCAAATCATTAGGTGTTAATGTATTCAACATATATATCCATCTAAGTTCTTTGTTTCTCAATGCTGCTACATGGTCACCACCCCTAGGTGGTGGTGGTACATCATCAATGACCCGGTAGCGTAACTGACTGATTGTGTGCTCCTGGTCCAGCAAATGTTTCAGGATAGGAAGGTCTGTGCAATTTGTGCGAATCGTACTTTTGTGCTTTGTAATGCGGGAACGAACCTCCATGATCATTTCACCGACATATGCAAGACCGCACGGACAAGTGATAAGATAGACTACAAAGGACGATTTGCAGAAGTACCGTTTTTTAATTTTATATTGCTCCCCTGTAGATGGATGGTAAAAAGTATCTCCCTTTACCATATTCCCACAGCATGAACAGCCACAGCAGGGAAAATTACCCGGTTTAAAAGGGGCCAATAAAGTCTTGAGTTGTTCGCTCTTCTTTAATGAAATGGGATTTAACTAGAGATGAGCGAGCACCAAAATGCTCGGGTGCTCGTTACTCGAGTCGAACTTCCCGCAATGCTCGAGGGTTCGTTTCGAGTAACGAATCCCATTGAAGTCAATGGGGGACCCGAGCATTTTTGTATGGGACCTATGCTCCGCTTAGGTTTTCATTTGTGAAAATCTGGGAAATTCAAGAAAGTGATGGGAACGACACAGAAACGGATAGGGCAGGCGAGGGGCTACATGTTGGGCTGCATCTCAAGTTCCCAGGTCCCACTATTAAGCCACAATAGCGGCAAGAGTGCCCCCCCCCCCCCCCAACAATTTTTACTTCTGAAAAACCCTCATTAGCAAGGCATACCTTAGCTAAGCACCACACTACCTCCAACAAAGCACAATCACTGCCTGCATGACACTCCGCTGCCACTTCTCCTGGGTAACATGCTGCCCAACCGCCCATTTCAGTAATAGTAGCAGTCAAGGCAGGCCCCAGTAACAATTCCAAAGCAGCAGTATAGGGAGAGCACAGTATTAGTTCCATTTCAGTAGTAGTAGCAGTCTAGACAGGCCCCAGTAACATATCACTAGCAGCAGTATAGGGGGAGCACAGTATTAGTTTCATTTCAGTAATAGTAGCTGTCAAGACAGGCCCCAGTAACAATTCCAAAGCAGCAGTATAGGGGGAGCACAGTATTAGTTCCATTTCAGTAGTAGTAGCAGTCTAGACAGGCCCCAGTAACATATCACTAGCAGCAGTATAGGGGGAGCACAGTATTAGTTCCATTTCAGTAGTAGTAGCAGTCTAGACAGGCCCCAGTAACATATCACTAGCAGCAGTATAGGGGGAGCACAGTATTAGTTCCATTTCAGTAGTAGTAGCAGTCAAGACAGGCCCCAGTAACAATTTCGAAGCAGCAATATAGGGGGAGCACAGTATTAGTTCCACTTTTAAGTAATAGTAGCAGTCTAGACAGGCCCCAGTAACATATCACTAGCAGCAGTATAGGGGGAGCACAGTATTAGTTCCATTTCAGTAGTAGTAGCAGTCTAGACAGGCCCCAGTAACAATTCCGAAACAGCAGTATAGGGGGAGCACAGTATTAGTTCCATTTCAGTAGTAGTAGTAGTCTAGACAGGCCCCAGTAGCATATCACTAGCAGCAGTATAGGGGGAGCACAGTATTAGTTCCATTTTAGTAGTAGTAGCTGTCAAGACAGGCCCCAGTAACAATTTTGAAGCAGCAGTATAGGGGGAGCACAGTATTAGTTCCATTTCAGTAGTAGTAGTAGTCTAGACAGGCCCCAGTAGCATATCACTAGCAGCAGTATAGGGGGAGCACAGTATTAGTTCCATTTCAGTAGTAGTTGCAGTCTAGACAGGCCCCAGTAACATATCACTAGCAGCAGTATAGGGGGAGCACAGTATTAGTTCCATTTCAGTAGTAGTTGCAGTCTAGACAGACCCCAGTAACATATCACTAGCAGCAGTATAGGGGGAGCACAGTATTAGTTCCATTTCAGTAATAGTAGCAGTCAAGACAGGCCCCAGTAACAATTCCAAAGCAGCAGTATAGGGGGAGCACAATATTAGTTCCATTTCAGTAGTAGTAGCAGTCTAGACAGGCCCCAGTAACATATCACTAGCAGCAGTATAGGGGGAGCACAGTAATAGTTCCATTTCAGTAGTAGTAGCAGTCAAGACAGGCCCCAGTAACAATTTCGAAGCAGCAATATAGGGGGAGCACAGTATTAGTTCCACTTTTAAGTAATAGTAGCAGTCTAGACAGGCCCCAGTAACATATCACAAGCAGCAGTATAGGGGGAGCACAGTATTAGTTCTATTTCAGTAGTAGTAGCAGTCTAGACAGGCCCCAGTAACATATCACTAGCAGCAGTATAGGGGGAGCACAGTATTAGTTCCATTTCAGTAGTAGTAGCAGTCTAGACAGGCCCCAGTAACAATTCCGAAGCAGCAGTATAGGGGGAGCACAGTATTAGTTCCATTTCAGTAGTAGTAGCAGTCTAGACAGGCCCCAGTAACATATCACTAGCAGCAGTATAGGGGGAGCACAGTATTAGTTCCATTTCAGTAGTAGTAGCAGTCTAGACAGGCCCCAGTAACATATCACTAGCAGCAGTATAGGGGGAGCACAGTATTAGTTCCATTTCAGTAGTAGTTGCAGTCTAGACGGGCCCCAGTAACATATCACTAGCAGCAATATAGGGGGAGCACAGTATTAGTTCCATTTCAGTAGTAGTAGCAGTCTAGACAGGCCCCAGTAACATATCACTAGCAGCAGTATAGGGGGAGCACAGTATTAGTTCCATTTCAGTAGTAGTAGCAGTCAAGACAGGCCCCAGTAACAATTCCGAAGCAGTAGTATAGGGGGAGCACAGTATTAGTTCCATTTCAGTACTAGTAGCAGTCAAGACAGGCCACAGTAACATTCCCGTTGCAGCAGTTTAGGGAGATAACAGTCTCTTTCACATTTCAGTAGCTGCAGTATAGACAAGGCTCCAGTTACATTTATGTAGCAAAAGTGTAGGCCAACCCCACACACCTTGCTGTACCATAAGTGCAGGCGAAGCCCATAAAAATTACTAGGATGACACTGTAGGCGAGGGCCCAAAAAAATTGGTGTACTAACAGTACTAATGTACGTCAGAAAAATTGCCCATGCCCAACCAAGAGGGCAGGTGAAACCCATTAATCGCTTTGGTTACTGTGGCTTAATTTGTAACTAGGCCTGGAGGCAGCCCAATTAAAATAAAAATTGGTTCAGGTGCAAGTTTCAACGCTTTAATGAGAATTGAAACGTATAACCATTGTTTACAAAAGTAATATGACTGAGCCTTGTGGGCCTAAGAAAAATTGCCCGTTCGGCGTGATTACGTGAGGTTTCAGGAGGAGGAGGATGAATATAATACACAGATTGATGAAGCTAAAAGGTCCCCGTTTTTTATGGTGATAGAGAACGATGCTTCCATCTGCGGGTGCAGCCTACGTATTGTTTAGGTACCGCTGCTGTCCGCTGGTGGAGAAGAGAAGTCTGGGGAAATCCAGGCTTTGTTCATCTTTATGAGTGTAAGCCTGTCGGCACTGTCGGTTGACAGGCAGGTACGCTTATCCGTGATGATTCCCCCAGCCGCACTAAACACTCTCTATGACAAGACGCTAGCCGCAGGGCAAGCAAGCACCTCCAGGGCATACAGCGCGAGTTCAGGCCATGTGTCCAGCTTCGACACCCAGTAGTTGTACGGAGCAGAGGCGTCACGGAGGACGGTCGTGCGATCGGCTACGTACTCCCTTAGCATCCTTTTACAGTGCTCCTGCCGACTCAGCCTTGACTGGGGAGCGGTGACACAGTCTTGCTGAGGAGCCATTAAGCTGTCAAAGGCATTGGAGAGTGTTCCCCTGCAAGCGCTGTACATGCTGCCTGATCTCCGCGCCTCCCCTGCTACCTGGCCCTCGGAACTGCGCCTTCTGCCACTAGCACTGTCGGATGGGAATTTTACCATCATTTTGTCCGCCAGGGTCCTGTGGTATAGCATCACTCTCGAACCCCTTTCCTCTTCGGGTATGAGAGTGGAAAGGTTCTCCTTATACCGTGGGTCGAGCAGTGTGTATACCCAGTAATCCGTAGTGGCCAGAATGCATGTAACGCGAGGGTCACGAGAAAGACATCCTAACATGAAGTCAGCCATGTGTGCCAGGGTACCTGTATGCAACACATGGCTGTCCTCACTAGGAAGATCACTTTCAGGATCCTCCTCCTCCTCCGGCCATACACGCTGAAAGGATGACAGGCAAGCAGCATGGGTACCCTCAGCAGTGGGCCAAGCTGTCTCTTCCCCCTCCTCCTCATGCTCCTCCCCCTCCTCCTCCTCCAAAACGCGCTGCGATATAGACATGAGGGTGCTCTGACTATCCAGCGACATACTGTCTTCCCCCGCCTCTGTTTCCGAGCGCAAAGCGTCTGCCTTTATGCTTTGCAGGGAACTTCTCAAGAGGCATAGCAGAGGAATGGTGACGCTAATGATGGCAGCATCGCCGCTCACCATCTGGGTAGACTCCTCAAAGTTTCCAAGGACCTTGCAGATATCTGCCAACCAGGCCAACTCTTCTGTAAAGAATTGAGGAGGCTGACTCCCACTACGCCGCCCATGTTGGAGTTGGTATTCCACTATAGCTCTACGCTGCTCATAGAGCCTGGCCAACATGTGGAGCGTAGAGTTCCACCGTGTGAGCACGTTGCACGGCAGTCGGTGCACTGGCAGATTAAACCGATGTTGCAGGGTGCGCAGGGTGGCAGCGTGCGTGTTGGACTTGCGGAAATGTGCGCTGAGCCGGCGCACCTTTCCGAGCAGGTCTGACAAGCGTGGGTAGCTTTTCAGAAGGCGCTGAACCACCAAATTAAAGACGTGGGCCAGGCATGGCATGTGCGTGAGGCTGCCGAGCTGCAGAGCCGCCACCAGCTAACGGCCGTTGTCACACACGACCATGCCCGGTTGGAGGCTCAGCGGTGAAAGCCAGCGGTCGGTCTACTCTGTCAGACCCTGCAGCAGTTCATGGGCCGTGTGCCTCTTCTCTCCTAAGCTGAATAGTTTCAGCACGGCCTGCTGATGCTTGCCCACCGCTGTGCTGCCACACTGCGCGACACCGACTGCTGGCGACGTGCTGCTGCTGACACATCTTGATTGCGAGACAGAGGTTGCGTAGGAGGAGGAGGAAGAGGAGGAGGGTGGTTTAGTGGAGGAAGCATACACCGCCGCAGATACCAGCACCGAGCTGGGGCCTGCAATTCTGGGGGTGGGTAGGACGTGAGCGGTCCCAGGTTCTGACTCGGTCCCAGCCTCCACTAAATTCACCCAATGTGCCGTCAGGGAGATATAGTGGCCCTGCCCACCTGTGCTTGTCCACGTGTCCGTTGTTAAGTGGACCTTGCCAGTAACCGCGTTGGTGAGGGCGCGTACAATGTTGCGGGAGATGTGGTCATGCAGGGCTGGGACGGCACATCGGGAAAAGTAGTGGCGACTGGGAACCGAGTAGCGCGGGGCCGCCGCCGCCATCATGTTTTGAAAGCCTCCGTTTCCACAAGCCTATACGGCAGCATCTCCAGGCTGATCAATTTGGCTATGTGCACATTTAACGCTTGAGCGTGCGGGTGCATGGCGGCGTACTTGCGCTTGTGCTCGAACAGTTGCGCTAGCGATGGCTGGACGCTGCGCTGAGAGACATTGCTGGATGCGGCCGAGGACAGCGGAGGTGAGCGTGTGGGTGCATGCCGGGAGACGGTCGTGCCTGTGTCCTGAGAGGGGGGTTGGATCTCAGTGGCAGGTTGGGGCACAGGGGGAGAGGCAGTGGTGCAAACCGGAGGTGGTGAACGGCCTTCGTCCCACCTTGTGGGGTGCTTGGCCATCATATGCCTGCGCATGCTGGTGGTGGTGGCTTCCCGGCTGATCTTGGCGCGACAAACCTTGCACACCACAGTTTGTCGGTCGTCTGCACTCTCAGTGAAAAACTGCCACACCTTTGAGCACCTTGTCCTCTGCAGGGTGGCATGGCGCGAGGGGGCGCTTTGGGAAACAGTTGGGGGATTATTCGGTCTGGCCCTGCCTCTACCCCTGGCCACCGCACTGCCTCTTCCAACCTGCCCTGCTGCTGCACTTGCCTCCCCCTCTGAAGACCTGTCCTCAGTAGGCTTAGCAAACCAGGTGGGGTCAGTCACCTCATCGTCCAGCTGCTCTTCCTCTGAATCCTCTGTGCACTCCTCCCTCGGACTTACTGAAATTACTACTACCTCACTGATAGACAACTGTGTCTCATCGTCATCGTCCTCCTCACCCACTGAAAGCTCTTGAGACAGTTGCCGGAAGTCCCCAGCCTCATCCCCCGGACCCCGGGAACTTTCCAAAGGTTGGGCATCGGTCACAACAAACTCCTCCGGTGGGAGAGGAACCATTGCTGCCCAATCTGGGCAGGGGCCCGAGAACAGTTCCTGGGAGTCTGCCTGCTCCTCAGAATGTGTCATTTTCATGGAGTGAGGAGGCTGGGAGGAAGGAGGAGCAGCAGCCAGAGGATTCAGAGTTGCAGCTGTGGACGGCGTAGAAGACTGGGTGGTCGATAGATTGCTGGATGCACTTTCTGCCATCCACAACAGGACCTGCTCACACTGCTCATTTTCTAATAAAGGTCTACTGCGTGGACCCATTAATTGTGAGATGAATCTGGGGACTCCTGAAACTTGCCTCTCTCCTAATCCCGCAGCAGTCGGCTGCGATACACCTGGACCAGGAGCTCGGCCTGTGCCCACACCCCGACTTGGACCTCCGCGTCCTCGCCCGCATCCACGTCCTCTAGGCCTACCCCTATCCCTCAGCATGGTGTATTACGAGTAGAGCAGAAACTGAATGCTGTAATTAAATGTGCCGCTTATTGGCCTGTGGTTGGAGGCTGACTTCGCTTAGGAACGCAGAGCAGAGCCAGGAAACAATTATGCGCAATGCTGGGTATTAATTAGCGACTACTACCCCCAGCAGACACGCAGTAAACTGAAGACGGTCACAGGCAGACCAAATATAGTATTTCTTCCCAATTTTTGGGAAAAGCCCACTGCCTATATAGCCTGTATATGGAGGATTTCCCTGTTGGAGGATGACTGTGGTTATTGAAAGCACAGTGCAGCCAGAAAAAGTTATGCGCAAGGCTGGGTATTAATGAGCAACTACTAGTACCCCCAGCAGACACGCAGTAAACTGAAGACAGTCACAGGCAGCCCAAATATTGTATTTTTTTCCAATTTTTGGGAAAAAGCCCACTGCCTATATAGCCTGTATATGGATTTCCCTGTTGGAGGATGACTGTGGTTATTGAAAGCACAGTGCAGCCAGAAAAAATTATGCGCAAGGCTGCAGTAACACCTAGCTGGGTAATAAGTGAGCGACTACTACCCCCAGCAGACACGCAGTAAACTGAACACGGTCACAGGCAGCCCAAAGATTTTTTTTCCAATTTTTTTGAAAAAGCCCACTGCCTATATAGCCAGTATACCTCTTTCCCTGTACCACTGTCCCTGCCTCACCAGTACTGCCCCTATACTCAGTAAAATGACTGCAGACTGAGGACGCTATGGTCTGCACGCCCGATATACAAAAAAAAAAAAAAATTTGCAAAACTGCTAAAAGCAGCCTCAACAGCACTGCACACGGTCAGATGTGGCCCTAAGAAGGACCGTTGGGGTTATTGAAGACGAATATAACAGCCTAACACTCTCCCTATAGCAGCTACAGCAAGACGGCACTTTCCCTAATGTCTCTCAGCATGCATCTGTGGCGAGCCGCGGGCGGCCCCAGTTTATATACTCGGGTGGCACCTGATCTCCCCAGCCACTCACTGCAGGGGGGTGGTATAGGGCTGGAACTTCACAGGAGGAAGTTATAATGCCTTCCCTGTGTTACTATTGGGCAGAAAACGGTGCAAAATTTTCTGGGAAGAAAATGAAAGTGACTCGAACACCGCGTGCTGCTCGTCTCGAGTAATGAGCATCTCGAGTACCCTAATACTCGAATGAGTATCAAGCTCGGACGAGTACGCTCGCTCATCTCTAGATTTAACCAATTTATCACGTAAATTGTGTGAACGACGATATGCCAGTATTGGTCTCTCCGAAAATACAGTACACAGAAGGGCCTATAGAGGGCTGCAGACAGGGTTTCTGGTACTAAAGGAAAGAGTTAAGACCTAGGGGTGTGGCAAGAACTAATATAAAAGTAACATTTCCTGGCAAACTCAGGGGAAGTGATAGCTCAGTGGAGCTAAATGCTGGCTTCCAGCCAGAGGTCCACTTGTCTGACAGAGGAGCACGCCCTTCAGACGTACCAGGAAGGTAGTGACAGTGACCCGGTGGGTTGTAAACCCAGGACATTATATAGGCTTTGTGTTGCTGCTGTTTGCTGTATGTGTTTGTTGTGGAATAAATGCTGGCAGGCGCCAGTTTTAAAAGAAAGTACTGTCTCTATAGCATCTAGCTTCACGTGTGGCGCCCATTTCCGGCCAGCGAGAGGTCAGCGATCCGCAGGGAAGTGAATCCCCTTGCCACAGTACGTACTATATGTGATTAGGGTCTGGTTTCCATTTTTCCGTCCTATTTGGTGCTCGAGTTCTGCCTGACCCTGTTTTTCTAAGTGGCTTCAACCACTAGTGTCGTGCTCAGGCACTTCCAGCGTGTAGGATGATGATAAGCGTGGTATATGAAATAAAATGGTGTCACAGCGGCTATCACCACAGTTCTTCAGGTAGTAACGTCAGCAGCCCAACAAATTTTATAGAGTTGTGTATAATGTGATATGTTGTGATGCCGGTGCTATATAACACAATAGTTAGGTGTGAAGAGTTAGTAATACATGGAGACCAGTAGTTTAAAATATTAAAGTAAACCATCCATCTGTACTTAAATTTTATCAAAGGGTATAGGAAAAAAACAGGTAGCATTTCTCCACAGACATAATACTGGCAGATCAAATAAATTGCATGATGGATGGCCAAGGATTTTTGGGAGACATGAGGCAGCAATATCACCATTTATATACTGTGGTCTTTCTGACTTTTGTCAATCTACAACACGGTCTTTCCGCTACCAGTATTAGGTATATTCTGGCCCTGGCTACTGCGCTGACTCCGTCAGGCAGGCGCACTTCAGTAGGTCTCTGTCACTTCTGGGCCGTCTACTGGCTATAAGGCAACTTTATGCTTTACCTTGCGTGTACAGAATCACAGTCAGGGATGACCGCTTGAAGAGGGGCTTCAGTCCTTCCCTCTCCACAGCTCTCACCTGCTCTGTGATCTGTGTCAGGTCATCTCCTCAGTCCGCCATAGCTCTCCACTGGATCCTCAATTCAGTGCCTACTATGCTAACTCACAACTCTTCACTCACAACTAACGCTCTGTGTTAGTATTTCTGCTGGGATCTGTGGTACTACAAGGGTTTTCAGCAGCATAGCTTCACAGGTGGTGTTGATTGAGCTGGTTGGGTGTGAATCGCTCCAGCCAGCCAATCGCAAAAGGTCTGTTGCTCATATATACTAGCCCTCTGCTAGAGGCTGCTATCATCTAGAACAAGGTAAGTCCCTAGGTTCCAGCATGGGGTCGTTCCTATTGGGACCATTGCCCCACGTTGCAGGCAGGTTTTGTGGGAATAGTTGACTCATTAGTGCAGGGACCCGTGTGATAACGAGAACCCGTGAAGTGAGCCCGCGGGCTTAAGTATCTTGGCCAAAATAGGAACTAATACCTCATATTGTATCTATTCCATCTGTTTATACATGCGGGTGTGCTTGGTGCGAGTTTTAAGCATTTATCAGTCGTTGGTTTGTGTTTGTCTGCGAGTATAAAAATAACAGAAATAAGAGAAAAAAAAAACAAAGACATTCACTGAAAAAGCCAAAAAATGCAATACCTGTTAGGCTTCAGAGCAGCACATGTGAACGATACCAAAGAATCCAGCCAAAGATTGGTGTGCCCCACCATACAGGATAGCAACTCACACTGACATAGCAGTAGGTTGCCCTCTATCTCCAAAGTGGGCCACACTGGCTGATATCTTGGGCTCCCCCAAAATCTATAGCAAACTGCATACAAAAAAACCTGATCCATACTAATAAATGCGTGTGTTAGTTCTGCATTTTGGGCAAAACACATAGGCTGATGGGCCATGACGAGGCCACCACGCGTCTGTCAGAACCCACACTATCTCATTATAAGGGCGCCTTTAGACGACCGTATATCGGATGGGTTTTCACGCCCGGCCGATATACGGTGTCCCTCTCTGCAGAGGGAGGAGGCTGGAAGAACCGGGAGTAGTGCACTGAGCTCCCGCCCCTCGCCACTATTTGCAATGGGAGGGGGCAGGTGGAGCTAAGTTCCAGAAGTAAGCTCCGCCCCCTCACCCTCTCCCATCACAAATACTGGCGAGGGGCAGAGAGGGGGTGGGAGCTCATTGCACTGCTCCCGACTCTTTCAACCTCCTCCCCCTGCAGAGAGGGATGCCGTATATCGGCCGGGTGTGAAAACCCGGCTGATATACGGTCGTCTGAATAAGCCCTTAACTATATTAAAATCACAGAGGTGAGGGAAAAAAAAAACAAAACAAAGACATTCACTGAAAAAGCAAAAAAAAATGCAATATCTGAAAGGTTGCAGGCACAAGCTTTTTTTTTAAACAAGTAGCTCCTCCTTATTATAGTCTGACAGTGCATTCTATGAGGGTTTACGACAATTGCACCTGCCCTGTGGCGATTGTGCCTACCTTATGGCGATTGTGCTTGTGGCGGCTGTGCCTGCTCTGCGGCGATTGTGCCTACTCTGCAGCCTATCGGGTATTGCATTTTTTGGCTTTTTCAGTGAATGTCCTTGTTTTGTTTCTCTCACCTCTGTGATTTTAATATAGTTAATATTGAGATAGCGTAGGTTCTGACGGACGCGTAGTGGCCTATGCGTCAGCCTATGCGTTTTGGCCTTTATTAGTATGTATCAGTATTCTTTGTATGCAGTTTGCTAGAGATATTGGGGGAGCCCAAGATGTCAGCCAGTGTGGCCCACTTTGGAGATACAGGGCAACCCACTGCTATGTCAGTGGGAGTTGCTATCCCGTATGGTGGGGCACACCTATCTTTGACTGGCTTATTTGGTATTGTTCACATGTGCAGGCTATATTTGTTTGCAGTCACTCCTCCCCAATCTGGGCTGGGTTGAGTGGGTGACTGCATATAAGTCTGCATTGAACAAGTAGCTCCTCCTTATCATAGTCTGGCTAACTGTATTCTATGAGTGTTTATGGTGAGTGTGCCTGCGGCGCCTGTGCCTGCTCTGCAGCCTATCAGGTATTGCATTTTTTGGCTTTTTCAGTAAATGTCTGCGAGTATGAAGTCCGTTTTGCAGTTCTGTTGCTCAGTCTGGTTTTGCCAGTTCGTGAGTATGAATGGCGTAACGTTTATGTATGTTTCTCACTCATGCCCAGTTCGCAGTTCTGCAGTTCACGTTCCAGTAAGACTCTGCAGAGTGTTTATGTCCCACTTTGACGTTACACTCTGACTATCTTCTCCGACTAACTGACTAAACCTCAACTGCTCTCTCCAACTGCCCTCTCTAAACTAACTAGCACTTCTTTTCGTGTCGTCCCGCGTGGGCTCTGGTGCTACTTAGCGCCACACTAACTAATCGCGGCCTGCCTTACAACTGTCACCCCACTGTCAGATAGCCAATTATGTTGTTAAACTCTTCAGACAGACTGGCCAATTAGAGCTCAGACAGCCAGCAGCCAATGAGAAAGTTGTTTGCCGGACAGATTAAATTTAGCTCTGTTGCAGGGCAGTTTAACCCGGAGTTAACCCTTGAATGCCCTCGGTAAATTGCAAACCTACATAAAATTAGCGATACTACTTTTGTAGGGCCCTTCTGGGCCACTATGCTAGTCTCAGTGGACTCAGTTTGCTTCCTTTAAAGGGGTTGTCCGGCCATAAACATTAGGTCTCATTACTTCTGTTTGCCCATTTCCATGCACTTTGTAATATACATTGTGCATGGAAAATGAAGCAAACAGAAGTTTTGGACTTACCTGAAGGGATGCCCCCCCCCCCTGTGTTGCTCCTCCGTCGTCCCTGGTTACCACAAGAATCTTCTCTTCTTGTCGGCCCAGCTCTTGTCGGCGCGGGAACGAGCCCCTTCTCATCCGCGCATGCGCAGTTCTTCTCTCTGCAGCCGGGACGCATATTAGTAGTTTACGCTTCTGTTATTCCTGCTGCCGATTCCAGCCAATGAGGTGGCTGGAATCGGCACCATGTGACTTCCCATTGTGCACGAGCAGTACAGTTCAGCTGCCGTGCACGATGAGAGCTGTGCCCGCGCCTCACGTGACCAGTGACGTCACCGATACTTGAATTTGCCCGCGAATTCCGAGCCCTGGCATCTACAGAGGAAGCTGATGGTTGGAGCCTTTTATACTACTTTCAACGTGGGAGAGGAAGATTTCTGCGCTGTGTGTGGTGAGTACCTACCTGAGATTTATGCGCTGTGCGCTACGTGTGGTGAGTACCTACCTGAGATTAATGCGCTGTGTGCTACGTGTGGTGAGTACCTACCTGAGATTAATGCGCTGTGTGCTACGTGTGGTGAGTACCTACCTGAGATTAATGCGCTGTGTGGTGAGTACCTACCTGAGATTAATGCGCTGTGTGGTGAGTACCTACCTGAGATTAATGCGCTGTGTGGTGAGTACCTACCTGAGATTAATGCGCTGTGTGGTGAGTACCTACCTGAGATTAATGCGCTGTGTGGTGAGTACCTACCTGAGATTAATGCGCTGTGTGGTGAGTACCTACCTGAGATTAATGCGCTGTGTGGTGAGTACCTACCTGAGATTAATGCGCTGTGTGGTGAGTACCTACCTGAGATTAATGCGCTGTGTGGTGAGTACCTACCTGAGATTAATGCGCTGTGTGGTGAGTACCTACCTGAGATTAATGCGCTGTGTGGTGAGTACCTACCTGAGATTAATGCGCTGTGTGGTGAGTACCTACCTGAGATTTATGCGCTGTGTGGTGAGTACCTACCTGAGATTAATGCGCTGTGTGCTGAGTCCCTACCTGAGATTAATGTGCTGTGTGCTGAGTACCTACCTGAGATTTATGCGCTGTGCGCTACGTGTGGTGAGTACCTACCTGAGATTAATGCGCTGTGTGTTGAGTACCTACCTGAGATTAATGCGCTGTGTGCTGAGTACCTACCTGAGATTAATGCGCTGTGTGCTGAGTACCTACCTGAGATTAATGCGCTGTGTGGTGAGTACCTACCTGAGATTAATGCGCTGTGTGGTGAGTACCTACCTGAGATTAATGTGCTGTGTGCTGAGTACCTACCTGAGATTTATGCGCTGTGCGCTACGTGTGGTGAGTACCTACCTGAGATTAATGCGCTGTGTGCTGAGTACCTACCTGAGATTAATGCGCTGTGTGCTGAGTACCTACCTGAGATTAATGCGCTGTGTGGTGAGTACCTACCTGAGATTAATGCGCTGTGTGGTGAGTACCTACCTGAGATTAATGCGCTGTGTGGTGAGTACCTACCTGAGATTAATGCGCTGTGTGGTGAGTACCTACCTGAGATTAATGCGCTGTGTGGTGAGTACCTACCTGAGATTAATGCGCTGTGTGGTGAGTACCTATCTGAGATTAATGCGCTGTGTGGTGAGTACCTATCTGAGATTAATGCGCTGTGTGGTGAGTACCTATCTGAGATTAATGCGCTGTGTGGTGAGTACCTACCTGAGATTAATGCGCTGTGTGGTGAGTGCCTACCTGAGATTAATGCGCTGTGTGATGAGTACCTACCTGAGATTACTGCGCTGTGTGCTACGTGTGGTGAGTACCTACCTGAGATTAATGTGCTGAGTACCTACCTGAGATTAATGCGCTGTGTGCTACGTGTGTTGAGTACCTACCTGAGATTAATGCGCTGTGTGTTGAGTACCTACCTGAGATTAATGCGCTGTGTGCTGAGTACCTACCTGAGATTAATGCGCTGTGTGGTGAGTACCTACCTGAGATTAATGCGCTGTGCGCTACGTGTGGTGAGTACCTACCTGAGATTAATGCGCTGTGTGATGAGTACCTACCTGAGATTAATGCACTGTGTGGTGAGTACCTACCTGAGATTAATGCGCTGTGTGGTGAGTACCTACCTGAGATTAATGCGCTGTGTGGTGAGTACCTACCTGAGATTAATGCGCTGTGTGGTGAGTACCTACCTGAGATTAATGCGCTGTGTGGTGAGTACCTACCTGAGATTAATGCGCTGTGTGGTGAGTACCTACCTGAGATTAATGCGCTGTGTGGTGAGTACCTACCTGAGATTAATGCGCTGTGTGGTGAGTACCTACCTGAGATTTATGCGCTGTGTGGTGAGTACCTACCTGAGATTTATGTGCTGTGTGGTGAGTACCTACCTGAGATTTATGCGCTGTGTGGTGAGTACCTACCTGAGATTAATGCGCTGTGTGGTGAGTACCTATCTGAGATTAATGCGCTGTGTGGTGAGTACCTATCTGAGATTAATGCGCTGTGTGGTGAGTACCTATCTGAGATTAATGCGCTGTGTGGTGAGTACCTACCTGAGATTAATGCGCTGTGTGGTGAGTACCTACCTGAGATTAATGCGCTGTGTGGTGAGTACCTACCTGAGATTAATGCGCTGTGTGGTGAGTACCTACCTGAGATTTATGCGCTGTGTGGTGAGTACCTACCTGAGATTTATGCGCTGTGTGGTGAGTACCTACCTGAGATTTATGCGCTGTGTGGTGAGTACCTACCTGAGATTAATGCGCTGTGTGGTGAGTACCTATCTGAGATTAATGCGCTGTGTGGTGAGTACCTATCTGAGATTAATGCGCTGTGTGGTGAGTACCTATCTGAGATTAATGCGCTGTGTGGTGAGTACCTATCTGAGATTAATGCGCTGTGTGGTGAGTACCTACCTGAGATTAATGCGCTGTGTGGTGAGTGCCTACCTGAGATTAATGCGCTGTGTGATGAGTACCTACCTGAGATTACTGCGCTGTGTGCTACGTGTGGTGAGTACCTACCTGAGATTAATGCGCTGTGTGCTGAGTACCTACCTGAGATTAATGCGCTGTGTGCTACGTGTGTTGAGTACCTACCTGAGATTAATGCGCTGTGTGTTGAGTACCTACCTGAGATTAATGCGCTGTGTGCTGAGTACCTACCTGAGATTAATGCGCTGTGTGGTGAGTACCTACCTGAGATTACTGCGCTGTGTGCTATGTGTGGTGAGTACCTACCTGAGATTAGTGTGCTACGTGTGGTGAGTACCTACCTGAGATTAATGCGCTGTGTGGTGAGTACCTACCTGAGATTAATGCGCTGTGTGCTGAGTACCTACCTGAGATTAATGCGCTGTGTGCTACGTGTGGTGAGTACCTACCTGAGATTAGTGTGCTACGTGTGGTGAGTACCTACCTGAGATTAATGCGCTGTGTGGTGAGTACCTACCTGAGATTAATGCGCTGTGTGGTGAGTACCTACCTGAGATTAATGCGCTGTGTGGTGAGTACCTACCTGAGATTAATGCGCTGTGTGGTGAGTACCTACCTGAGATTAATGCGCTGTGTGGTGAGTACCTACCTGAGATTAATGCGCTGTGTGGTGAGTACCTACCTGAGATTAATGCGCTGTGTGGTGAGTACCTACCTGAGATTAATGCGCTGTGTGGTGAGTACCTACCTGAGATTAATGCGCTGTGTGGTGAGTACCTACCTGAGATTAATGCGCTGTGTGGTGAGTACCTACCTGAGATTAATGCGCTGTGTGGTGAGTACCTACCTGAGATTAATGCGCTGTGTGGTGAGTACCTACCTGAGATTAATGCGCTGTGTGGTGAGTACCTACCTGAGATTAATGCGCTGTGTGGTGAGTACCTACCTGAGATTAATGCGCTGTGTGGTGAGTACCTACCTGAGATTAATGCGCTGTGTGGTGAGTACCTACCTGAGATTAATGCGCTGTGTGGTGAGTACCTACCTGAGATTAATGCGCGGTGTGGTGAGTACCTACCTGAGATTAATGCGCGGTGTGGTGAGTACCTACCTGAGATTAATGCGCTGTGTGGTGAGTACCTACCTGAGATTAATGCGCTGTGTGGTGAGTACCTACCTGAGATTAATGCGCTGTGTGGTGAGTACCTACCTGAGATTAATGCGCTGTGTGGTGAGTACCTACCTGAGATTAATGCGCTGTGTGGTGAGTACCTACCTGAGATTAATGCGCTGTGTGCTACGTGTGGTGAGTACCTACCTGGGATTAATGCGCTGTGTGGTGAGTACCTACCTAAGATTAATTCGCTGTGCGCTACGTCTGGTGGGTACGTCACCTGAGATTTGCGCGACGCCACCTGACGAAACCTGTCTTTTTTGGCAGATTTGTGCGCTACGTGTGGAGACGCGGCCACCCGAGATTTGTGAGCTTTTTTGCAAACTTACGTGTGGAGATGATCCTGACGTTTGGACGTGTTTTGAGAAGAATTTCGCTTCGCTTGCACACAAGCTGACATAACTCGTCGAGGTAAGATGCTGCATCTGCTAAAATTTTCATTGCGTCATCTACTCATACGTGCTTATTTTGCGCATATTTGCAGGTTTTCGCTTGCATCTGTATGTATGTACATACGTGTGTGTATGTATGTACATGTATGTATGTATGTGTGTGTATATATATAATTCTTCTGACCAGGTTGGGGGAGTAGTGGTCAATGTAAGTGGGTGGAGCGGATCTAGGGATCAGTAATACTGGTGTGATGTGACTGTTAACCTGCTGATTTTTCGTCATTTCCTGCAGATCTGACGTCCTTGAGAATGGGAAGGCTGTCCGACAGTGAAGAGACCCTCCCCGTTCAGCAATCTTGAAACCCTTCGTTTTTTGGACTGCTTTTTGCCGGTGATTCCCTTTTTTTTTTTTTTATAAGCTTTTTGGAGTATCCTGAAAAACTGCGCAATATTTTACACCGATTGAGTAAACAGAAAAGATCCCCAAACACAGCGGCCTTTGGTTTATCAGGGAATGACACTTGGTGTAAAATCCACATTTTTAATAAATAATAAAACGTGATTTGAATTTCTTTTTCTGTTTTACCTTATTTATGTTTTCAGGCTCCTGATTACCCACGCTGTAAAGCCGGCTGCACATGGCTGTGACGGGCTCCGCCATGGAATTCCGGGGCGGAGCCCATCACGGCGGCCCCAAGAGACCCCAATACTTACCTCCGGTTCCGGAGTCCCGCATGACGCCTCAGTGCGCATGGGCAATAGAGCGTGTGACGCACCGCAGCGGCATGTGACGCGGTAGGCGTAGAGGCTGTTTCACGCTATTTTCCGCTGTGCTACAGCGGAAAATAGCGTGAATGGACGGCTTCCACAGACTGCAATGGAAGCCGTCCGCGCGTATACCCGCGGCAAATAGAGCATGCCGTGGGTGAGGACGGGTGATTTTTACGGTGCGGAATTACGCTGTGAAATTCCGCACCGTAAGCATTGAGCTATTAGGTTGAATAGATCCGTCTGTGGGAAGGAGCCCTAGGGCCTCATGGCTAATAGCAAAATGGAATAGCTGTTTCCGCAGCGGATTTGCCCCTAGGGAATCATTGGCCATCCCGTCCATTAAACTGATTTTTGCACCCGCGGATGGAATTTTAATAGAATTGCGTTTTTCATGCGTGGGAGAAAAAACCGCGGCATGCTCCATTTTACCGCGGATCGGCCACATTGCTATCACATTGATAGCAATGTGTGCAGATATCTGCATGCAAAAATGATACAATAGAAAGCTGATTCTACGCGGATTGTATTTTTCTAGTGGACATGAGGCCTAAGGCCGCCTGCAGACGGCCGTGTCGCATCCAGCTGCTCGCAATGGGACCCGACCTGACCGCCTGCAGAGAGCAGTGCGGAACTCGCCCGCTCCCGCAGCTCTGACTCATGTGCCAGCAGACGGCACATGCGCAGAGCCGGCAGCCAGCGAGTGGCGTTTCTGTACGGGGCTCTGTGAACCCCGCACAGAATTAGAGCATGCCGCGGTTTGTTTCCTGCGCGTGATTTCGCGTAGACAAACCACGGCCTTCTGCATAGGATTGCGTATTGAAATGCAATCCTATGCAGGCGTGTACAGCCGGAAATGTACGGTGCTGCGTCTGGCATAGACTGAAGTGGCAGCGGTGCGCACTCGTCATCAGCTGATTGGCAGGGATTCTGGGAGGCAGATCACCACTTCACTGCGCATAGATCATCAGTACTGGAGTCCCAGGGACCACTTTTAACCCCTTGCCACCGCAGCACGTGAATGTATGTATATGTTAGGAAGCAGCTTTCTGGAATGGACTTGTATTTGCATCCTACAGATCCGAGCCCATCTACTGCTGAAGACTGTTGCTAATGACAGTTGGCCTCCCGCAGCCACAGAGGGGATGGGTGAGACAACAGATTCCCGCTGTTAACCCTTTCCAGTCCATTGTCGGCCCTGCCCCGACATCATAATTTCCCTCCACAGCTCCAATGTCGGGGCAGGCCCGACACTGCAGTGCAGGAGTGGATCTGCACCCGATCGTCAGGCACATCGGGTGCAGATGCACTCCTGCACTGGTCCTCATCGAGGACCCCCGAGGAGAAGGCAGAAAGGGATTTTAATCCTTTCTGCCTTCTCCTTTACACATTACTTAGCGCTATGTAATGCATAGATTCTGGCCGGCGATCATGTGACCGCCAGTGTTACCTGACCCCAGCAGTCACATGATCGCCGAGCCGGGAGGCAGAAGGAGAGTACGGAAGACGCCGGACAGGTAAGCAGGTCCCTCCCTGCACCCTCCTGAACTCTGTCAGATCAGGAGGGTGCAGGGAAAATGTATTTTTTCTCACCCATTCTCCCCAGAACCAATTTATTTGGAGCTGGGGAGAATGGGTGAGAAAAAAAAAAATGGATTGGAAAGGGTTAATGCTTTGCATGCAACGATTGCTCTTATTTCATTAGGTTTTTGTATGTAATCAGATATACTTCAGTCTAAGCCGACCTGAGTATAAGCCAAGGTACCAACTTTTACCCCAAAAACCTGGGGTCAATTATTGACTTGAGTATAAGCCAAGGGGTAATATTAGGTACCTGGGATCGGCTATACTCGAGTATGCATTGTGGCTGCTGCTACAGGCCAAGTGGGCAGTATTGTCCGGGTCTCCTGGACTCATGGTTAGTGTGGGGACTAGCGGTATAACCAGGAGCTTAGAAGTTCGCCCGCTAGCTTCACATTTTGTCTACAATGTCAAGTAATACCTGTTCTTTATAATCAGCCTATCTGTTAGTAGTGGTTGCATTTTTGGCCTCTGTATGCAGTGTTTTCTATCTCTGTGTATTGTGTTCCCTCTCTGTTATATGCCATGCGTGTGTCCTGTTCTGTGGCTCCTACGATCAGCTATGGCCCAGTTCCGAACACCACTGGGCCGCCCTCTTATTTGGGCGATGTCTATGCTTAGGTTGGGCCACTGTCGACCCCCCCCCCCCCCCCCCCTCCTTTAGCACAGGGTTAGTTGCATGGATTCCATGTGAATCTCCTGTGTTTCCTGTGTGCATGTATACTACTAGTCCTTTGGTCACGATGGTGTTGGCAGTCTGCTAAATCTGCCCACACGATCATAACAGTCTGTTCAGAAAGCCACATAGTACTGATTACATTTTGGGTCCCATTTGTGCATACTAACATAACATTAGGGCCACAATGGGTACATTTCTGAAAACAATACAAACAGGGGTATCCATTTTGGGGTGTCAGTGCACATGAAAATGATGATTTTTGGTGGAAAAAAATTTAGAATAGCACATTAGCTGAAATAAAGCCTTATTATAATTTTTTTTTATCATAATTCCATTAATTCCTGAAAATGTGTGATCTAAATACTCCTGACACCCCTCAGTGAACACAAAGGGGTGTACTTTGTAAAATAGGGTCATTTTAGGGGGTATGTATTCTGACACCCACGAGTCTTTGCAATCTTGGCTCGGTGGAGGAAAAAGGATGTAGCAAAATGAGGAAAAATGAGGTTCAACTTGAATGTCTCCAAAATGGTTCCAAACAAAGGATGTTTTTGCAAATGTGCGTCTAGAATAAAGTGAACAGATGGAAATATATGTTGGCAAGGATTTGTAGAGTATGCTTGCACATATGAGATATAACATTTGCAAATGTTAAAAAATTACAATGTCTTCAAAACTGTCAATATTAATTTTAATAAATATACCCAACTTCTGACTGCCCATTTTTACCACTTAAACGAAGTACAACAAGGCACAGAAAAAACAATGTAAGAATCATGTCGATTTGCAAACATGCCCATCTTGAAAGCGTCCTACTGAGCCAACATCTAGGACCGTCAGTCTCTCTGCTGCTTCAACAATGATTGTGAGCAAACGCAGTGTGGTAATCTTGAAATAACTTAGATAACCTGTAAAGAAGAAAGAAAAAAGTTTGCAAGAAAATAAATAAAAGCTTAGTTTATCCAAAAATACCACAAAAAAAAAAAAAAAAAGGTGAGTCACCGGCAAAAAGCAGTCCATAAAACGAAGGGGTTCAAGATTGCTGAACGGCGAGGGTCTCTTCACTGTCGGACAGCCTTCCCATTCTCAAGGACGTCAGATCTGCAGGAAATGACGAAAAATCAGCAGGTTAACAGTCACATCACACCAGTATTACTGATCCCTAGATCCGTTCCACCCACTTACATTGACCACTACTCCCCCAACCTGGTCAGAAGAATCAAGAATCTTATTTTATATTTACACACACACGCACACGCGCGTACGTGTACACACACACACACACGTACGTGTACACGCACGCACGTACACGTACACACACACGCACGTACGCGTACACACACGCACGTACGCGTACACACACGCACACACACACACGTGCGTACATACATATGCAAGCGAAAACCTGCAAATATGCGCAAAATAAGCACGTATGAGCAGATGACGCAATGAAAATTTTAGCAGATGCAGCATCTTACCTCGACGAGTTATGTCAGCTTGTGTGCAAGCGAAGCGAAATTCTTCTCAAAACGCGTCCAAACGTCAGGATCCTCTCCACACGTAAGTTTGCAAAAAAGCTCACAAATCTCGGGTGGCCGCGTCTCCACACGTAGCGCACAAATCTGCCAAAAAAGACAGGTTTCGTCAGGTGGCGTCGCGCAAATCTCAGGTGGCGTACTCACCAGACGTAGCGCACAGCGAATTAATCTCAGGTGACGTACTCAGCACACAGCGCATTAATCTCAGGTAGGTACTCAGCACACAGCGCATTAATCTCAGGTAGGTACTCAGCACACAGCGCATTAATCTCAGGTAGGTACTCAGCACACAGTGCATAAATCTCAGGTAGGTACTCACCACACGTAGCGCACAGCGCATTAATCTCAGGTAGGTACTCATCACACAGCGCATTAATCTCAGGTAGGTACTCACCACACGTAGCGCACAGCGCATAAATCTCAGGTAGGTACTCAGCACACAGCGCATTAATCTCAGGTAGGTACTCACCACACGTAGCGCACAGCGCATAAATCTCAGGTAGGTACTCAGCACACAGCACATTAATCTCAGGTAGGTACTCACCACACGTAGCGCACAGCACATAAATCTCAGGTAGGTACTCACCACACACAGCGCAGAAATCTTCCTCTCCCACGTTGAAAGTAGTATAAAAGGCTCCAACCATCAGCTTCCTCTGTAGATGCCAGGGCTCGGAATTCGCGGGCAAATTCAAGTATCGGTGACGTCACCGGTCACGTGAGGCGCGGGCACAGCTCTCATCGTGCACGGCAGCTGAACTGTACTGCTCGTGCACAATGGGAAGTCACATGGTGCCGATTCCAGCCACCTCATTGGCTGGAATCGGCAGCAGGAATAACAGAAGCGTAAACTACTAATATGCAGCCGGGACCGATATACGATCTTCTTGTGTGCAGGGGGGGGGGAGGGAGGATGGAAGAGCCTCAGAGCAGGAACTGAGCTCCCGCCCCCTCTCTGCCTCCTCTCCGCCCCTCTGCACTATTTGCAATGGGGAGAGCCGAGACGGGGCGGGGCTCATTCGCACCCTTAGCCCCGCCCCCGTCCCGCCTCTCCTCATTGAAAATAGTGCAGAGGGGCGGAAAGGAGGCAGAGAGGGGGCGGGAGCTCAGTTCCTGCTCTGAGGCTCTTCCATCCTCCCCCCCCTGCACACAAGAAGATCGTATATCGGTCCCAGCTGCAGAGAGAAGAACTGCGCATGCGCGGATGAGAAGGGGCTCGTTCCCGCGCCGACAAGAGCTGGGCCGACAAGAAGAGAAGATTCTTGTGGTAACCAGGGACGACGGAGGAGCAACACAGGGGGGGGGGCATCCCTTCAGGTAAGTCCAAAACTTCTGTTTGCTTCATTTTCCATGCACAATGTATATTACAAAGTGCATGGAAATGGGCAAACAGAAGTAATGAGACCTAATGTTTATGGCCGGACAACCGCTCTAGTATACATTTATATATGCAGGTAGCCTGGAATTGCCTTACTGGCAACCTTGGCTTCTCTGTAAAGCTATGTGTATTTTGGTATTATTTGGTATCTTGATGCCCCGGTCACACCCCTAGCTCCCGATAGGGTAAAGACATGAAGGTCCTAGCAGCACAAGTGTGGATAGATTGTCCCAGCGCTGCAGCCTTAGCCTGAGGGTTACTATAGTTCTTAGTCTTACATTATTACCTGTAAATGCTGCCATGTTACCGCTGTAAGATGGCAGCATGTGCATGTCATAATGTAAGGCAAAGAACTATAGTAACCCTCAGCCTACGGCTGCAGCGGTGGGACACATGTATGGAGAGGGTGCAGCGTGAGTGCTCAGTCCCAGACAGCATTTCAAGCATGCATGCTATACTCCCTGCCGCCCGCACACCTGTCCGTCCCGCCCGCCACCTTAAGGCTTGGTTCCAGCCGGCGTCTATCAGCTCCGTTCCGCCGGCCACATCAGTGGTGAGTGACGGCCGCATCTGGAAAACTACAGTCAGTTCACTTTGGCATCCCTCCATCTGCAGACGGCGCACAGCGGTTCATCAGTGAGGGGTATTCTGCCTTCTGGGCCACCGCCACCAGGGAAGGCACTTTCTCCTGGGGATGCGCGGCTGCAGCACCGCCAGCCGCTGTGTGCCTTTCTTATTCATTTTTAGTGGCCTTGCAAGACCTGCTGCCTAACACTCTGTGCAGCCAATCGTAACCCCCCTGTCAATCTTGGCTCTACCAGTAATTCCTGGTGGCGTCAAGATACAATAATACCATGTATTTTATGTATTGACCCAGTTTTTATTATTTATTCCAATAAAGGTTAAGTCTAAGGCCAATGTCCACGGGCGTATGCATAAAACTCTGCGGGTCCTCCGCAGCGTTTTATACATATGCAGCCTGTACGCTCTGCTGGCAAAAAGCTGGCAGAGACCATGTATGGGCTGAGTATGTACTGCGCACGTCCAGAAATCTGACGTCATGGACATGCAGAGTGTGGTTTTTATTATTTTCTTCAAATTCCCTGCTCTATTCAGAGTGGGGATGCATACTGAAATGCTGCCCCTACGCAGCTACGCAATGGCTGTGTAGTCAGTGTTTCGTATGGTGCACAAAGAAGGGATGCGTATCATATGCAGAGAAATATAGCATGCTGCAATTTAGTTCTCTTGCGTATGGATACGCTGTGTTCACAGGCTGGTGTGCATGGATGCATAAAAGTCCATTGACTTTCATTGCCTCAATTCATCGCGTATCACGCGTGCGTGCGTGCGTGCAATGCAACGTAATACGCGGAGAAAAGATGCCTGTCGACATTAGCCCTTACGGGTATTCCCAGTGCTATATTTGTCCTTATACAGTTATTCCCTTTTTGGCCATACGATGACCTTGCCTTAGGATTTGGCCCAAAGAATGTTCACTCTGGATCGGTGACATCTGTTGTGTCTAACAGCATGTTTTGTGTTAATATTTTATTTGCACATGTTTCTGAAGGTACTCTACCCATACAAGTGAGTTTTCTACAACCCTTTGATAATCCAGAATTTTTGGTATTCCAGTGCAGTGTCCCGTAGGGTGACCCCGGACACAGGGCGTACGTTGAGGAGCTGGGAGGGCAAGATGCTGGCTTGTCACAGCGGCACTCGCCACGCTCCCTCCCGGAGGGACGCACTTAGTCTTGGCCAGGGCAGCGCTGGGCCTCTTCCGGACACCCCTAGGATGGGGATGCCCAATAAACTGGAGAACAGGGATAGCAGATATCACGGCTGACGCCACCATTCCGTTACCCACCGGTTTGACTCTCGGTGGTAAATAAATGAAGCCGCAGCCAGAAGTAACGTACCTCAGGTCCCTGAGAACGGTCAGGACCTGGCAAAAACTTTACCAAAGCAAAAGTTCTGGATACAGGCACAATTTACATAACATGTGCAGTGCAGAAAAAAGAAAAAAATTGAGAGTACCTTCACCCGGTGATCCCAGACTTCAGGACGGCCGGATGTGAAAGCAAATGGCTGTACCTCTACGCAGTGATCCCAGACTTCAGGACAGCCACGTAGGAAAGACAATCACAGAGTCCCTTTGCACTAGGCCCAGTCAGATACACCCTCTCCCTTGCTCACGCTCTCTCTCTGTTGGGAACTCACTCGGATTCGGTTGCTGTCACACAGGTAGTCAGGAACCGCTCCTCTTCCTCCACTCTTCACTACATGAGAGTTGAAAGTACCCTCTTGCAGCCATCAGTCTCCCTCAGGAACCCAGAAGAATCTCTTTTTCCGTTCTCAGACACTCCTATTTATATTCTCACTCATAGCACATGGCAAGACAAATTGATACATTGCAAGGATCTCGCAGGCTCATGCAAACACTTAACTACTCACTTGCTGCAGTACACATAACCGAATGACTAGACACTTTAGCACAGCGCAGAAACACAAGACATGACATTTATGGAGGGGGCCAGAAATGGATGTACTGGGCCACTACACCAGCATCTATCTAGTTCCATTCCTGCCAGATTAATTACCCCTTCTATATCACTGCATTCAAAGGCCTATAACTTTTTTATTTTTCCATGGACGGAGCTCTGTGAGGGCTTGTTTTTGCGAGATGAGCTGTAGTTTTTATTGGTACCATTTTGGGGTACATACGTTTTTTTTAATCACTTTTATTGCGTTTTTTGAGAGGCAACATGCTAAAAATTTGCATTTTGCCTCAGTTTTTTTAGCGTTTTTAAAATTCTTTTTTTGCCATGCAGGATAAAAAGCATGTTAAATTTATTGTACACGTTGTTACGGACGCGCCGATACCAAATATGTGGGAATATTTTTTTTATGCTAATATGAGAAAAAGTATAATAAAAGTGTTTTTTAACTTTTTTTTTACATTTTTATTTTTTGTACTCTTCTTTTTACACAATCTGTGTCCCTCTGACGAACCTACACTGCAGTACTGAAGATCGCTACGATAAGGCATCGCAGGACTTCTCTCCTGCCATGCCTTATTGCTTATTATAGCGATCTTAGGCAATGGCAATATAGGACGCCGATATCTGGCGTCCTGTTGCCATAGCAACCAGCCGGGCTCTCGCGATGTTATCGCGAGAGCTGGCTGAAGTCACAGAGGGAGCCCGCTCCCTCTGTGAACCCTTTCCCTGTGGTGATCTACTTAGATCGCAGCAGGGAAGAGGTTAACAGCGGGTGGGCACATCTCCGATGCCCCCCGCTGTCGCAGCGGGGCGCCGGCTATGATCTCGTGCTTAGGGAATTGCTGCAGGCCTGTTCCATTCTATATGATTTGCAAAAGTTAGGACAAGAACACAGGTTGAGAATAGTTAATAGTAATAAACCTGCCTCCCAAATACTGGCTCAACTACTTGCAGATTCTTTCTCAAATATTTACATACAGCCAGAAGAGAGAATGCGATCAGATATCTGTAGATTCCTGAGGCTTTCACTTCACTGTAAGTATCACTACTACATGCAGGATCCATCTGCCACCAAATGCTGAGGTTGGACAACTCTTATATATGAGGATCTCTTTAAGCAGAGGTAAGTGGGGAGAAATACCACTATACTGACCAGCAATATTATTGCATAATCTGTACTAGATAATGGTCTGTTTACTACATGGAACCATCTCCAATAACACTGTGTTACAAAAAAAAGTGTTTTCATTTTTTCAGGACAAAATGTCTATTTATTAAATAGCTTTGGGTGTTGATTCCAAATTTCTTCTCAGATTTTGACTGTCAGGAACAGATTTACAGACAATATCCTTAACAGCTGAAAAACGGCTAATGCCCACGGACGGATTTTGGCCGCGTTGTATGTGGCGGAAATACGCGGCGTTGCCCTGCAGCTATTAGGCTCAATGTTCACGCTGCGGATCTCATGTTTTAAATGCCGCGGGAATACGCGTGGTCGGCTTCCATTGTAGTCAATGTGAGCCGGACGTCACGCTATACTTCCACTGTAGCACAGCGGAAGTATCACGTGAATGCGTGGCCCTGCCGTCCGCGCCATCTGACACTGCCGGCCGCGCCATCTGACACTGCCGGCCGCGCCATCTGACACTGCTGGCGCATCATGCACTGTACTGCACATGTGCACCCCCCTCCATGCGGGACGCGTATGGAGGATCCAGAGTGGTAAGTATGGGGGTTTTGGGGGGATGGGCACCGTGGCAGACTCTGCTGCGATATTCTGCTGGCGGAGTCCGTCACGGCCGTGGGCATGAAAATGTAGGAAGTTAGATGCAATGTTTGCATAAGTCACTTATTTCCTTTATGTCCGCCAGTGTTCTCCCTTGGAATATTCCAGCAGTAATCGGCCGGCATCCACTTACCTTCACACTGTATTTATACAGTTTTTAATACAATTTCAGAAATGAAAGCTGAGCCGTGATTGGTTCCTATGGACAACAAAGACAGTTTTATTGTTAGACAGGTTTTTTTTTGGGGGGTTTTTTTTATAAACTCTTTTTTATTGAAGTTTTTCATATGTTTAAACAGCATAGTATAATATATAACATAACATTTTCCAGTCGAAAAGTCCTTGGTGTATCTCAAAGGTTTCTGTTTGTGTTCATTCGGCTGCTATCAACATATTGTATAAGGTATAATAATTGAATAAGAAGAGAAAGTAGAATAATAGTGAAAAAGAAAGGTTAGAAAAAAAAAATAAAAAAAAAATATAGAAATAGAGAGGATAATATATATGTACGTTTCCACATACTTGTATATACATATACAAATAAATCATCAATAACAAAGATCGTGGTGGTTATCATTTCCTTCCATATGTGAACTTTGTGTTAATATCTTATGCTTTTTCCTGATCTTTCTATTATTCTTAAGATTAGATTAGATTAGGGACTAAGACCTGCATCGGGCTTAGGTCTAACTTTATAGCTATCCTTCGTTTCTGTCCACTTCCTCTCCCATCTGCTGTGGCGTTATTTGTTTATGTTAATCTAATTTAAGTCTCCCCAGACGATTGGTGTCTGTCTGGATATAGTACCAAGATGTATTTCTAAACGGCGTTACACATGTAGTGATCTCTTCAGGGTCTAGAAATCTTTCTATAAAGATTTGCCATTTTGCGAAAAACGTTGGTGCCTGGGCTTCTGCGCTTCTTTCTATTTCCAGTCTCTCCATTTTTAGTAGGTATTTTAGTTGTTTTATTATATCTAGGGTTGTCGGTGGAGTTGCTTGCAGCCAGTTTGACAAGAGACATCTTTTGCTTATTATAAGGATAGTATGAATGATCTTGGTGTGAATGCCGAGGCTGGTTAGGACATGGAATACGTAGGCCTGTGGAGTCAAGGGGATAAGTATCTCCCCTATCTCCTGTATCAACACTTGTACCTGCTCCCAATACGTTTTAATTTTGGAGCAGTGCCAGAGTCCGTGTAGTAGATCAGAATTTGGTTGGGAGCATTTGGGGCATGCCTGTAATCTGTCTGGATTTCCCTGCTGTGGGGGGATGTTAAAGCCGTATATTGCGCCATGTATTATTTTGAAGAAAGTTTCGCGCCATCTTTCGTTTGTTATGGCCTTTCTTACTGCGTCCCAGCTTTGGATGATTTTTTGGGTTATCTCGGGGTCTTGTAATTCTCGTGCCCATCTTTTAAACATTTGGTTATTGTCTGATAAAGCCCATCCTTCCCTGAATCGGTGGTATAGGTCAGATATGGAATGTCTTGGGGGAGGGTTCCCTATAAGTGGATCCATTGGGTTATTTTTGCTTCTTTTGAGATCTCAATTAGCCTTGTCCGCAGGAATCCCCGCATTTGCGCATATGGTAGGAAGTGTGATGGAGATAAGTCATATGTTTCCTGCATCTCCTTGAATGTTTTATACCTAGGCTCTTTATGGTGGAGAAGGTGTTGAACTCTTCCAATACCCTTACTACGCCATTCTTTAAACATTTTGTTTGTCCTTTCTTCTCTAAATTCAGGGTGCCCCCATAACTCCATATGCTTTGAGAGCTTGAATGGTAGTTTATATGCTTTGCGTGCAATTTTCCAAGCTGCGATAGTGTCTCTTGCCATGTTTGAGTGTTTAACCTCAGGTGGGAGCTTAGCAAAGCCTGTGTGTAATAGGGTGTTTAAATTCCATGGGTGTAGTAATTCCCTCTCAAGTGTATAGTTTGAAAAGTGATCCGATCCCTGGAGCCAGTCTATCGAATGTCTCATCAAACTGGCCACATTATATGTGCGTATGTCTGGTAGGTTCAACCCCCCCCCTATTTTTAGACATCATTAGTTTTTTCATGGCAATACGAGGTCGTTTGCGTGACCAGATAAACATTGAGAATGCTGTATATAGTTTTCCTATATCTTGTCTTTTTAATAAGAGTGGGATAGTCTGTAGTTGGTATAGTAGCTTTGGAAAGCTGATCATTTTGATTAGATGACATCTCCCCATAAATGTTAGCGGGAGGTTATTCCATCTTTGAAGTTCGTTTATGATTTTTTGTATTATTGGGGGGTAGTTTAGCTTGTATAGGCTCTCGGGTACCCTTCCTATATTTATCCCCAGGTATTTAATAGAGTTCCCCGCCATGGTGACAGGAGTTTTTTTAGTGTCGATGTTGTGTAGATTACTTCGTGGAGAAATGTCAAGTAACTCACACTTTGTGGTGTTGACCTTAAATCCTGATTGCTTCCCGAATGATTCTAGGAGGGCAAATACCTGTGGCAGATCTGTATGCGGAGATGCTAGGGCTAAGAGAATGTCGTCTGCGAAGAGCATAGATTTGATAGTCTTGTTTCGGATTTTAATTCCCTCTATGTCTTTATTTCCCTCCAATATGTGTATCAGTGGTTCTATCGCAAGGTTAAAAAGGAGCGGGGACAGTGGACACCCTTGTCTGGTGCCTTTTTGTAATGGGAACCTTGGGGACAGGAAGCCTGGAGTATAAATTTGAGCCAGCGGGGAGGCATATAGATTCCATATATAAGTGTGAAAAGGGCCTTTAAAGCACATTTTGTCCATCACTGTCTCCAACCACCTCCACGAGACATTGTCAAACGCTTTTTCGGCATCTATTGTCAAGAGTGCCGATTGAGGGTGATCTGCTGGGTTCATTTTTATATCATCCAGGATTGTTAATATTTTTCTTATATTAGTTGTCGCGGATCTGTTCTTTAGAAAGCCGCTCTGAAGTGGGGAAATCAGAAGGGGCAGCAGGGTGGCCAGGCGGTCTGCCATGATTTTTGCCATCAGTTTTAGGTCTGTATTAATTAAGGAAATTGGACGGTACGCTGTTGCGTCCGTAGGGTCTTTACCTGGTTTGGGGAAAAGTTTAATGTGGGCCGTATTCATATCTGATGGGATAGGAGTCCCCTGCATGTAGCCGCTGAATAGTTTTTCTATTAATGGTGTCGTCTGGTCTTTTGGTATTTTAAAGAACTCTCCTGTGTATCCGTCCGGGCCTGGAGCCTTGTTATTTTTTAAATTTGATATGGCTTCCTGTACTTCTGTTTGTGTGATAGGGGCCCCTAAGAAAGAGCATTGTTCTTCATTCAGCGTGGTCAACGGGATGTCAGGGGGGAGGGTTAATGGAACGTCTGGATGCATTGGGGTTTTTGCGTAGAGTTGTGAATAAAATTTATAAAAAATCTCATTTATTTTTGCCGGATGGGATTGTACTTTACCAGATTGGTCTTTCAGACCCGAAATATTTGATACCGCGAAAGGTCCGTTTGCTAGTTTGGCCATTAATTTGCCTGCTTTATTCCCGAATTTGAATAATCGTGCTTCGTTATAGGAGTATGACAGTTGTTCTTGTTTATGTAGCCATGTTTCATATGATTCTTTAGATTCTGTCCATTTCTGTTTGTTTTCCAAGTTTGGTTTGGATTGAAAAGTTGTGTATGCCACTCGTAGGAGGGAGCTATAGTGTCTGATCTTGTCTTTAATTTTCCTTTTCAGTGATATTGTATAACCGATCAGTTTACCTCTAATGACCGCCTTCGCTGTGTCCCATAAAAGTTGGGGGTTATCTGAGTGTGTCTCGTTATCTGATATGAATTCTAGCCACCATCCCCGCAACAACCCCTGAAATGTCTCGTCTTCAGCCAGGAATGTAGGGAATTTCCATAGGTAGTCAGTGCCCCTGGGGATTTTATCTTGTAGTGTCAACAGCACCGGGGCATGGTCTGAGATCACAAGCTCTGCTATGTCTGTGTTAGTAACTCTGGGTAGTAAGCTAGGGGCCGTTAGTATATAATCGATCCTGGACCAGGAGTCGTGTGCATGGGAGTAGTGTGTGAATTCCCAGCCTTCTGGGTTGATCTCCCTCCACACATCTCTTAATTGTTGTGTATTGGTAAAATTATAGAACATGGCGTCTTGGTGTTTTTGGGAGTTTCCGTTGGTCGCGTGGCTGCGTCGGTCTTCTGCTGCATTAAGCACAGAGTTAAAATCACCTCCCAATATTTTAAGTTCCACCGGGTCCATCGTAAGTCTGTCTGTCAGTTCTCTAAAGAATTCTTTATTATTGCCATTGGGGCTGTATACATTATAGATACTCAGATTCTCTAAATTATTTTTCAGGTGGACGTGTAAGATCCTTCCATTTGAATCGTGCCACTGATCTTCTACCGTTAGACCTGCCCCCCTCCTAATTAGTAATAGTACTCCCGCCTTTGAATGCACCGCGGGTGATCCATAGATCTCCCCTACCCATAATTTTCGCATGCGAAAATATTCTTTTTCGGTTAAGTGTGTCTCCTGGAGTAGTGCAATATCAACTTTTAGGCGCTTTAAGTGTCGCAAGACTAGCGATCGTTTTTGTGGGGATCTAAGTCCCTTCACGTTCCAGGAAATGATTTGCATATTATCTATTTAAATTTATATTATACTTGTACTGTAGTTCACCTATATATTTATCAATTTCAAATCAAACTTTTAACACCAAATGAGAGCTCTATATGTTTATATAGAAACAAAGGGAAAAAAAAAAAAAAAAGAGAGAGAAGACAAAACAAAAAACAAAACCAGAGCTATCAGCTAATAAAGTATCACTCCGCTGTTAACACGGCGTAGTGATATAAAAGAAATGAAAATGCGGTCTCTTTTGGGGGAAGATGTATTGCCTGTACCCAAAAAGAGAATGCATAAGCGACTTCCCTCAATTCCACTTTGTGAGTCGCGTTAACAAACTATCTAGGGATTCCGCTCCGGACTCTTACTCTTAGTACCTTTTATGTGCCCCCCATAGTATCTCTAATCTTTTCAAACAGCATTTCTATCCTTACTTTCTACATTTTTACATTCAGTATCTATATGATTCTCGTAAATCAAGAGTTCTCTTCTAGTGTCTCTCAGCAGTCCCCCCACAACACAGTCCTTTCCCTCGTTATATCACACTCACGGTTCGCCTCCCAATTGTTTAGGCGTTGGTGTTGATGGGGCTGTAGGCTTTTGGCGTTGTTCTTTTGGTGCTGCCGGAGGAACTCGATCCGCCTTCTGTTTGTTGTTACTTGTCGTGTTCTCTTGAGAAGGTTCATCTCTTTGTCTGGCCGGGGAGGATTGAGGTGATGTTAAACGGAGCTCGCTCTCCGCCTTTTCTGGGTCGTAAAATGTTAGTGTGGTTCCGTCCTTCTTGTACACTTTCAAGACCGCTGGGTACATGAGTGCGAATTTAAGTTGTTTTCTAAAGAGTGCCGAGCAAATTGGGGAGAAAGCCTTTCGTTTGCGTTGGACTTCTGCAGAGAAATCAGCAAAGATTAGGATTCTGTGTCCTTCGATCTCCAATGCACTCTGTCGGCCCTTGAAGTTTCGCAGAATTAGGGCTCTATCTGTATAGTCCAGATATTTTACTATAACTGGCCTAGGTCGCATGTTTGTCGCTGAAGGTGGGTTAGCTATTGAGGCTCTGTTATCTGGGCCTAGGCGGTGTGCGCGTTCCATTTTGCAGTTGGAAGGGATGCCCAGGGCGTTTGGAATTGTAGTCTCGCAGAGGTGACGTAGGTCTTTTTGTAGATATGACTCTGGTACCCCTATAATACGGAGATTGTTTCGTCTGGATCTGTTCTCCAGATCTTCCATGCGTTCCCAGAGTTTTTTGTTTTCTCTCGTGAGGTTCTCTATATGCTGGGATGTTGCATTACATTCTGATGACACCTCTTCAATTTCTTGTTCTAGGGCATCTAGGCGGTTGCCGTGCTGCGTTACCACCTCTTGAAGTTGACGTAGAGAGCTTGCGACTGTATTCGCTAATGTTTCCTGGATATCAGGGGATATTATCTTTGCCACCTCAATTGCCAGCTTTTTATAATCCATCGTTGTTCCTTCATCTCCCAAGGAGTTTTCACTCTCTAATGTTGTAGGGGATGTAGGTGGTATAGTGGGCGACTTGGTTGTCTTATTCATGGTTCCAGTCCTTGAATTTTGCTTTGGGGCTGTTTTTGCGTTTAATTCGGGTTGTCTTGTTTTAGAGCGGCTCATTTTCTGGATAAATTCCTCCATACAGTATAGTAATAGACGGCTGTATTTCGCACTAGGACGGGACTTATTGTGCGGTTTCCGCGAAAGGACACCAGTATGGTCTCTTATTATGGTGCTGCTTCTACATCAGGTTGGTTGTAGATTTTAGGATAAGTTTATATATCTTAGCAGGGTCTCGGTGTGGGGTTTTATGTATTTGGAAGTCACTGGATCTCCCAGTCGGCTGTCTCAGGGGAGTTGAAGGTAGTCTTGCTGCTGGGCTCTTTTTTTCCTTTATTTTATTTTTATACTTTATGTATATGTATGCACATATATTCCAGCATGTCTATTAGGTGATTTTCCTGGGCTGGGGGTTGCAGTTCCTATATTTCACCACTGGGTGGCTACAGCCTTATGGTGTATGCTGAGCTCTCTCCTCACTGAGTGCAGGGTTCCCGCGCTGCAGCTGTCCCGATGTGGTGCCTGCCCTGCGATGTATAGCAGAGTCTTCTCCCCTGCACTACAGCTTTTCGGTGTAGTGCTTCATGCAAAGCCCAGCTTGAGCCTGCAAGTCACCTACCCCACGGCAGCAGCTCCTGTCAGAGGGGATCCTGGTGTAGCTTGCTGTCGTCTCCTTCGGTCCCGGTGAGTTTTGTGGGGCACTTGCAGTGGTTAGCGCCGCTCGTACAGCCTTCCCTCGGGTCTCCCCGCTCCTCCGATATGCTTGGGTTTGATTGACAGCGGGGAGAGCGTGTGTGAAGTCCGTCCGGCGGCTGTATTTGCTTGTTTTCGGAGCGGTGAGTACGGAGCTGGATCTCTCTGCTCCCTCACTCCATGGCGCCGGAACCGGAAGTCGTTAGACAGTTTTGATAAATGAGGCCCATGGTTTTAATGGTCAATATACTGTAACAAAATGGTACAATATTGAATATCCTACGATGTGAATAGCTTCATTATCTTGCCTGCCAGACAATTTTAGTTGCCATATATGGATTCAGCAACCTGAATATAACCTAGTAGGGACACAAATTTGACTATGACCTTTCCTTCACTCCCTATGTTCAATCACTTGCAAACTTATGCCACATGCACCTCAAAAACATCCAGAATCATTCTTTATCTTATGGTACAAGCTGATAAAACTCTTTATTTTTGCCCTGACCCACTCTTTGCTTGATTACTGCAATTCACTTAAAATCACTTATGACTTTAGAAGGATCGTGATCCAGGGACTATTCCGATTGCCAGATTGGAGTCAGGAAGGAATATTTTTTCCTTAAATGGGGAAAATTGGCTTCTACCTGACATTTTTTTTTCTTGCCTTCCTCTGGATCAATATTGGAGGGAGGAGGAGGATAGGCTGAACTGGATGGACGTACGTCTTTTTCGGCCTTACATACTATGATACCATGAATGTAGCAGCCATATTCATCGTTTTGTCTAACATCTTCAGTGATGCCCTCACCCTGCCGGTCACTGCACTGGTTGCCCATCCACTATAGAATACAATTTACTCATCACTGTAAACCATAAGGCTCTCCACAGTACTGCACCACCCTACATATTCTCCCTCATCTCGGTCTACCACGCCACCTGTGCTTTCTGCCCTGCTAATGACCTTAGAAGTCAATGGAAGCTGTCTGAGCCATGGCTTATTCGCAATTGACATTGCAGATAGGTCGCTGGTACCCATGTCATTGCCTAGCAATGGCGCAGGAAAAGCAAAGACTTCTTTAAAAAAAATCTGTACTGTGCATGGCTGACAGCGACGAGTTGAGACTAACCGCAATACAGATGTAATCATTTCCGCACAAAGGCCGGCTGTGGTCGAAGCAGTGTCGGCTTTGGGTCATTTTCTTTTTAATGTATATATTTTTATTTTATTCTATAATTTTTTTTACATATTGTTGTAACTAAGTTTTTCAACATCTATGTCCCTCATGACGTCATATAAGACCACTGGGGATTATTCACATGGTCTTTTTTAATTGTTTATTTCACTTTTCCACAGTAGCTAGTGCTTCCATAGGAGCTGCATCCATAGGAGCCCCAGTTACAGGAAAAACATCCCCCTGTAGTGACGATAGTCAATAACAAAGCTGATCAGGATCTGCTAGGACCCGTGATCATGTGATCACTGGGTCGCGTAGTGGAAAAAAACACTTCTGCTTTCACTTTTTAGTACATAGTGCTTATTGAGTGCTATGTAACCAGGAAACGAGAAGGCAGAAGTGCTTAAAAAACACTTCTCCCTTCTCTTCTGGGTTCTCAGCTTGATTGCAGGAGCAGAGGCTTTAATCCTGTGCCGTATTTTTTTTATCAGCAGGAGTTAAAGTCCAGGACCAAGCGCCACATATTGGTCCTTAAGAGCAAACATGGAAATGCTTTGGAATAGTCTAATCAAAGCCCAGACCTCAATCCATTTGAGAATCTGTGACATGACTTGAAGACTGCCGTACACCAATGCAGTTTTGTCTGGTAGACCATGGAAAATTCCCAGTGACTAGGTGTACTAAGCTAATACAGACATAACCCAAGAGACCTGCATCTGTAACTAGGGCCATCACCAGGTTTATATGGGCAATAGAAAAAGAAGCTCACAGAGACAGTATATCTGCATAGGTGTGTTGTGTAAATCAAATCGTGTAAGCCTCAAAAATCCATTTAATTCCAGGTTATAATGCAACTAAACAGGAAAAATACCAAGCAGGGGTAGGAAATAGAGATGAGCGAACCTACTTGGCCACGCCCCTTTTTCGCCCGAGCGCCGCGATTTTCGAGTACTTCCATACTTGGGTGAAAAGATTCGGAAGGCGCCGTGGGTGAGTGGGGGGTTGCAGCGGGGAGTAGGGGGGAGAGGGAGAGAGAGAAGGCTCCCCCCTGTTCCCCGCTGCTACCCCCCGGCGCACCCCGAATCTTTTCACCCAAGTACGGAAGTACTCGAAAATCGCGGTGCTCGATCGAGTAATTACTCGAAACGAGTATATTCGCTCATCTCTAGAAGGAAACTTTTGCAAAGCACTGATACTTCAACAAAATTGCTTACCCAACAGAAGTAAGGCTCCTTTTACACTGAGTGATATATCGTTTGCTCAATGATAGTTCGCTCACTCAAGAAATTTTAGACTAACATTCGTTAGTTGTTCACCTTCACTGTACAGTGAATGACTAAAGGATCACCATTTACATGCAACAATGTGTAAAGGAGACAACAATGATTTTTATGCCTGGATAAAATGCATGAACAAGATGCAAACAAATTCACGATAGTCGCTGGCTGTGTTTACACTAAATAATTATTGTTCAAATTCACACTTTACAATTTTTTGGACTTTTAGATAAAAGGTTTGTGTAAATAGGTTCTAAATGCTTAGCTTGTCTATTAGCATAATTGAATTCTCTGTTGAGGCACTTGCCTAAAGTCGGTCTCACACGACCGGATTTGTATTGTGGAATTCGCAATCGTCACCTGTACAGATGATCGGCGGTATTCCATACCCATTAGCAAAAACAGAGCATTGGCATGTCCGCTCACATGAGCAGATGGCGATTCCGATTTCTGGTCGTGGAAATAAAATTGCAGCATGTTCTATTCTTGTGTAGATTCTGCCCAGGCGGCTTCCATTGTAGTCAATGGAAGCCGTCAGATCCATGGCCCATCTGCGACTGTGCGAGAAAAACAGAGTTTTGATTAAAAAAATCTGTACTATGCATGTCCAAAGGCAACTCGCTGCAGCCATTCGGCGAAGACCATAGTATAAAATGTTTTGATGTAGTTGCCTTTATGATGTCCTGTATAGAAGGTTAATTTGGCTTTTAACCCTTTCCAATCCACTGTCTGATGTCTAAAGACATTATGATTTAAGGCTGTACAGCTCCAATGTTGGAAGACGTCCATCGGGGTTCTCTTACTGTATATTGCCAGCCTCTCTGCTGTCGGAGCCTATCCAACCTGTCACCTCATGCAGTACTGGCTTTAGCCAGCATATAGCGCTGTTCTATAACAGCAGAAAAAGAGTAAGCCCCCTAGGAAAACCAGGATACAAATTGGGTTGGAAAGGGTTAAAGCTGTGTAAAATAATGCAGGGAAAGAGGTGGAACGGATAAATAGGTGGTCTGCTGCAGTTATTGTGGATGTGGAGGAATGGTCCTGATTAGAGATGAGCGAGCGTACTCGGTTCGGGTGTCTTTGCACTCGAGCACCGCTTTTTCCGAGTAACTGACTACTCGGACGAAAAGATTCGGGGGGCGCCGGGCAGCGTGGTGGAGCGGGGGGTAGCAGTGGGGTACAGGAGGGAGCTCTCTCCCCCCCCCCCCACTCCCCTCTGCAACCCCCCGCTCACCCCCCGAATCTTTTCGTCCGAGTAGTCAGTTACTCGGAAAAAGCGGTGCTCGAGTGCAAAAACACCCGAACCGAGTATGCTCGCTCATCTCTAGTCCTGATCTTTTTCATTGCTTTGGGTGTCTGAAATTGAGGAATGCCTGGTAGGTGTTAGTTTCCAGATGAAATTTTTGATGTCAACAAATCAAATTCATTTATCTTATTGGATGAACAAAATGAAAGGCCTTTCTGTAATAATGCTGTTTCACCAGAGTTCGGGATGTGACTTTAAAGGTTAGCGATCTTTAAGGCAGAGTTTTGTTCCTTTTTGATTGGGGTGTCTTCTTGTTGGGCAGGTTTCTTTTTTCCTCGTCCCCTTGCTCCTCTTCTGGTTTTATTTTCAATCCAGATTTCACATTTTTCCAGAGGGGTTTGAAATTTTTTTGTAATCTTTACACTGGCAGCTTGCCATATGTGATATGTGGATTGTTAGGTTGTGCTGCTTTGACCTGTAGTACTATGGTTTCTAGGAGCACATTTTCACAGGTGTGGCCTGATTGTGCTGGCTGGGTGTGGTGATCTCCTGCTAGCCAATCCCCCGGGTCTTTGCTCACATATATACCCAGCTTCTATCAGTGTCTGTTTGGTGTCCAGGGTGATCAGTCATCTTTCCCTCTGTGTTGCAGCTTGCTGTGTGACTTGTGTCCGGTTGTCTGTTCTGTACAGCGTGAGGTGTGACTTGTGTCCTGTTGTCTGTGCTGTTGCTGCTTGCTATGTGAACTGTGTCTGGTGCTGCTGGATCATGTGTCCTGTTAGAGTAGGGACCGCAAGACATGAGGACCCTTGATTGTTGGGCTTGCGGCTTGAGGGTTTATTTACGCGAGTGTATATCGGCCGGCGTTTTGATGGCCGACCGATATATGCTTCCATCTAAGCAGTTCCCCCCTTCCCTCCCTGGCTCTCTGCCTCTCTCCTCCACTCTGGTGTTTGCAATGGGAGGGGTGGGGGTGGAGCTAACCTCAGCTCTGTCCTGCCCATTGCTGGCTATGGACAAGAGGAGGGAGCTTAGCTCCACCCCCATCCCACGCATTCCCATTGCAAACCGCTCGGAGGGGAGAAGAGAGGCAGAGAGACAGTGAGGGAGAGGGGTGGACTGCTCAGATGGAAATGTATATCGTCCGGCCATGAAAACACCGGCTGATATATGCTTGTGTAAACTAACCCTGAGTTCATTGGCAATCCCTTATATTTTTAGAACGGCAATCTGCTTTAGCGTGTGGGGATGTTTGGTGAGTGTGTTGGTCGTTTATCCTATGTTATGACTGTCTGAGTCCAGTCCGCAGTTCTCTGTCCAGTTGGTGTTTCCGTCAGCACGTCCATTCTGAATTCCATTTTAGGTTTCCTTGTTTGTGTTATCCCCGCCCTTTTTGCGCATGTTCGTGTGAGCCTTGTGCTTATTTGCCCACATGAAGGTAACATGGATATTGTGTCAGGGATGGGGAAAGCTCTAAAAAAAAATGGACTGATTTGAGTGGAAAGAAGAGGGGATATTAGAAAGGGAGTGAATTTCACGTTATGTTTAGATGGTAGGATTAAAACTGTGAGTATAGGAAACTATAATGAGAAAATTTTACAGTGAGGACGAAAGGGTGAATATGGTAGAGTTTACTAACTGTATACATGTATAAAGTTATTTCTTATATCCTTGTCAGAAAAAAACTAATGTGAACTGTAATTGACTCAAGCCTGTAAAACATGTTTAGTTATGTTTTCCTGTACACAAATGGAGCCTTGTAATTATCTGGCACTGAGCCATCAATTATCTGAATGGTCTTGTGACCTTTAACTCATAGATGCCTGAGGGATTGGCTACCCCCTGGGTATGTAGGAATCAAAGCGAACACTTGGATAAACACATCTTTCTGTGTATGTAAGCTGGGGCAGAACCAATGTGATTAGAGCAAACTGGACCTGCATTAGGGACGCCTATATGCAGTGTGGCATTTCCCTAGGAGAAACACTGATCCATTTCGTTGGTGCTCTCCCAGCTAATGGTATATTGGACAGACTCGGTGAGGAAACTCTGTCCAGCGTTGGTGGTCATCCAGCTGAACAGATGTTCTTTTATTGTAATGTAAGTGTATTCATGTGTAATGTGTATGTGTCCATGTATATCCCTTGGTTTTATCAGTATTTAACCTTTGCCTAGGTGATATTGTATACTCTTACAATATTTCTTATTTCATGTAAATTAGTTTAACTATCACCTATTTTATATAATTTTGTTCAATTACTATCTTATTAAATTGTGTTGTATCAACCTACTTGTCCTTCTTTAACGGCACATTCGAACTTGTTGCCTTACAACTTGCCAAAACACTAACTGAGCATGTGTGAGCATGTATTGGTTTTTTTTCTGTTTGTGGTGTTTAACAATTTCTGATGTAAAGTTGGGAACTGATGAAATTTTGAGAAACAGAGATGTTAGACGCTTAACTTGTTCCAAGAGCAGACCTGTGGCAACCTGGATGTCCGATAAGGGGGGGTCTTCTCTGCTATGGCAGTAGCAGTAGATTTATATTTTTGTGTCAGGTGGTGAGTTGGGAGGTTGTCTGATTTTTGGATAAACTACTGTGGTATTGGAAATGGAAGGATTTACTGGAACGGTCTCCATATTGTTATGTGTAACTGGTTAAGGTGGAATGGGGGGGGGGACACGCAAGAGTGGAAATGGTTGTATTGTCTGGTTGGGGAGCTGGGACGTTATGGGTTTTGTCATAGTTTTTGGCTCTTTCATGTCTAGGCGGTAGGGGAGGGATAGACAAGATCCTCCCTTGTCCTGTGGGCATAGTTAGTAACCTACACTTGTTTTGGGTGTTAATGTCTTTCTTTTTCTGCAAAATTTGATATCAGCATGATAATCATTGTGGTCTCTTTGTGTGTCTGTACATGTAAGTGTATGCACGCATATATAGTTTTTTTATCACCCCATTAATTCACTTATCATTCATCAAAATTATTTATCTTCATTCTACTTAATGCACATGTGTTATATATATATATATATATATATATATATATATATATAAAAAATGTGCACGTGGATATACTGGGTGGACAGTACTCATGTGAAAGAGCCCTAAGTGACACACCAGAATTCTTTGACCACATTTCAAAAGAATGCTTGTTAAAGTGGCCAACCCCTATAGCAACAATAAGAGAACACAAGGAGCTACATTAAGGGTCATGCACACGATCATGTAATAGCTCTGTTTTCTACAAAGCCATAGTCAAACACTCAGAAGTGCACGGGGTTAACATGCCTCAGAGAATTTGATTTCAAATAGGACATAGGACACCCGACTGAGCATTGTACAGCAGTCCATGGAATATGGTACGGTACGACAGGGGTGTATAGAACCTCTTATGCCAATATATATGACTTCTACTGTGTGCGTGAGGCCTGTTTTTTTGTTTTTGTGGGGAAATAAAAGTTATTTAATTAAACACAACACAAATATGAAGGATGTTCAGATATTTCATCCATGCAAAACGGGAAACGTGGCTTGGGTGATGGAGCGGAAAATAGTTTGGTTATTTTTAAAATGGCAAACTTAATATTTAACCAAGTGTTTTAGAAAACCTAATTTCTTCTTGTACAGGAACCTGATCTCTTCCTGCCATGACATTTCTGAAGATCAAACCCTTCACCACCCACATTATCCCAAGGGTCTGCTCCAGATTAATCGGAACGAGCCAAAAGTTTTATGCCCCTCAGAATTTCTCAGATTATGAGGAAATTACAAGAACTTATAAATTGGATCAACCAGAATTCTTCAACTTTGCAAGTGACATCTTAGACAAATGGACTGCTGCTGAAAAGGTAAATGTATAGGATTGTTTGTTAAGGTCCATTCCCCAACATAGAGATGGGCATGTATATGGTGCACATTATATATAAGTACTAGATAATAATAAATGATACTCTTTTCCCCAGGATGGCAGCAGAGCTCCCAATCCTGCTCTGTGGTGGATAGATGGTGAAGGAAAAGAGGTCAAATGGAGCTTCGATGAGTTGGGGTTTCACTCCAGGAAAGTGGCAAATATACTGACTGCTGCTTGTGACTTAAAACCAGGAGACAGAGTTATGGTAATTCTTCCTCGGGTTCCGGAGTGGTGGCTGTTCAATGTTGCATGCATGAGAACAGGTAAATAAACTTATAGTGAGTTGTCTGAGACCCAAAACAATGCACTCACCGTAGCAATGCTGAACTAAAAATCATCGTTCGGCCGAAAAGCTAACGAAGGTAACATTTACATGCAATGATTGTCGCTCAAAAGACACTGTTTAAACAAATTTTGAGCAATAATTGTGTGTAAATGGGCCTTTACTCTGATAGTCAATTGCAGCTTTTATTCAATAATATAACTGGGTGACTTATTTTGATGTGATTGCTTAACCTCTTAACAGTCACATTAAAAATTGGAAAAACCCTCCTGAAAATGTCACTTTTTTACTGTACCTTTTTGAATTGCCTCATATAAATATATTTAGTTCAGTTGCTTTAAGCCCTAAGGGCTCATGTCCACGGGCAAAGTGACATTTAAAATCCGCAGCGGATCTCCCGCGCGCGGATCCGCATCCCATAGGGATGCATTGACCACCCGCGGGTACATAAATACCCGCGGATCGTCAATAAAAGTGATTTTAAAAAAAATGGAGCATGAAAAAATCTGGACCATGCTCCATTTTCATGCGGGTCTCCCGCGGGGACGGCTCCCGCGGGCTTCTATTGAAGCCTATGGAAGCCGTCCGGATCCGCGGGAGACCTAAAATAGGAATTTAAAGCATTTACTCACCCGCAGCGGGCCGCGAAGCTCTGCTCTTCCTCACGGCTGCATCTCCCTTGCTTCGGCTCGGCGGATGTGCCCGGCGCATGCGCGCGGCACGTCGACGACGTGCCGGCGATGTGCCGCCGGCGTCAGGAATTCATCCGCCGGCCGAAAATGAAGATCCGGCCGTGAGGAACAGCTGATCTTCGCCGTCCGCTACGGAAAGGTAAATGCTTTTAAATTGCTATTTTCAGCGCTCATGTCCGCGGGGCAGGAGGGACCCGCTGCAGATTCTACATGTAGAATCTGCAGCGGATCTGATTTTCCCCGTGGACATGAGGCCTCAGGGTGCATTCAGACGAGCGTGTTTTGGTGCGTGCATACAAAACACTATTTACAACATTGTAAATTGTAAACATTGTATTTACAACACTGCATTCCCTATGGTGTGTGCACATGTCCGTACTTTGCAGGTGCGTGCCTGCAAAGATAGGACATGCGTGCACCATAGGGAATGCACGCATTGTTTTCAATGGAGCCGCGGCTGCTGCCGGCGGCTCCATTGAAAACAATGACCTGCTGGCTCCCTGCATTCCTTTTCAGGGAAGGACTTTACATATAAGCCCTTCCCTGAAAAAGAAAGATTTTAGTGTAAAAAAAAAATAATTAAAATGCAGGCATTCTCTTCAATGGAGCCGCTTCTGCTGCCGGCTGCTCCATTAAAGACAACGGTCTGCTGGCACCACCAAATTGTTTTTAAGGGAAGAGCTTTACATATAGGCTCTTAACTGAAAAGGAAAAATTTTGGTGAGAAAAAGAAAATGCAGCCATTCACTTCAATGGAGCCACTGCTGCTGGCGGCGGCTCCATTGAAGACAATGGTCTGTGGCACACCTGAATTGTTTTTCAGGGAAGGGCTTTACATATAAGCCCTTCCCTGGAAATCAATTAAAAGTGATTTAAAAAAACAAAAAAATAGATACTCACCTCCCTTCAGCTGCCAGGGCACAGCCGGGTCTTCTCCTGCTGTCCCCTGCACTGTGGTGCTGAACTGCTGATCTATCAGCAGCCGGGGATTTAAAATCCCCGCCTGCTGAAAGAGCTGAATGTGATTGGGTGAGGTGCTCAGCCAATCAAAGGCAGCTCTCCCCGAATGAATGACAGGTGAGAGCTCCTGTGATTGGCTGAGCACCTCACCCAATTACATTCAGCTCTTTCAGCAGGCGGGGATTTTAAATCCCCGGCTGCTGATAGATCAGCAGTTCATCAGCAGCCGGGGATTTAAAATCCCGGCCTGCTGAAAGAGCTGAATGTAATTGGGTGAGGTGCTCAGCCAATAACAGGAGCTCTCACCTGTCATTCATTCGGGGAGAGCTGCCTGTGATTGGCTGAGCACCTCAGCCAATCACATTCAGCTCTTTCAGCAGGCGGGGATTTTATATCCCCGGCTGCTGATAGATTAGCAGTGCAGGGGACAGCAGGAGAAGACGCGGCTGTGCCCCGGCAGCTGAAGGGAGGTGAGTATCTATTTTTTTACTATTTTAAAAGGCTTTTCAGGGAAGGGCTTTTGAAGCCCTTACCTGCAAAGCCACTAACAGCTGCTGGGGCTCAGCAGGGACTTCTGCCGCTGTCCCCGGCTCTGTAGCACTGCTGAGCTATCAGCAGCTGGAGATTTAAAATCCCCTCCTGCTGGTAGCTCTGATTGTGATTGGCTGAAGCAATTCAGCCAACCACAATCAGAGCTACCAGCAGGCAGGGATTTTAAATCCCCGTCTGCTAATAGCTCAGAACTACAGAGCCTGGGACATCACTAGAAGTCGCGGCTGAGCCCCGGCAGCTGAAGGGAGTTAAGCATTTTTTATTTTTTGCACTATTTTAAATGGCTTTTCAGGGAAGGGCTTATGAAGCCCTTCCCTGAAAAGCCATTGACAGGATGCCGGCAGCAGGATTCTCTACCGCAGCTGTCATGTGTGATAGCTGCGGTTGAGAATTGAAGAATTCCTTTTGCTGCAGCAGTAGGGAATTCTTTTAACTAGCGGGGGTGAAGGATACATTTGCCGCATGCCGCAGATGTGTTCTTCATGCCCGTGGGGGTCACAGCAGCGGCGGAGAGAAGCTTTTTTTTTATTCTTTTTTTGTTTTGCACTAAAATGTTTCTTTTTCAGGGAAGGGCTTATATGTAAAGCCCTTCCCTGGAAAAGAATGCAGGGGACCAGCAGAGCATTGTTTTCAATGGAGCCGCCGGCAGCAGCCGCGGTTCCATTGACAACAAGCACGCAGCTGTGTTCACGCGTGCTTTTGCTTGTACCTAGGTGCGGACGTATGTACGCACCAAAACACGCTCGTCTGAACACATCCTAAGTGATGTAATTAATTTTAGCCTTTAAATATAGTTTCTAGAGATGAGCGAGCGTACTCGTCTGAGCTTGATGCTCGTTCGAGTATTGGGGTGTTCGAGATGCTCGTTACTCGAGACGAGCACCACACAGCGTTCGAGTCACTTCCATTTTCTTCCCAGAAAAGTTTGCGCCGTTTTCTAGCCAATAGAAACACAGGGAAGGCATTACAACTTCCTCCTGTGAAGTTCCAGCCCTATCCCACCCCCCCTGCAGTGAGTGGCTGGGGAGATCAGGTGACACCCGAGTATATAAACTGGGGCTGGCCGCGGCTCGCCGCAGATGCACGCTGAGAGACATTAGGGAAAGTGCCATCCTGCTGCAGCTGCTATAGGGAGAGTGTTAGGCTGTTATCTTCGTCTTCAAGAACCCCAACGGTCCTTCTTAGGGCCACATCTGACCGTGTGCAGTACTGTTGAGGCTGCTTTTAGCAGTTTTGCCCCTTTTTTTTTTTTTTTTGTATATCGGGCGTGCAGACCATAGCGTCCTCAGTCTGCAGTCATTTTACTGAGTATAGGGGCAGTACTGGTGAGGCAGGGACAGTGGTACAGGGAAAGAGATATACTGGCTATATAGGCAGTGGGCTTTTTAAAAAAAATTGGAAAAAAAAATCTTTGGGCTGCCTGTGACCGTGTTCAGTTTATTGCGTGTCTGCTGGGGGTAGTAGTCGCTCACTATTACCCAGCTAGGTGTTACTGCAGCCTTGCGCATAATTTTTTCTGGCTGCACTGTGCTTTCAATAACCACAGTCATCCTCCAACAGGGAAATCCATATACAGGCTATATAGGCAGTGGGCTTTTTCTCAAAAATTGGAAAACAAAATACAATATTTGGGCTGCCTGTGACAGTCTTCAGTTTACTGCGTGTGTGCTGGGGGTAGTAGTCGCTCATTATTACCCAGCTAAGCCTGTGACCGTCTACAGTTTACTGTGTGTCTGCTGGGGGTTGTAGTCGCTCATTAATACCCTAGACTGCTACTACTACTGAAATGGAACTAATACTGTGCTCCACCTATACTGCTGCTTTGGAATTGTTACTGGGGCCTGTCTTGACTGCTACTATTACTGAAATGGAACTAATACTGTGCTCCCCCTATACTGCTGCTTCGGAATTGTTACCGGGGCCTGTCTTGACTGCTACTATTACTGAAATGGGCGGTTGGGCAGCATGTAACCCAGGAGAAGTGGCAGTGGAGTGTCATGCAGGCAGTGATTGTGATTTGTTGGAGGAAGTTAGGTGCTTAGCTAAGGTATGCCTTGCTAATGAGGGTTTTTCAGAAGTAAAAATTGTTGGGGGGGGGCACTCTTGCCGCTATTGTGGCTTAATAGTGGGACCTGGGAACTTGAGATGCAGCCCAACATATAGCCCCTCGCCTGCCCTATCCGTTTCTGTGTCGTTCCCATCACTTTCTTGAATTTCCCAGATTTTCTCAAATGAAAACCTTAGCGGAGCATAGGTCCCATACAAAAATGCTTGGGTTGCCCATTGACTTCAATGGAGTTCGTTACTCGAAAAGAACCCTCGAGCATCGCGGGAAGTTCGACTCGAGTAATGAGCACCCGAGCATTTTGGTGCTCACTCATCTCTAATAGTTTCCCCTTTTTGTTCCAGCGGTCATTACTTTCTTATTTTTTTCATCAATGTAATGATATAAGACTTTGAATTTTGCCGGATGAGTTCCAGTGTTTATAGGAATAAATTTTGTGTCAATATAATGTATTGCATAGCTTTTATTAATTTTTTGCTGGGTAGCAATGGTAAAGAAAAGCAATTTCGCCGTTATTTTTACAGGCTTCACCATGTGCTATAAATATTATGTTGACTGTTTTCCACACATTATGATGAAGACAACACCAAATTTAATGTTCATTCATGTTTTAGTCCTTTTACAAAATATAAACACTTTTTTTTTTAGCAAAAAGACTTCTTATGTCACCAGACTCCAAAACAAGTACATCTTTATTTTTCCATCGATGGAGCTGTACAAGGACTTGTTTTTCACAGGATGACTTGTAGTTTTTATTGGTGCCATTTTGAGGTATATACAGCTTTTTGATTATTTTTTTACCTGTTTTGGGGAAGCAAAATCAACAGACATCTGCTATTTTTCTTTTTTTTTTTTACAGAATGTACCATGCTGAATAAATAATACATAGCAACACAGTAGAGGAAAGCAAAAAAAAACCAATGATCCAGAGGAAAGAAAAAAAACCCAATGAGGCATAAGCAAATTGGCCCATTTGAGGGAAAAAATTCCTTCCCGACTCCATAATGGCAGTCAGAATAATCCCTGGATCAATGTTTTGATAGTTCCTACCTGACTCTACAACCCCACTGGTTATTTAATGTCTATATCCTGTAATATCACAGCGCTCTAGAAACTCCACTATGGATTTTACCATCACCACGTCCTCAGGCAGTGAGTTCCACAATCTCACTGCTCTTACAGTAGATCTATGTTGGTGATGAAACCTTAGTTCCTTTAGATGTAGAGGATGCCCTCTTGTCAGTCGTACTCCTGGCTATAAACAGATCCTGGTAGAGATCCTTGTATTGTCCCCTCATGTATTTATACATAGTTATTTGATCGCCTCTTAGCCGTCTTTTTTCCAGGGTGAATAATCCCAGCTTTGATAGTCTCTCTGGATATTCTAGTCCTCCCATTCCCTTTATTAGTTTAGTTGCCCTTCTTTGAACCCCCTCAAGCTCATCATCTACTTCCACCCTTTCCCTCCTTGACCTGTGAGATTTCTTTTTTGCAGAATGTTCTCACAATAAAATAGCAATGTGAGGTGAGAAAACTATTGTTGGAAAAAAAGGAAAAAATGTTTAGATGCCACGGTCAGCAATGACTGGCATTTTCAGCATTAAATGGCACAACAAGTGCACATCTTCTCACTCCTTGTTTTGACGGTTAAAAAAGACCTATGTGACAATGAGAAAGCAATTATGTTCTCTGATTGATAAGGCGGGAATGCGGACAGAATAACAGATCATTCTCTGCTGCACACAGACATGGCAGCTGTAAATTCAGTATCACCGACCTCATTTCAAGTAACTCTAGCCCCGATTCTATCAGTTCTGCTGACATGATTTTGGTGTCATTTTAATGCCAAAAATCACACACCTGGAATTCCTGTTCTATCAGTGCTAAGTTAAATGAGCCGAGTTTGTCCAAAACTGTAATGTACCTTTCTTGGAGAACGAGCACTGTTTGTGGTAAACCGTAGGGAGGGGTGGGGGGTTAAAGGCTGCACATGACAAAATAAAATGGGGCTCCTCCCTACTTGGGACTCTTGTAATTACAGTAAATTCATGGCAAGAAATATTTTGATGTCCAATTTTTCCCTATAGAGATATGTATGCAGTATCTAGGTGGTTGGGCCCCCAATTAACACATTTATGACATCCTAAGAATAGACCATCAATATGTAATTCAAGAAAACCCCTTTAATATTTGGTCTCACTATTCTCACCTTCTACAAAGGTTGGTGGGCACATTACAGATTTTGCTTTACAACCCAGAAGCTTCACCCTACACCTCTGCTGTTCAAAGATTTCATCCCCAGATGTTTGTCTCTACAAAGGTAACATACTAAACCGATATAACTAGACTTCCATCTAAAGTTTCCATCATTTCTTTTACAGGTTTAGTTATAATTCCTGGGCCAACACAACTGACAGCAAAAGATATTCTATACAGGCTTCAAACATCAGGAGCAAGGTGTATTATCACCAGCCAAGACCTGGCACCAGCTGTAGACACTGTCTCAACCCAAGCTCCATTACTAAAGACCAAAATGACTGTGTGTGGAGCGAGAGAAAGCTGGCTGAATTTTCAAGCGCTTTATACGTATGTTCCATGATATTAACAATTAATGACACCAATGATTATGTAATGAAATGTAATAAAAATTGATTTTTATGTATTTAAGGGCGGCCAATGACAAGCACACGTGTGTTAGGACACGAAGTACGGATCCAATGTCCATTTACTTCACTAGTGGGACAACAGGTTTTCAAAAAATGGCAGAACATAGTCAGTGCAGCTATGGGCTAGGAATGACTATCACTGGAAAGTAAGTAAAGAGCTACTGTGTGAGTAAATTCTCATCATCTGCAATTCATTGGCTTTGGCGGGCTCAGCACCAGTCACACACAGGAAAATGCCAGAGCTAACTAAGCATGGGGATGCTTAAGCTGATTGGGGTAAATGTGTAAAGGCCCATTTATACGGGCCGAGTATTGCTGGCACTCTGACAGAGCGGCCAGCAGGGGGCCAGGGCAGCTGGAGATTTGACTCCTCACTCTCCTTCGCGCCTCTCCATTCACTTAACACGGCGGTTGTTCAGTACAGAACGGCTGCTGTTTACACTTAACGATCATCGTTCAGCTCATCTTTCATCGTTTAGGCTTCATAAAACCCTGAACAATGATCGTTCAATGTAAACAGCAGCCGTTCAGTACTGAACGACCGCTGTGTTAAGTGAATGGAGAGGGGCGGGGCAGAGTGAGGAATGAAATCTCATCTAGCTGCCCCGGTCCCCTGCTGGCCACTCTGTCAGAGCCAGGGATACTCGCTCCTGTGCAACAGCGCGGAAACAAGTGTCGGACATCGTTTGTCGGAAATTCGCCCCGTGTGAATGGGGCTTATGGGAGGTTGATGAACTGCAATGGCATGCACTAGCCCCCTTACAAATTGCACTGTTATATTTTTGCAATGTAAAAGCACCTTTAGCTATGTTAGCGTGTCTGATATGTTAAAATGTTGAATTGTTTAATACTATATTGTACTGTTTATTGCCATATACCCACAGAGTCGGGGCACCCTCTGGCACATAGAGTAGGAGCTGTTAAACTATTGCCTCAATGGTTCTGCCATTGTGTGCTAGTTGTGCAACACCCCAGATGGATGACCCTGGGCACCTGGTTAATGTGAAGAGCTGGGAGGGATAAGTGCTGGCTTGTCACAGCAGCACTTATGAGGCTTTGGTCCTGGAGGGATGACACGCAGCCAAGGCCAGAGTAGGATCGCAGGCCAGCTCCGACACCTCAAGGATAGGGAATGCCAACTTTTACTGAATAATACACTTTACAAAACAGGTATTCAAGGAAACACAGGTACAATTAACTTCAAGTAACAGCAAGTTATAGCTCAGAGGTAGGGAGGATACACAGGATAAAAACAGTCCTACAGTTCACGTTCTCTGTATGGCACCGATCCTGGATTGGGAGCACTCCAGTGGAGGAAGGGGGTAGGGGTCACTCCGCAGACTCTATGGCAGACAATTATTGACAGGAAGGCTTAAACAATAAACACCCCGCACAGCAGGCACGTGGGTGTAACTCAGTCAAGTACCTCTGTGCGGTGATCCTGACTTTGGACGGCCGCACAGGAAAAGCGTGTAGTGTGAACTGGTACCTGTTCAGAACTTTTTGTAGGGCTCTCTCTCTCTCTGATGATGGGACTCACTCCATTTACATCCACACTTCAAACGCTACGGGATATCCATCTTCACCTACATGGAAGCTGAAGGTGCTTCCAGGTGGCTCTGTTAGCTTTCTCTCAGGTAGACAAGATGGAAGACACTCACATTTATCACCTCACTTGTACCACATGACATGACAAACTGATACATCTACATGCAGGCGATGCATTTATTACTGTTAAAGGGGTTGTCCCGCGCCGAAACGGGTTTGTTTTTCTTTCAATAGTCCCCCGTTCGGCGCGAGACAAACCCGATGCAGGGGTTTAAAAAAAACAAACCGGATAGTACTTACCCGAATCCCCGCGCTCCGGTGACTTCTTACTTACCTTGCGAAGATGGCCGCCAGGATCTTCACCCTCGGTGGACCGCGAGGTCTTCTGTGCGGTCCATTGCCGATTCCAGCCTCCTGATTGGCTGGAATCGGCACACGTGACGGGGCGGAGCTACGAGGAGCAGCTCTCTGGCACGAGCGGCCCCATTCAGAAGGGAGAAGACCGGACTGCGCAAGCGCGTCTAATCGGGCGATTAGACGCTGAAAATTAGACGGCACCATGGAGACGAGGACGCTAGCAACGGAGCAGGTAAGTGAATAACTTCTGTATGGCTCATAATTAATGCACAATGTACATTACAAAGTGCATTAATATGGCCATACAGAAGTGTATACCCCAACTTTGTTTCGCGGGACAACCCCTTTAACCTCTCAAGCACCGCAGCTGTGCAACACCCACTGGACATGACAGGACAATCTTTGCACAGTGCATCTACATAGGACAAGACATGTATGACATTTATGGAGGGGACCAGGATAGTGTTCTGGACCTCTACAGTTGATGGCACCAGGAACACCATCCCTGAATTTCACCCTGCAGGAAGAATGCATCAGTCAGAAGGAGCAGTTTTCTTGTGACTTGCATTGACTTGATGGTGGATGTTGCTGCGCTAGACGCATTTTGTCTCTGCAGCTGTGGTTGAGTTGTGTCTATATAACCATGAATATTTGTTATCTTTGCTGAGTGTGTGCAGTGAACACACGAGAAACAGTAAAACCAAGCAGGGGTCTGGGACTGGTCATCGGCCAATGAGAAGCACTCCAATGGGCTGAAAAAGAGAGATATCAAAGCAGTGACTGAAGCCCGAAGAGGAGTACAGACCATGAAAGGAACAAGAGAGAATGGAGAAAAAGATTGAGTGAGATGGGTCAGAGAAAGGTAGAGCTGCAGAGGCTGGTGAGTCTGAGAGACTGCTATAAGGGAGCCATTGGCTGAATATTGTCTTAGAGCATCAAGGCCCGACAACTTCAGTATCAGAGTAGAACTGGTTGCCCCACGGCCTGGTCAAGGCTACCTATAGAGACTGAGAGATCTGTGCTGTGATTGGAAAAAACAAGAGAACATGTCTCCAGGTAACTGCACCAGTAGTTATTGCTACGAAATCAGTGTCTGTAGATATCCTTCAACTGCAAGTAAAGAACAGTGCAAGAGGCACCCAAAGTCAAAGAGGTGTAAAGAGCAAATTAATTATGAAATAGAACTGTGTTCTATTGAAACAAGGTAAGTTGAAGCCCTACATTTAAAGAGGTGCCTGTTGATAGAATGTGAACTTGAACAGTGCTAGTCAAGGCTGCTGTGTGAATGACTTGCATGCTATTTGCATATAGTTGTGAGTGGTCAGTGTGATTCTGGAAACAGATGATAGACTGGAGGTTACAGAGACCCTCAGAGGCACCAGGGAAAACATATAGGAAGGCATGATGTTGTAGGATGTAGCCACACTTAGATCCACAGTGGTACAGAAGGTTCGGGAAAGAGCTGTCAGCTCTCTTCAGTGTAACCTGACCTATAGGCCTCAGCAAGAGACTGTAAAATTTATGCAACTGCTCTAGAATTTAAGAAACTTTGTCCAACAAGCATAAGAAGAACCATGAAGTGATTGTACCTCTGCTAGAGACTCTAACCATAACATTTGTGTAAACGAAAAGTGATGGTACGCACTGAGAGTTGTGTCTGCATGAGAAAATAAGCACTTATTTACACCAGAAACTGTCTAACGTTCCAGTGGGGTGTCACTTATGTCAAAACGCTGATCAAGCAGGAAATCCACTTTGATACTGACCTGCAGAGCCGCATACACCTAGCCAGAGGGATAATTTTCATGTGTACTACTATTGTTAAAAACCTGTGTTTTTCCAGACCTCATATAAGCAATTGTATGGAGTGATGATAAAGTTTGTATGTGCTGAGGTCTGACTACAGATCCCTGGCGTCCCTCACTTAAAAGTACGCAAATATAAAGGGAATATACTAAACTGTCTGTATTCATTTTATCCATACAGGTATTGGCAGGACTTAACTCCATCAGATGTGTTTTGGAATATATCGGACACAGGTTGGGCAAAGTCCGCATGGAGCAGCATTTTTTCTCCTTGGATCCAAGGTTCATGTGTGTTTGCTCATTACATGCCTCGAGTTAACCCAACTGTAGTCTTGGAAGTAAGTTTAAATAGCAATGCCATGTTATAATAAAAGGAGTAAAAAAAACACCAAAACCTTTATCTGATGCCTAATTTGTTTCAAATGTTTGGGTAAGGCCGTACATAGTCACCGCTGTAGAATAAAACACACAGACGTGTTTTTGCTGCCAATTGGTCTAGTTTTCACATGCTTGTTAATATCTACACATTTCTGGGCAGGTAAACAGCAGTGTTACCTACAAAAACTACATGGACAATACAAAAACCTACACGAATTTGGTGTTAAACCGTATGCCACAGTTGTTTATGCTGAAAGGTGGCCAATACATGGGAGCAGGAAAATAATCCACTAGCCAAACAGATCTGTCTTATGACAGAACAGAACAGCAAACAGACCCCATTGACTATAATGGGGTCCATTTGGTTTCTGTCTAACCGTCCAGCATTTTTCAGGATGAAATAGTGGAGCATGCTGCCCTTTTTTTTGCCCGGGAATTATTTTTGAAAAATCAGCAACAGAGGCTCTGAACAGAACGCCAATGCTGATGCCAACACATACAGTTCAGTGCCTGGTTTAAATATAACATTTCCTAGCCAGTAAGAGGTGCTTTGAGATTTCAGATCGGAAGGCTGCAGAATTGTGAATGCAGCTCTGGACTGTAATACAGGCTGTAACTCAGCATCAGTACAAGATAAGTAATATAATGCTTATACAAAGTCACGTAAATGCTTTATGTAGATTAATTCTATAAGTAAACTATAACTCAGATTCCTTTAGCATCAGCTAACTCTAAACTCTAATTGCCTGAATAATGTTTCCTTTTATCATGTAGACATTCACCAACTACCCCATCACTGTATTCTGCTCACTTTCATCCGTCTATCGTATGCTAGTGTTGTGCAATCCTGAAAAGTAAGTACAAAATTTACTACTGCCTGAATTATCTGCAAATCTCCTCTGGCCTAAAGTACAGATATTGGATAATTACGTAAAGTGCGGGTTTGTTTTTAGGTATGACATTAGGGAATCGCATTATGAGGAATTTCCTAACATATTTGGAATCTGATAAGTCTTCAGGGCTGTGGGAAACTCCTTCTGCATGGGAAGTTGAACCACATTACTCTGCATGGCAACAGGGTTCGATACTAGTTTTTAAAAAATTTTTGGATGCACAAGAGGGGGAAGGGGGCACTAGCAGAAAGTTGTCATTGTGTAGGGTGGAGAGAAAAATACCGAGCTGAGTGGCACAACTCTTCATAAATGACAGCAGAGGCCAAGGCTTAAAACCTGACTCCTCTTTATATATGAAACCAGCACATTATATTCTCACACCCTTTTGCACAGTTGTGGAGTTCTCTGAGACGGCAGCAACTTAGAAATATATTTACCTTAATTTTCCTCCCTTCACCATACCAATTGGATTGCAAATCTGGAGTAGCTCCAGTTCTTTGTACACATTCTCATTGTGTAGAGGACAATAAAATTATGAGGGGCATTATTTTGTGGGCGCACTACTACAATGTGGGGAGCACAAAGGGTGCTTTACTACTTTCAGGATATTACTATGGGGGGCATACAGGGGGTATTATTGTGTAGAGGCACTAAAAGGCATATTATTCTTGTGAGGCCAATACGTGTGTGGGTGGCGTGAAGGTGATATTATTTCTATGTGGAGGCACAAAGGAGGGGACTATTACTGTGTAGGAACAGTATGATTTTGTTATGCAAAAAAGGGGAGCGCTGTTACTCTGAAAGAGGGGCACTACTAGTAGCAGCAGGATGGGGAGTTTGTGTGCACAGATGAACTGTGACTGGAAGAAGCCATTATGCCGGTCATAGCTGGATAGAGAAGAAAACGGAAAGTGGACAACTTCAAACAGAGATGTCAGCTGTAAATCATTGGCTCTAACTGATAACACTTGAATGTACAATATCAAGTACTGAGCTTAATCACTGTACCTAAGCCTGCTGTGTTATCAACATTGCCTTATAGTGACAGTTGCCTTGTAGTGACTCCAATATTTGTTTTGGTGGGGGCAATGTTGTGACGCCACAAATGGCCATAGTGCCAGCCCAAGCACTATCGTGAAGCCACAAAGTGCTATGGTGAGCGCTAATTTTTATTATTCTTTGTGGCTGGCAATTAATTGTGATTTGTTTTGTTTGGACGCCAGTGCCCTTGGGCACAATTTGTAGTTGTGAGTGGTAATGTTTGGAATAATACATGGAGACAGATATTTTGTTTAATTTGTTGTAAAACCGGTATTAATAAATAAGGTAGTGAGATGAGGTAGTTTTCTTCTTCGTTCAAAAGTATTTTATTCGCATAGTTTCAACAATATAAACATTTGTCAGTCATTTGCTAGCAGTTTGAAATGGCACTCCGTTGTCTTGACAAAAGTAAATAAATTCTTTACACTTCTAAAACGTCGACTATGCGTCTCTTTTCCTACTTGGGCAGGTTATACTGACTAAGGACAATAATCTTATACTACAACATAAACCTAACTATAGAAAACACAGGGGGGGTTCAAGAAAAAAAAAGGGGGGGGGGGGAGAGGCAGTAGGGTTAGATGGGGGTGCTATGGGCGGTAGGACTTTGGCACCAGTTTGGGCATGGTTTGAGGCGGTAGGGCCCAGCCCCGGGTAGCACCGTGCCCTGGTCCCGAGCGCCGCCTGAGGGAGCCCCCCTCATATTTTGGTTCAAATAAGTTTTTATTGTATATAAGTCTGGCATGTAGTTGTTTAACTTAAGCCTTGCACGGAATGGAGATAAACTTTAGAAGGATCTGTGAGGACGAGAGGGGAGAAAAAAGAGGGGTATTGTGGGAATAGAGCGAGTCCACCCTGAGAAATTCCGTCGGCTGACGGGAGTAACGCGGTAATTACTTCAACAAACATCATCCTCTCCTCTCCTCTAGCTTTATGTGGAATTCAAGTCTGGGTGTTGATCTCGAACTCGTTTGGGATTGTAGAGGGGGATCCCCTTTTCCCATCGGGTAAGGCTTAACTCAACTAAACACGGACACTCACGTAGAAGTTTGGGGGGGAGGGAAGACACTAACCATTAGGGGGCAGAAGATAAGGATGTGTGGGAAGGGTAGGGGGGGAGGGATCAGGGTCAGGAGGCGTCCCTGGGCAGCTACCTCTAGTCGCTAGCCCGAGTAGGGGGTTGGCCGACTGATCCGTGATCTATCCAGCCTTTGAGGTCGTCTGAGTCTCTAAACGCGACCCATGGTTGCCACGTCCTACAGTATGTTTCCCAGGATTTCGGGTCGTCGGCCCCCAATTCGTCAAATCTCATGAGGGCATGGAGTTCCTCGACCCACATGCCCCTGGTTGGGATAGTTGAGGATCGCCAGAACCTTGGGATAAGTCTTCTCACTGCTATTATGAAGTGTTTTAGGATGCTTGATTTAGCAGTTCTTATGTTGCCTGGGAACAGTGAGAGCAGGGCCATTCTTGGAGACATGGTTACCTCTGAGTGGTTGATATGGTTATAAAGTTTAGTTACCTTTTCCCAGAGGTCGGCCACTGGATGGCATTCCCACCATATGTGGGTCATTGTGCCTCTGCTCCCACTGCATCTCCAGCACAAGGGAGATACCTGGGGGAGGATCCCTTGAAGGTAGTCGGGGGTCCTGTAACACCTAGAGACTATTTTGTAATTGAGATCTTGGACCTTACCTGCTGAGGAAAGCTTATGGGTTAGGGCCCAGATTTTGTTCCAATCCTCATCGGTAAAGTCCTCCCCTAGTTCCCGTTCCCAGGCCCCTCTGTAGTTCGGAGTCTCTTCCTCCGTCTCCCGATCCAGTAGCAACTTGTAGAGTGTGGAAATCATGTGCCTCTGGCTTAGGTCCGACATACAGAGTTGTTCAAACGCCTTTAGGGGCGCCGTCAGGTTTTCTTTCGGTGTCAGCGAGCTCACAAATCCTCTCAATTGCAAATACTGAAGCCAGAATCCTGGCTGAGATGGGTGCTGGTTTAGGATCTCGGTCATGGGTTTCAGACCCGTCTGAGACACTACGTCCCTCACTCTGGGGAGCGGGTCTACTGAGATGGCCAGAAGGCCCTTCTGTCTTAAAGTTGCGTCAAATGAGGGGTTTGCCAGAAGCGGGGTTAGAGGGCCTGGGACAGAGACCAGTCCATGTCTCGGGGCGAAACTCGCCCATGTTTTGAATAGGAGTAGTCCGAAGGGAGAGATGTTGGGGATGTGTTTTACCCCCTTGGGGGGGATCCAAGGAGCTCCGTATAGACCGTCTATTTCTCCCTCGTGTTCGATGTCGACCCAGAGTCTAGATCTTCTATTTTTGAGGATATCGTGCACGCAGTTTGCGATACTAGCCTTGTGGTAGAGGGAGAAGTCCGGTAGGCCTAGGCCTCCCCTTTCCTTACTCCTCGTCAGCAGCGAATATCGCATGCGCGGTTTACGTCCCCTCCAGACAAAGTCAGTGATCAAGGATCTGATTTTTTTCAGGAAGGTTCTTGGGAGCCCTATCGGGATAGTTTGGCATAGATAAAGGAATTTGGGCAGAACATCCATTTTGATTGCGTTTACCCGGCCGTTCCAAGAGAGGTATAGGGGACTCCATTTGCCCAGATCCCTCTCCAGATTTTCGGCAAAAGGGATGAAATTTAGTTTAAAGGAGAGTGATAGGTCGGTTGGAATGTTGGCCCCCAAATATTTTAGGTGAGAGCTGACCCAGCGGAACGGGAGCACCGATTTCAAGTGGGAGACCTCGGCCTGCGGAAGTGTGACGTTAAGGGCCTCTGACTTCTGCGCATTGATCTTATAATTATTAACCCTTCCAAACTTTTCAAATTCCTTTAACAGTACGGGCATACTGACTCAGGGGTTGGACAGGTACAGCAACAAATAGTGCCATTTTGTGTTCGGCGGAGCCGACCCTGATGCCTCTTATCGAATCGTTACTTCGGATGGCGTTAGCTAGGGTCTCCATGGTCAAAATATATAGGAAGGGGGAGAGGGGGCACCCCTGCCTTGTCCCGTTGCTGACTTTAAGTGGGTCTGACAGGGTCCCATTTACCCTGATCCTAGCTGTGGGGTCTTTGTAGAGCGCCATGATCCACTGGCGCATCCGTGGTCCTAGTCCGATTGCCCCCAGGGTGGCGGAGAGGAAGTTCCAGCTCACCCTGTCGAACGCCTTTTCGGCGTCGATTGACAAGAGGCATAAGGGGGTTTTTGATTCTTTGGCTCTGGCTATCAGGGACATCGTCTTGATGGTGTGTCTCGTGACTCTCTGCCCGGGACAAAACCGACTTGCTCCAAATGAATCAGCTTTGGGATATGATTTTGCAGTCTATTTGCTATCAGCTTGGCGAACATCTTTATATCAACATTTATTAAGGATATTGGTCTGTAGCTTCCGCAGGCCGAGGAGTCCTTACCCTGTTTAAGAATGATAGCGATGTGAGCTTGTAGTGCCTGTTGGGGGAACGGGTGTCCTCTATTTACTGCATTGAAGGCTTCCACGGCTATTGGAGAGAGCTCTTCAGCAAATAATTTGTAGAATCTAGCCATGTACCCGTCTGGCCCTGGGCTCTTGTTTACTTTTAGATTTTGGATTATGCCAAGTAGCTCTTGGGAAGAAAAATCTAGTTCTAGTTCGTCTGCCTCCGCTGGCGTCAGTCTCTTGGGGGCGTGGTTGGATAAGTAAGAATCTATTTCTCTCATAGGAGGTGATGTCGAGGATTGTGTGTCCTCATTTATATTGTATAGTTTATCATAGTAGGATTTAAATTCCTCTAGGATACCTTTGGTGTTGTGTATTATGTGGCCGTTGGAGGATTGAATTTTGGTTATATATGAGAGTGGCGCTCTGGGGTGGAGGGTTCTGGCCAAATGGTTCCCGCATTTATCCCCATATTCAAAGGACCCTCTTCTGAGCCTGTCTCTGAGGGCCAGGGATCTTTGGTCCAGGATCTCAAGAATTTGCTGCCTGATAGAGGAGATCTCTGTTCTCAAGACTTCGCTTTGTTGACGTTTGTTATCAGCTTCTTTGGCCCTCAGGGATGCCAGTAGGCCTGAGAGGGTGGTGGATCTTTCTTTTTTGAGTCTGGCGCCTTGGGAGATTAGCACTCCTCTTAATAAACACTTAAGTGCCTCCCATTTAATTGGCGCAGGGGTTTGGTCTAGCTGGTGCGTCTCTTTAAAGGCTTCTATCTCCTTTCTTAATGCCGCGACGCAGATGGGGTCTCTCAGAAGATTGTCATTTAATCTCCAAGATTGGCATCTTGGAGTGGGGCCCCACCCCGCTAGGCTTCCGTATACAGGTGCATGATCTGACCACAGAATATCTCCGTGGGAGCAGGACGGAATGCTGTCTAGGAGACTGTGTGATATCAGGAGGTAGTCTATCCTGCTATAGGAGTTGTGAGCTGCTGAATGGAAAGTGAAGTCCTGCTTCTCTGGATGTAAGATTCGCCAAAGATCTACTAATTGCAGTGTGTCTAAATGTTTCTTGAGGGCCCTGGTTGCCGATCGGGTGACGGAGGACTTACCCGAGGAGGAGTCTGAGATGGGGTCCATTACCATGTTGAGATCTCCGCCCAGGATCACTCTCGACCCGTCCGCGAAGTTGGCTAGGGCCTTCAGTATTCTAATTCCGGCTGGAACTTGGTTCTGGTTTGGGAGGTAGATATTGGCGAAAGTTATTACAATGCCTAAAATTTCTAACTTAAGAAAAATATACCTGCCTCCAGGGTCGATCAATGAGTCGATTTGTTGGCTCTGAAGGGTCCTATGTAAGGCGATGGAAACTCCTCCCGCCTTTCTCAGGGGGTCAGGACCGTGTAGCCAGGAGGGATAGTAAGAGGAGGAGCAGGTGGGCACACACCCCGCTTTGAAATGGGTCTCTTGTAGCATGGCTACCATCACCTTTTTTCTATGGAGATGGTATATAAGCTGTCTTCTCTTCTGCGGGCTGTTCAGACCCTTAGTGTTATAAGAGCAGAAGGTTAGGTTTGCCATTTACAATTTGGTGAGAGGAGTGGGTATGTGCCTCCTGTCTCCCCCTGGGGGGGGGGGGGGTCGGACAGAAGGGTGACACATGAGGAAAGAGAAAGATGGGGGAAAACATAGGGGGCAACATAGAACACAAATTTAAACATTAACAAAAGGGGGTCGCTATGTACCCCTTAGAACTAACAGTCTGCCTAACCTAGGCAGTTAATTACAGCTTCAATAGGCTGTAAACCCTAAGTGGGAGAGTGGGGGCCAGAGAGGGGCGGGCTCCTCCCGCTGACCAACCTCTCGTGTTGTGTTGTCCAGGTGTTTACCCGGACCTATCAATGATATATGTGGACAGAACCAGACCCGGCCAGGTCAGGTTTTCTCTGCATTGTTTTCCCGGTCCGGCGCCTCAGGTTTCGCCGGGCGGGAAGCCTCAAGATCAAGGGAGGGCGGGGGGGGGGGGGGGGGGCGAGTATGGCAGAAGCGGATGGGTGAGATGAAGAGCCAGGGTGAAAGCAGAGCATATAGCGCTATATTTATCAGTCCGGCTGATTCAGTCTCCCGTGTCGCCTCTGGTGTTGTTCCTCCCTTCCTTGTGGGGGTCTTTTCTGCCTCGTCTGGAGCTTTTTGTCGCAGTCTGCCAGGTGTTCCTGGGGGGCAACGTTGGGAGGGCACTTGGTGACGGCCAATCCGGAAGTCGGACCACTGGGAGTTCTAAGGTGCCTAGGAAATTTGGTAGATCCCCTAGGCCTCTGAAGGTTGTTGTCTTGCCGTTCCTTGTTGCGTGGAGCTGGAAAGGGAAACCCCAGCGGTACGGGATCTCTTTTTCTTGTAGAAGAGTCAGCAGGGGCCTTAGCGCCCTGCGCAGCTGTAGGGTTCGACGCGAGAGGTCTGGGAGGATCTGAATCGGGGAGCCCTTGTAGTTCAAGTCTTTGATGTGGCGCATTTTTTGTAGTATCAGGTCTTTATCCTTGTAAAAATGGATTCGGCAGATCACGTCCCTGGGTCTGCCGGGGTCAGAGGATTTAGGGCCGAGCGATCTATGGATTCTGTCCATTTCCATGGAGGAGGACTCTGGTCTTTTTAGTATATTATTAAAAAAGGACTGGGCCCAGGTTTCCAGTTGAGATGGTTCGATTTCCTCGGTGAGGCCTCTGATTCGCAGGTTATTCCTGCGGTGACGATTTTCCAAGTCGTCTATGTGGGTCTGCAAGTCCAGGATCTGTTGGGAATGTAAATGCAGTTCCTGGTTGTGGGATTCGAGTGTTTCAGTGACTTTCTCTTGAGCCTCCTCCACTGCCTCGACCCTCTGGCCTATTTGCCGAATCTCATGCTGAAGGGAAGCCACGTCTTCCTTGCGGGCTGCTTCTAGTTGTTGGAACAAAGCATCTATATGGTGCTGCGTCGGTAGGGCCTTCAGGTGCTTCTTCCAATCCCAGTTGTCCTCCTCCTCCGCCAGATGATGGGGGTTGGGGGCTGTGTTCTGGGCCAGTTGTCTGTGGACGGGTGGATGCCTCTCTCTATGGCCGGTGTCGTCTTGAGCGTTTGGCCAGCGGGTGGTCTTGGGTTTGGTAGCGGGCTGGGGGTCGGTCTGTCTCAACTGTCTTGTGTTGCTTCTTTGTGGCTTTGGAGAGCCCTGGTTTAGTTGGGGCGTCGCAGTGCCTGCGCCTTTGGGGTGAGGACTGCTTGCAAGGCCCTTATTGGGGTCACTCTGCCCTGGGGATTGAGCTGCGGAGCTGTGTAGAAGTGGGGAGCTGCTCCGTGGCGGGGAGCTGGGTGCTGAGGACCCTCTTGGCAGGGGGGGATCTTGCTGTGGGGGTTCTCTCCCTTTCTCCATTCCTTGCGGGTGTCCCTGTGTAGTTTCGTCCCCGCTTGCGGCTTGTTGCTCGTGGGGAGTGTTTTCTTGTCCCTCTGTGGCACAGGGGACCCCTCTGACGAGCTGGTCTGGTGGGGGCTTTCTGCCTCAGACATCCAGTGCCCTGTCGCTTTGTCCCCTGGAGTTCTATGCAGTACCACTGAGGGGGGGCTGTCTGAGCTCCGGGGAGCTCGGGCTTCGAGCTGCTGCTGTCTCCTCTCTCCCCTGGGGTTAGCCCGCTGATATCACTCACCCCTCCTGTTGCCTTGGATGCAGGGACTCCGTTCCTGCTCGCCGCTTCACTGCTCCTCCCTGCTGTGCTGGCTTCAGTGAGCTCCGTCCTCTCACCTCCCGCTGGTGTCTCCCCGCTGTCTGCCTCCTGTCGGCTTTCAGAGGCTCCAGCTGTCATGTACGGGCCGCTGCTGCCTCGGGCGCTGGTTTTCCCGCAGGCTCTCCCCTCGATCGGCTGGTCCTGCTCGGAGTCAGAGCTGGGGTGCCGCTCTGTAAAAGTTGCGGGCGCCATCTTGGCGGCGGCGGCTCGGACCTCCGCTCCCGCTGTTTTCTTCAAAAACGTCGCTATGCTTCTCCTGGGGTTGTCTGAGGAGGCTTGAGGTGTCCCTCGTCTCTTCCCCCTCGCCATGCTTGCTGGTAGCCGGGTCTGGGACATCCACATAAGGGGTTAATTGGTGCTGGAAGCGGGAGCCGAGCTGATATGCTTCTCACTCCTCCATTAGCCGGGTAGTTTTCTTCTTAACACAGTGCATAATAATTGAAACACAAATTGCAACAATGTAGACACTTGTGTCTAACTCATCCCTATACTGGGAGCTTACTCTGGATTTCTTTTCTCCATACTTCTTTGTATTTATATCTTTATCTCCCTCTCTTCATATTTACATCTTTTACTTTCCCCCTTATTCACTGTCAAAGCTGTCACTCTTCCTCAGTTTCTCAGATATTTCTTTCTGTCAAGGCTGATGTCTCTGTCTCTTTTCACTTCTCTCCTGCCTGGCACTTTTCTTCTGTCGGGCGCTTTTTCTGGCGCGTCTCACTCACTCTCTCATTGGCTCACTCTAGCTCACATGACCATTGTCCGGCTATTTATAATCTGTCACCTGACCAGTTTGTCTGCAGCCAATCACAACCTATCTGGTGGCTTATCTTCATGAGAACAAAAAGATTGGGCAGTTGAAATCCAAATGTCTGATCCTCATTTTTCCTGACAAATGTTGTCAGGGAACACCGGGAGAACTTTATACACATTAGATGATTGCTCAATCCTACAGAAATCAGCACGTTTTCGCAATACACATTTAATGTATATGGCCAGCTGTACACTCTAGCTGTACCTGTGGTACTGGTCTCATCACATGAAATAGAGAAAATTTTGGGGTCCCCCAAATCTCCAGGGCTTTGTGCAACTGCAACCTCTGCACCCCCTAGGCAGTAGTTACTTCTTTAATAATATTTTGAAAGGAAGCTAAATGTGATGGGCAGTACATGAGAATGGCCGAAAGAGAGAGTAATCCCTTCAATGCAAGGTAGGAAGTAGATTTTAACACCCCCACATTTATCTCTTTGACACTGCAGAGTGCTCACTAGTGTTCTGGGAGGTCTGACACCACGCAGCCCCAATTTCCATCCCCTTAGCTCATTGTAATATGCAGCCCTGGCCATACACACAATGAATGTTTCTCCGGTTATAGTATAAGGTGGGATTCATTAATACAGAAGTGATAATGAAGTTATTTGTATCTTTTTGTTACATTCATGAAGCTACAAATTCAAGAGCCTGCAGCATTGTGTGGGTGGTGGGGATCCTCTAAGCCCTCTAGTGATGGAACAATGGAAAGCAAAAACAGGACTTGACATTTATGAAGGCTATGGTCAAACAGAGACGGTAAGCTCTAAACGGACAAACTTTATTAATTGCAACTAAGCACATTGGGATTTTAAATATCACTTATGGTCCAGATAAAGGTGGTATTACTCTACTTGCTCGGCCTTGGATTATAAGACTAACTTCTATCTTTTACTGCTTTGTCTGTCAGAACCCATTCCGAATAAGTTATTCAGATCAGTGCAGTATGACTGCAGTGCTATGACGCTCACATTGCTTGAACGTGAATTGCTGGTTAAATGTTATTATTTACAAGGTGGTAACAAATTCATGAAACATATGCAAGGAGCGCATATTGAACCATAGCTATAAGTCTTTCCAAAATGGCAAATTACTAAGCTGTCATACAATAAACAGAATCCCGTCCCAAACCACAGTGGATGGTTCTTAGCAATTAATTGGAACTTCCTGCTACAGCTTACACTTCTACAGCACTACATATTCGCCTGGTGGCAGCAGCATTTGGTACTATTTTTTATTTCCTTTGAGCAATCTAAACTGCATACCCCACTGAGTATACACACCAACTTTTATTGTATTCTGACCTATAGTTTTCTTGATAGAGAGCTCTGGACTCATATAGATCAATTATGTTCACCCTGTACCTGAGATAACGGCCAGATGGATCGTCATGAAGCATTATTTATTCCCCAGTACATGTTCAAGTGATCAGCACTTTAAACTTCAAGAGGGGAAAAACACAAAAAAGTATAAATGATAAGGTCTTCTGTTCCGGATCCTCTCTTCTTTACCATTCCCGACGGGAAGCCCATTGCTTGCATGTGGATATACAGTATGGTGTATAATAGAGCATCCGATTTAATGGTCTGCTTATTGAATAAACACTTAGTTCGTGTGGGGAAGTGTCCATGGATAGCCTCACGGTATCAAATACCAGAACAAATGCCCACTGCTAACTACAGCTGTTATTATTTAGGTATTGGTCTGTGGGAACTTTAAAGGAATGAAGATAAAACCAGGCTCCATGGGAAAGTCTCCTGGAGCCTACGACGTCCAGGTACTTCCATCTCTAGAAGTTGTATAAACACAGTATAAGTTTGGTTATTGTCATATCAATAAAAGTAAGACAATGATATCCTGAGAACTGTTCTTTTTTTCTGAAAAGCTTTAGGGTGGATTCAGACGACCGTATATCAGCTGTTTTCACACCAAGCCGATATACGGTGTCCGTGTCTGCAGGAAGGGGGGGGGGGGGGGGGGGGGAAGAATGGAAGAGCCAGGAGCAGGAGCTGAGCTCCCACCCCTTGCCACTATTTGCAATGGCCCTCCTATTGCAAATAGTGGCAACGGGCGGAGAGGGGACAGGAGCTCCGTTCCTGCTCCTGGCTTTTCCATCCTCCTCCTCCCCCATGCAGACAAGGACACCCTATATCGGCACGGCGGGAAAACCGAGCCAATATACGGTCATCTGAATCCACCCTTAAGCATAGATTTCTCATTGCTTATATAATTTATTTATGGTAAGATCCCCGGGGCGGGAAGCATGCTAGCCATGATGGTGAAATACTATTTTAGATGCAATCAAAACTAAATTCAATCTCTTTTTAAAATACACCAAACATCCACCAGTATGAAATGGGGGCAATGTTTCCGCACAATACCAACGCTGCATAATGTGCTGTGGTCAGCAACTAAATCAAGTATTGTGAGCACATCTACCCCGTGGTGCTCCCAAAGACTGGTGTAATCCTCGATGTTGATGCAGCTTATGCTGTAGTTGAAATCTCTTCATTATATGTTTATAACATGTATCGTACTTTATTGTTGTAGATAATTGATGCTGATGGCAACGTCTTACCCCCAGATCAGGAAGGGGATATTGCAATCCGTATAGCACCTCACAGGCCTTTTTATCTCTTCACTCAATACACGGTAATATGATTTATAAACAGGACTTGGCTATGTCTTTATTTGTAAATATTTTTTTTTATTTCATTGTTGCGATCCACTCAAAATTAATCAATTTTGAAAACAGTCTTGATATTTTTTTTTTTTTCTATTTTCTTCCATTGTGTGTTTACAGCAAATATGTAGACCTGTTTCCATGGTAACAGACTGCAAACAAAGCCTGTGTGGTCTACCGCTTCAGTTAAAAGGGAATGTGTCAGCTCGACCATGCTGTCCAAACTACAGGCATCATGTTATAGGGCTGGAGGAGCCGAGCAGATTAATATATAATTTTATGGAGAAAAATTCAGTATAACTTGTATTTTATTTATTTATATCACTGCTCATTCTGAACTGACAGTCCAATGGGCGGTCCTGTTAGTGAGTGACAGCTACCTTTTATATGTACAGTAATATACAGCTGTCAATCACTGTCAGAACCGCCCATTGGACTGTTCCGCTCAGAATGTGCAGAATGAATAAAATACAAGTTCTACTGAATCTTTCCCCATAAAACTATATATCAATCTACTCGGCGGCTCCTGCTCCATCACATGATGCCTGCAGTTTACGCTGACAGATTCCCTTTAAACTCCCATGTGTTCAGTTTTTTTGTTTACACAAAAAGTAAGAGACAGATGAAAGGGTGAGTGACTGCAGGATCAGACTACCCATGCTTTGTTTGCAGTCTCTTACTATAGACACACATAGGTCTGAATAAAAGCTGTGGGCACAAAGGAACAAGACTAGAGATGAGCGAACGTACTCGTTAAGGCCGATTTTGCAATCGAGCACCGTGATTTTCGAGTACTTCACTACTCGGGTGAAAAGTACTCGGGTGCGCCGGGGGGAGCCCTCTCCCCCCCTCCCCCCCCCCCCCCCCCCCCGGCGCACCCGAGTACTTTTCACCCGAGTAGTGAAGTACTCGAAAATCGCGGTGCTCGATTGCGAAATCGCTCTTACCGAGTACGTTTGCTCATCTCTAAACAAAACTATTTGCAAAATTGCTTTTTATTGCGTTGAAAAAAAAAATGAAGGTGCACCTACTCTAAAAGGTCCATTTAGACACAACGATGATTGCTCAAAAGTCGCTCGAAGCCATCTTTTGAGCGATAATCGTTGTGTCTAACTGCACTTAAACCATTGCTTATCGCTGTCTTTCAGCGTGCTGAAAGACAACGATGAGTCTTATTAGGGATTCACAGTGGAATATTATTGTTTCAGCTGTATCTCGCTCCCTGTTGACAAGCGGGGTATGAAGAACGCAGCTGTCCAGCTGCGTTCTCCATACTCCGCACGAAGCGTGCGGCTGTATGACAGACTGTTAAGTAAACGTCTATCAGCTGGAACCTACACCAACCTGTTTACAATTTACAGCACTCCATCCATTATATAATGTAATCATCTAACGTTTATAGATAATGGTAGAATAGAAAGTTTGTGAAAGAAGAAAAAAATGATCTCTTCTTCTTGCTATAACATCCGTTGACAATAGGGCGATCCAGAGAAAACAGCCTCAACCCGAAGAGGAGATTTCTACCTTACTGGAGACAGAGCCAAAAAAGATAAAGAGGGCTATTTCTGGTTTGTTGGAAGATCCGATGATGTTATTTCATCTTCTGGGTAAATATAATTTATTAAGCATACTGGACCTAATTTATCACCAGTCGCACTGATAAATCTGCGCTTTAGTTTTAAACAGCCAATCAGAGTTCAATTTTCATTTCTTATACTGCTCTGCAAAAACTAAAGCTGTGCTGTACTTACCTGCTATGGGCAATATTACTTAAATAAAAGTTCTGCTTGTGCAATTATTCTGGCAACCATATTGGAATCTGTATCCTATAGCTGTAACTCCAATAGGGCCACTAGAAGCATTTTCATATAGCTCCATAATATACCATGCAGGTTTAAAAGTCAGAGTCTCCTGGAGGTACACTATGGATCCATATAGTTCTACAAGTGGCACATTACAGATCGGCAAACTGGTCTTGTGCATGAGACCTTAAACGGTATGTTTTTTCCTTCCTCTGACCAGATATCGTATTGGACCATTTGAAATAGAGAATGCCTTGATGGAGCACCCGGCTGTAGTAGAATCTGCAGTGGTCGGCAGTCCTGATCCGGTCAGGGGAGAGGTAACCTTCACTTATCACTTGTCTATAGTACTGTAATTTTTTGGTTCCTTTGGTTATGCGTTTCACGGCATATAATAAAATCGCAAATAAATAAAATCGCTGATGAGTTTACCCAATTCAAAAGAATGGAGTTTCTATTTGTGCGTCTCGCAACACACAAGTCTCACGCAATTTTCTCAGCCATATGAAAATGGGCTTATTGAAAAAATGCCAATTAGCAAAAAGGGGCAACCACCCCAAACCCCCCACACCCAGAGGACATATCAAAGAAGCTCTCTTTGCTTGACCCAGGTAATATTATCATAGAATATATTATCATCATGCTGTGGTAACAAACTAAAACAGCACCTAATGCTATTAAACCACAATAACCAGTTAAATGGAATCGAGATAGAATAAAAGCACCAATAGTTGGAGCATAAAGTATAGAAATACGGACGTGGAGTGCGCACTAAGTTGTTATTTTAAAGAGGCACAAAACTAATGAATATATCGCTTAGGAACCAGGGAGATTTAGTGAACATAGTGTAGTCAGCTCCAGAAGGTGGGAGGCGCTCTGGGACCCTGCAAACCCTTTCAATGGCAAATGCAGCCAAGAACTGTGCATCCACTAGAAGGTCTCTCAACCATTTTTCCATAAGTTTAAAAGAATTCTGACCGTTGAACTTTCCAGCAGACCAAGGATGTGCAAGTTGTATATTCCCAGCATGTTTTCTAAATCATTGTCCTGCTGCACCCATGCCTCTGCGGCCTTTTCCCCCTCAGCCGGTAGTGGAGCTGTGACAAAGTGTGAAATACTGTCCTTCACAGTCCTAGTACAAGAAGCTCACATCAGTTTTTGACTTCTTGTATTTTTCCAGCGAGTGAGGTGGAACTTACTTGGATAGTCTCCAGTAACTGCCGTAACTAGCTGCAAGGTGGGCTACTGCTACTCAGGGGAAGCTTTAGTAGACTCATGAATTGGCGAGGATTACCCAGAAGCCACAGCGGACTCCCAAGCATGATCATTAAATGACTCTCTTGTAGACTCCTTTAAGTGATCCAAAAGTGAGGTCAAGGAGTTTCGAATTATTCTTGAGAGTCTTGTGATTCCCCCGCTTACAGGAAGATGTGGAAGTGGTGCACACATTCTGGGCCTTCAGATGCAGGTACTCAAGGAATGGCACAGACATCTTGGCAGAGACTGCCTTTACGACCAGTCTCTGATCCCAGATATTTCAGTCTATTAGGGCAGGCAATTTTACAGGCGAAACAGAGGGTATTGACTCAGGATAAGTAGGATCCCCAAGGAGCACAGGCTAGATGTGACCCTCCATGTTGGCTGACGGCCACACCACCCACTCCCAGCATTTTAGACTTCTTACAATTTATAGGTGTTAGGTTGGGTGAAGCATCTGGTCTGACATCTATTCTCACCATGTGACAGGTTGTCCTAGCAGAGATCAGGTGTCACACTCTGCAGGCATACAATATATTCAAATATATCATTTTGTTATATACCTGAAGTATTTGTTTCATATACAGGTGGTAAAAGCTTTTATTGTCCTGTCCCCTACATATATTGCACACGACCAAGAGACCCTGACAAAAGAAATACAAGAACATGTAAAGAAAGTGACAGCCCCTTACAAGTATCCAAGAAAGGTAGGTACCATCAAAACACAGCTGACTTTACACAAGAAGCTGCTTGAACTTGTACTAACTTTTTTTTTTCAATGTTAATAGATTGAATTTGTTCAGCAACTGCCAAAGACAATCAGCGGGAAGGTTCGGAGGAATGAGCTGAGAAATAAAGAATGGGGAAAAGCCTAAGGGCCAGCTACATCAGGCAAAACCTGCTATTACTAATACAGATAATATAGTCTTTTCCAAGAACTACGCTCGAGTAATGTGCCCTAGCGAGTATACTCACTCATCTCTATCAATAATCTATACCATGCGCAAATCTTGATCTGTGGGGCGTCCATCTTGTAATAGCAAAAAAAAGATGGTACCATATTAGCCGGTAGAGCAAAATGTGATTGTTCCCAGCAAGAGAAATCACGTAATCTTGTAGATTGTGTATTTTTGTAAGCCATTAAAAGCTACCCTATGTTATAGCGAGCTTTCGAACCCCTCAGGGGTTGAAAAGCTCACTATAAAATCATGTATTTTTGATACCTTTTAATGGCTATCATATCTACAAGATTTTGGTTTCTGTTACTGAGAACAATCACATCTTGTAATAGCGACATGACTATTATTCTATGACTCAAAGGAAAAATAAATATGCTTTTATTTGTGCATCATTAAAATGGCATTGCAGTTGCATTTCTCTAGCTGCACACAGGCAACATATTAAAAAAAATAAGAAAAAACAGTTCATTTCATCTGTGGAATAGTAAAATTTACATGTCACTTTACTAAAATCAGCTTTAAATAGTCCAATAAAACAGTCAGCAGGAATCTGCGAACTCATCATGTGATATCTAGGCACCTGTTACCTAAAGCAAACGATGAGGGTTCAACTTTCATAACTGCTTCGGACAGTTTGTAAATTCATTCTGCACTTGAGATATTGGCAGTACCAGCATGCCAACCCAACTAAAGGCTTGTCTCTGAACTTCAAAGATACTGCACAAACCATTGGGAGGACCACAAGGTGCCCAAAACTAATATAGCAATTAAGCTAGTGTTATACCTTCTATAATGATGTCGAATATGTAAACTGTTGTCCGCTTGCAAGAGACATGTTTACCAGTCCACAAGGCATCAAAGTCCTGATCTAGCGTTACTGCATAAATATAACTAATGCATACTATCCTCTTGTATGCCGTGTCATGCAATGTCTGTAGCATGATACCACATCAACAAACTGTCCAAATACCACATGGAAATCACCAACGGACCATGATTCTGGTAGTAATTTCTAAAATTAGGTTCTCATTGATGGTCTTAGCTTGAGAAATGGCTTTGAAGCAGCAGAAGACCCTGTAGAAATGAAACTTTTATTGGAAGTAGTACATATTCCACGGGTGGACAGAAAGGCATTTGGAGACTTCTCTTTCAGAAGCGAATCCTCCCATTTGAAGTAGTTACAACCTTTGTGGTTTTCATCATTTCTCTTTTGTACAGAGCAGCTATAGAAAACCCTGCCATGATTGGGTCCTAAATTAGAAACAGTGAGTTTCTTTGCTCTGCGCCCACACTGGCACATTGGAGCAGTAATACGGTCAGATTTTGAGGCCGCAAAGGTGCTGTTCAGGTTAACCGTAGAGTCTAAAACTTTATGTGAGAAGACCCGGGAGGTACTAGTAGTGACTGGTAAAGAGCGGTTACCTTGGTCTTCATGGATGGTAAAGGGAAGCTTCTTGCAAGGAGAGTAGACTCTTGTACTAGGACGTTTCCGTTTTGGAAAGTAATCTAACAATGTAGATGTCTTGCTCATTTGCCCGGTAGATGAAGCAGGGGCATTTGTCCTATTTCCCAGAGCACTGGGTAGTTTAAAAGCAGACCCATTGGATGCTGGTTTCTTTGTACCAATATTATAAATCGTGGTGTCCGGGCTCTTATAAACAACAGATTTGAGGTGCAGATTTGCAGCCCCAATACCGTTCATTGACTGGCAGTTATTCCTATTTTTCTGATCATTTTTAAGCATTAAGAAGCCGGTTGATGGTGAATCTACTAGTGACAGATCTGATCCCTCCAGATTTCCCCCCTGATATTGTTCTTGCTGAGAGTCCTCTACAAAAGCAGCCTCTTCCCAGTTAGCTAAAATATCCAAATCCGAGCTGGAATCCATATCCAGAGCAGAGACATCATTCACAGTCTGAACAGTAGTAGACATCAAGACGTGACCTCTGTCATGTGGAGAATAATCCAAGAGTGTAGAGGTAAAGGCTCCAATCTGTATTGAACCAAATGAAGTTCGCGTGGATAACCTGTATTTATTATCATTACCAAGTGTTGTAGAAAGCCCATTTATTAATGTCTGGTGCGCCTCAATTTCCTTCCGTTGATTGACACTGGCCATACTGTCATGGTTGTCACTGGTTTGTAGCTGCCCAGTTGCCAGATTGTTGGTTTTGTCATATTCTTTTCTGTCTTCTTTAACTGTAACTGAGGCTTCTTTGATATCACCTTGTCTGGATTTATGAACTTGAGCAGCCACTGGTGGCCTCGGTCTCACAGAAGAATTGGGGGGTACCTAGTTTTCACAAAGAAAGTCCAAAATGCTTCAAAAATGAAATCATTACCACACTAAGGCTCACGTTTATTATGCTTCTTCAAGTTTTGGCTCCAGACGTTATTGTTCTACTCGTCATGGTCAACTGAATGAAGAAAAAATGGAGACCTAAAAAACCAACTGACCTTATCTAAAGACTTAGTAGTTTTCATGAGACAACCATCACAGATCATTCTCCATGCAAGCCTTGCGGTATTCCGGGAATCATCCAAACCTGGAAGGAGAAGGAAACCATGAACATGGAGCTTACAATATATGAATAAGTTGTCATACGGTATACTTCTCTTATTCTAAAACTCCCACTTGCTTTTTATGTATACATAAACAACCATACCAGAGTGTTCCCGTCCTGAAAACTCAATTCCGACATCTTGTAAAGCTCCATTTAAGCCTTTTGGTTTGCGATTGTAGAAAAGCTGAAAAACAAGACATTATGGATAAGTCTTAGTTGACATCCACATGCCTCACCAGGTTATATCCCAGTCATATATCGTACTAAGACATATGGATGTGTGATGAGCAGATGATGTGATGTGTACTGATGTAATGAAAATCCATTAATTTTACATTACTGAGAGGTTTGCCTGCCTATGAATCTGAAGGACTCTAATGGCCAGTCAAGTATCATTATGTAGAAACCTCTAAATGATGCATTTGAGGAGAGTTGGATCCCTAAGAAACATTTCTGAGCAGACATTATAGGCGTTTTCTGGGACATAAAATGAAAAAGAGGGGGGTTAAAATGAAGTAAAATTGAATACGCCAACTATTCTGAAAAAAAGTTGCGATGTGATCAGTTGATGTAAGCATGAGTTTTTCTTTTAGATAGTTTTGATAAATCTGCCCCATAATTTTCACATTGTGAATATTAACCCTTTCCAATCCACTGTCTGACGTCTAAAGACATTATGATTTAAGGCTGTACAGCTCCGATGTTGGAAGACGTCCGTTGGGGTTCTGTTACTGTATATTGCCAGCCTCTCTGCTGTCGGAGCCCATCCAACGTGTCACCTCATGCAGTACTGGCTTTAGCCAGCAGATAGCGCCTTTGTATAACAGCAGAAAAAGAGTAAGCCCCTAAGAAAACCAGAATACAAATAGGATTGGAAAGGGTTAATCAAAGCTGTCCAAAATAAAGCAAAAGTCTATATATGCCTCTCAAACAACTTTGCAGGCCCTGCTGTCCATCCACCAAGTAGAGGCCAAAGGTAGTTCCCTGGCACAAGACTTGGATGTGGAACATCCCTGTGCCTGCTCAATCATGGTTTACGGTATTTACATACCTTGTATGTTAACCGGAGGTCAATCCAGGAGTTCAGGATGTCTGGCTTTCTCAGCTGTTTTCTTCTGCATTCATATAGTAAGCAAACCCCAAGATCCCAGTCTGCAACAAGCATGAGCAATGACTAACATGAGGTTTGTAATACAGGATATTATCCTTTCCCATGTTTTTAAAGTGTACATAGTTGCTGTGGCATTTGAGTCAAGCCCAATAATCATATTAGGACAACGAGTGTGTGTAACGGGGGAGGGGGGGGGGGAGAGAATCAGTCCTCTGATATCTGAGTCCCATGAATGTCCTTACCAGCAGTACAGCTACAGGTGGAGACTGTCCCATATATGTATTTTATGTGCTATTCCCATGATTCATTGGTGACACAGTGGCTTCTTTACTCCAAATCACTACTATTTGCTATATAATCAATTTTTACAAATGGGTGATCTGAACTGAATAGGCCAAAATTTGGTAGCCCCACTCTCTATTTTCCTCGTGATGCTACTAGAAATGTCCTCCAGTACTTCTTTACTCAGCAACTGAGAGAGTGCAGTTGGTCCTCCTTGAAACCTAAAGGCTCCAATGCAAGTGCTCCCTATATAGAAAAAGGTACATGTACGGTTTCCCCAACTTCAGCTCAAAGGGGAAGCATGTACAGAGACGACCGCTATGCCTCTCTGTCCTACGAAGCTTGGAAATGACCATGCACAAAGGATATCCACTAGATCCACCAATGTAATGAGCGCAGAGGAGGGAAGTGCCTGCTGCTAGGAGAAGACGACACTACGGATATATTAGGAAAATAATCTGCACAGTATTTTTAACTTATGCACAAAAAAACCCAAAAACATTTACTGTAAAACCAAAAACGGTACCTGACCAAGTCACAAATCCACACATCTTCTGCCCTGAGGATGTTGGAGTTGGAAGGACACCAGGAAAAAAGATTTGCCGCTCCTTCTGAAGTTTTTGAATCCATATGGAAAACTGTGATAAGCAGATCCTTAAAGGAACGCCGTCATCCACTTGTTGCTGATATAAACCAGACAAGACCCGTTATACAAACTGCACTAAGAAATATAATACGGGAAACTCTAGAAATGGGGAACTTACAAGAATATATATATTCCTCTCTTTGTTATGCATTGATTTTTAAAGACGTTAACACACGTACCTGCTGTATACCAGTCAACTCCGTGCAAAAGTCTGAGAGGATTGGGTGCTCTTGTGGCTGTACGTACGTGTGAAACTCCGACTCAATCTCCCCATTGGACGTGTTCAATAAAACTGCTGGAAACTCAACTAGAGAGGGGAACAAATAAGCACATATAACACAACCAATGACATCAGCTATTCAGCAGCTATAGAGTGGTAACATTTTGTCACAGATTCAACCAGGCATTATACAGGGGGGCCACGGAGAAGTAGCCCGTCTCCCAACAACACTACAACAGGAGGAACCGGCAAGTGGATTGTTTAAGCCACGTTACAACAGATGCTGGAAGTAGTCTCCATTCACCTCTATGCACGTCGCCGCTTGCAGCTCTTTAATGGTGATGCAGCGGATAGCATTTGTGAGATTTTTCTGGAGTTCATCCAAGGTAAGCAGATTATTGGAGCACAGTTTTTGCTTTACATTTTCCCAAAGATGGAAACCTCATGTGGACGAGTCCGGGCAATGTGTTCACAGTTTGCTCTTCCCTAAACAGATCATGAACCAGTGCCAGTAAGTTGCTGGAGGTGTGATATGTTGCCCAATCTTGTTGGAAAAAGCAGTACATTCTTTCTTCTGGTGTTTGAATAGTTTTACAACTAACTAGTCCAGATAAACTGTGGTATACACAGATAGTTTGAAGAAACTTGGGCCCACTATTCATGTTCCTGACACTGCGCACTAAATTACAATTTTCTGTTTCGCGAGTCAGGTAGATTTTCAGTGGACCAGTACCTTGTGTTCTGTGAATTCACATGATCCGATATATGAATACACACTTCGTCTATCATAAAGTACAGCAACGGGTCCAAAGGTCCTCTGGCAATCATAGTCAGCAACCTCATATGGCGAGTTACGTATTTAGCTTTACCAATATCCTTTATTTCCTGCACATGTTATTCAATATGGTTTCAGGTTCAGCAATTTCAGCACTCGATGAAACGTTGTTCGTAATGCATCAGCTTGCTGGGACAGTCTCCAAGTTGATTTTTGAAGGGCTATTTGCAATCCGCTGCTGAATGTTACGGGCAACTTTGGACATCCAGACTGGTTTGGCGCCATTTCTGAACCAGGCTCTCAATACAACATTTAGCAGGTGGTTTTGTCAGTGAAAGCCTTTTGAGTCTCCTTGGTTGATCCTTTTCACACAGTTTCCACAATAACTATTCGCTGTTGCAGGGAGATCATAAGGCAGATTTATGAAGGCTGTCTAAAAAAAAATTTCTTTGTTGCTCATAGTAACCAATCACAGCACAACTTTCATTTTTTATACTACTGAGGTAAAATGAAATGGCTATGGCATCCTCCAAAGAGTGCAGTGCGGAGTAGGCTACTTTTCTGTGGCCCACTCTGTAGCACTACATAGTCTCCGTTTCCCTCCATGTATGGGGTTTTTCCATATGCCACATTTATCCTGCACAGGATGGAGACCACAGGCGGTCCAACACCCAGCAATCAAGAAAACACTGGTCCCCAAGTCTCTTGTTTGAATAGACCATTAGTGCACCACTTCTTTTACTGGAGTGGTGCACGAATGTCTATGGAGATAATAGAGTGCAATGCTTGGTGACCTCAGTCCCAAATAAGTGGATGGAGCCATTATGCATGTGCAGTACAGCTCTACTTACACAGGGGACTTGGTGACTGCCGCTCTTGTGATTGTGGCTCCACGGATAGGTCATAAACGTAGTTTATGGGAAAACCTCTTTAGAAAATTGCAGTGTCTGACCGATGATAGCTTAGGAGGTCCGACAGTATAAAAGGCGTTTTCAGATTTCACAAAAACAAAAAAAGGTCAGAGGACCCCCAACAATCAGAATGTTACCATTTATCCTATAAATAGGTTATAAAAAACTATCTAGGTAAACCCTTCTAAAGTTGGAAAATCACTTTAAAGACCCTTTTACACTCACTGACAGTTGTTGCAGCGACTACATGAGCGCCGACGTCACTGCTAAGGTTATTAGCACTTGTGTGATAATTTCAAGCAGAAAGTCCTGCCCGGGGCTTGTGGGCTGCTTGTCTGCTTCTCGCTCTCCGCCAGGAGCTTTCACACAGCACGAGAAGCCAGCGATCCAGAGAGTGCTAACGAGGTTGTTTAAGTTGGCAAAAAAAGTCATCTTAAAACAACCGCTAACGACAAGTGAGAGATAGTTTCGCTTTCACACTTAACGATTATTGTTCACGAATTTTGAGCTATAATCGTTGTGTGTAAAAGGGCCTTAAGACAGAGGGTTGCCCAGCTGAGAAAACGCATTTATACTTGGGAGACAGAAAAATGATGGTGTGGAAATTTTGGCGCTCAGCTGTCAATGTTGCTAGCACTTCTGCTTCTCCATTTTTCCAGAGAGACTGAGGGCAGTGCATACGCTAACGGCAGCATGTCCTGATGATTATATGATTGATTAGACCCTACCGGCATACATGATGTGTGATGTCAAACATGATGACGGTGAGAGAGAAAATGCATGCAATTTTTTGCAACGATCATGTTTTTCTGGGCAAAAAAAAATTGAATTCTTAGAACTGTGGCTGCAGAAATCCCATTGCAGCGCTGCAGATTACAAACCATTGTTTTTTTCACTATTTAGTCAGGTGATGTAAATGTGGGACAAGTGCACAGACACTAGTATATAACCCTTAAAGGAGGAACTCTGTACCAGAACAGAATACTTACTGATTTCTTGACCGCAGTGCTTCTTATCTTTCCAGCATGTCGACTCAAAGTCAATGACTATCAAGAAGTCAAAAAATTGTTCTGCAAAGATTACAAAAGGCAAACAAGTAAACAACGCAATGAAAATATACAATATGGCTTTAAAATCTGTGAGAGGCGATGCTTACTAGATTTGGGGCTGCTGGAACTCTTTGTATTCAGAGACAACTTAGAGCTCCTCCGTATAAGACCCAGCTGCCTACGGCGAAGCAGAGATTTCATACCTTATTATTCTGGATATTGGGAAACCGTTCAAAGCAACAAAAGAACAGAAAATAAACTGTTTTTGGCTAAAAATAAATATAGGAGTTTATATCTTACTTTGCAAGCTGCTTTGTCGTCATTCTGACTGCGGGTTAATTATCGGTACTGAAAAGGGAAAAAACGTCTTTAAGGGGAAGTCCCACTATATTACATTCACTACATAGATGATAAAACAAATGAACAATGTTTGACATTTACTTGCTGTTAAAGGGAACCTGGGAGTTTTTTTGGCCCCTAAACTGTCAGCATGTCCTATCAGATGACAGACCTCGTACACGTTTTTTTAATACATGTATTTTCACGCAAAAAAAACATTTTTTGCAATTGGAATTAAAGAGTAGCTGCCCTTTTAACATATTATAGAGTCAAGTCAAATGTTTTGATTAGTGGGGGTCCGGGTTCTGAGGCCCCACTGATGGTTAGAATGAGGGGGCTCCAGCTCTCACACAAGCACTACTCTCCTTCAGCTGTCTTTGCTACTTGCTACTCCTTGTGGCAGCTAAAGACGGCCTCATAAAAGTCTATAGACATCTTCTATAGGCCCCTGTATGCTACATCTGATTAAGCCAAATCTCAGAGATCACTATTTAAAACGCCATGTGCTTCACTTAAAGGTCCGTACAATTATGGTGAGAACAAATTTAGGCCGCCTGCACACAAACGGAATCCGCAGTCGGCGTATGCACTGCGGATCCACAGAAAATACTCTCCATAGTATGTTATGGGAAATCGACTCTCCGGCACACTCGCAGAAACCAACTGGGGGGGAAAAAATTAAATAAATAAATCACAGCATTCTTCATTTTCGTCTGTTGTCTGCAGAGACAGCTTCCATTGAAGTCAATGGAAGCCGTCTGACTCGCAGCCCATCCACAATTAACATTGCGGACAGGTTGCAGATTCACATCATTGCCTAGTGAGGGAAAAATAAATATTAAAAAAAAATCTGGACTGAGCGTGTCTGATGGCGGCTCGCCGTGACCATTAGCAGTAAAGAAGAAAAGTGAAAAAGACAGCAACGTGCGGACGCAGGCCGGGCACAGTGTTGGATTCCACATGTGGAGTGCGACTCATTCGTGTGCAGGTGACCTTAAAGGGGTTGTCCTGCGCCAAAACGTTTTTTTTTTTGTTTTTTTTTAACCCCTCTCCCCCCCGTTCGGCGCGAGACAACCCCGATGCAGGGGTTAAAAAAACAAACCGCTCAGCGCTTACCTGAATCCCGGCGGTCCGGCGTCTTCATACTTACCTGCTGAAGATGGCCGCCGGGGTCTGCTCCCTCCGTGGACCGCAGCTCTTCTGTGCGGTCCATTGCCGATTCCAGCCTCCTGATTGGCTGGAATCGGCACGTGACGGGGCGGAGCTACACGGAGCCGGCATTCTGCACGAGCGGCTCCATTGAAGAGAGCAGAAGACCCGGACTGCGCAAGCGCGGCTAATTTGGCCATCGGAGGGCGAAAATTAGTCGGCTCCATGGGAACGAGGACGCCAGCAACGGAGCAGGTAAGTATAAAACTTTTTATAACTTCTGTATGGCTCATAATTAATGCACAATGTACATTACAAAGTGCATTAATATGGCCAAACAGAAGTGTATAGACCCACTTGCTGCCGCGGGACAACCCCTTTAAAGAGATTTAAAAAAAAGAAGAAGAAGACTTTGTCACTTTGTAAAGCCAGCAAGGCTGCATTGTTCTACAGGCGGGGTCCCCTGAGGCCGGGTTCACATCTGCGTTGGAACCTCTGACTCAAAATACCGAAAGAAAAAGCGCTGCATGCAAAAGCCAGGTAGCTGGCAGAAAGCAGACAGAACCTGGTATAGTCAATGGGGCCTGCAGATGCCATAAGGCTCTGTCCAGAGATGGAAGTAGGAAAGCGGGCCCCCGAGCGTAGATGTGAAACCACCCTGACTATATTGCCATTTACTTTTTTTGTTAAATACTCCCTTCCCTTTGCCCATATGGGCTATTCTACGATTCAGCCCCCAGTGCTCTCCATGGGTGAAGACGGAGCCGGGAGCAGTCTGAGGACTTGTTTTTTTTTTTGTGGACAAGCAGGAGGTTTTAATGGTACCATTTAGGGGGGCATATGAGTTTTTGCTAATTTTTGATTAATTTTTTGGGTGGGACATATGCTGTCCTAAATACCCCATCATTCGGGTATTGTTCATTTATGGCATTCACTGTGCAGGATAAATAATGTGATATTTTAATCGTTTGAACTTTCACACATCAATTATGTTTATTTTTACTGTTTGGATTTTTTGTGGGAAATGAGGTTTTCCTTCCAATACATTTTTTATTGAAATACAATAAACGGTATAGATTCGCATTAGGCATATATGTAGGTAACTTATCCTTATACAACATTCGACGTTGGACTCATTCTTCTCTTGTACTTTTTTTTTTTCATAAAGTTTGAGCTTTAGATAAATTCGGGGAAGGTACAGGTAAAGACGGGAAAACGGGTTTTTGAATGAATAATATTTATTTTCAAAAATGTTAAGCTCTCTTTTTCCTTTTTTTTGGTCCTATTGGGGGACTTGACCCTGCGATGGTTTGTACTATAAAAGGTGTCAAACTCAAGGCCTGCAGGCGATTTTATGTGGCCCTAGATAAGGTATGAACGCAGAAGGACTGGCTCTCCATTTTTCCCGGAGGACGCAGCCAGCGCTTGGCAGTGCCAACATAAGGAGAGGATGCCATGTTAGATTCTGAGTGGGTGACAGCCATACCCGGCCCCCTAGCCACCAACCAAGGTAGGAAGCTCGGTGCTAAAGAGGTGGAAGGGGAGAAACCCAATGACAGATCTCCGCAGCCGTGTTAGTGAGTAGCTACAATTAGCGCTCATTCACACCGGCGGATGTTTTGATCTGTGAAAAACAGCATTTAGTGAATTTGTGTGTATTTGGACTTTCTTACATTTCTATTCACTGTTTTTCACGTGTGCAAAAAAAACCCCCAAAACTTAAAGGTGCGATAGATCTCTGACTCCATGTGTAGATATGCATTCCATGCACATATATCATACATGCTCACCGCATTCCATGCACATATATCATACATGCTCACTGCATATTTACAAGATCCCATTGACGGTAATGCACTTTAATGGCGGCTGCAGTGCGGATCACAACAGGAGCGGCTGCAATTATTATAGCATGTGCATTGAATACACATGAACAATGCAAATCAATGGGGGTTGAGGTGCCCGTATTACGTGCGCAAGACAGAGCGCAGACTCACCCCCGTAAGTAAGCCCTTATAAACGGCCCTTTAAAGGCCACCATAATGCTGCTGTGGCCCCTGCTGTATAATCTCCTCCTTACTCTGTAACGTTCGCCTATTACATCGGCAGGCGATAGACTGAAGTAACTATGTGGCCGTGAGTGCAGCACAGCACCGGGCTCTACACCATCACCCCATCACTCACCCCCGGCTTCTCCCGCAGCCGCCGCAGTCATTTTTCAAATTCCCCACTGCAAATAGCATTTCCGTTACGTCATTACTACGCGACGATTCGATCATCGACTGCTCCGGTCTGTCCACATGCCCAGGCTGTATAATCGATGCCTGATGTAATGATTGCTCACGTGTGTTCTGGTGCTGCTGCGCTTCCTGTAAGTATGCCGTTGATATCGCGGGGGGGTTACTGGGAAATAACAGTAAGACAATAACCGGTTATTTTCTAAAGATGGAGTAAACGACAACTGCTGTGTCTGCTATAAACTGCAATTAGCCTTTCTTGGGGATCCATGTTGGGGATATTACTAGAAAGCAGAAGTTACTTGATCACAGTCCGCACTGTGAAGTATCTGAGCCCTCACCTATTACTAGAATGTTCCTTGCAACATGGCTGCGGTGAGGAGCGTTTGCAGCGGCGGTCGACCAAACTCTATAGGACCAGCTGAGCACCGAGCCTGCTGACCTAGCCATCTGTGGGTACATGTACTACCCGTACTATTAAAGGGGTATTCCAGGCGTTTACTAGTAATGACTTATCCTCAGGACAGGTTATCAATGGTTGACAGGGATCCGTTGCTGAAGATCCTCGTCGATCAGCTGATCCTCCAGCGTGTTGTCAGTGGAGCGCAGCCAGATATCCGTATCGGTGGTCGGAACCAGAAGAGTAAGAAGAAGGTGTCGTTGCCATTAGCGATGGCGTCTATTATACTTCTTCTGACCACCGATGTGGATATCTGGCTGTGCTGCACTGACAACACGCTGGAGGATCAGCTTGTGGTAGTTGGGATTTGGATGAGAAAGAGAACACAAGTAAGATGGTGGGTGTTGTAAAAAGGAGGGCAGAAGTATGCCTATTTTAGGGCAGGAGATGAGACAGCAGTTGTAGGGTTAAAAAGTTAATCCACCTGTGTAATACTGTAGTGAAATGTAACACGTTTGTTTTTAGATAATGAAGGAATGTCTTTGTGTGGATTGTGTAAGAGAGTATGTTGCCTTTTGTCCTCGGTTCAGTCTTGGGAAACGATTCCACTGAACACATGTATATCGATACAATTAAAGAAGCAATGTTTCCTAAAAATCTGCCTTGGTGTCTTTAAATCCCACTACAAGCTGATCGATGAGGATCTTGAGTGGCGGACCCCCAGCCGATCACCTATTGATGACCTATCCTGACGATCGGTCCTCATTAGTAAGGTCTCGGACAATGTGTTTACGGTTGGATTTACATGACTGTAATTTTATGACACTGACACATCCACATGCGCTACATGCAGATTATGATGAGGACTTTCGTGGAATTACTGCAGGTTCCGCTACTTGCATTGCAAAGAGTGAAATCCGTAGCAATTCTGAAGCGCAGATTCTGTTGGCGCTGGTGATAAAAACAATGCATTTTTCCAGAATTGTTTAATTTTTCTATTGGCTTTACACAGCTGTAGGCTGAAATGAGTGAGACCAAGTCTATGAATCAATGCAAAAGACCGCTCCACAATGAAGAAGAAACGGGCTCCAAGAAGAGAAGGGATGAAGCAGTCGATGGTTTAGACCTACAGCAGTCCAAGGTGACATTTATTTGCAGTAGTATTTATGAGTATAATAAATTGTGTGATCTCTTTCATCAAAGTTTTAGAAATAAAGATTTTAAAAATGACCATCAACCGAGCAGAACGAGCTGCTTACCTTCACCACTGCGTCCACATTCACCTGCAATGGCTCCTGTTGCAAGGAGGCTAATATACTAGACCGTTGTGAAGTGGGCGATCTCCACCGCCCAGTGTCGATCAAACATCAGCTGTTGACACCAGACAGTGCAGACCACCCACATGGTGATTGACTAGTATCTGGCGCCGTAAATAATTCGAGCCATAGTGGGTGAATGGGAGGCTACTAGTAATATAAAACCACTGGAGGAATCGGCGGAGACATAGCTGTAAAGGTATGCAGCCCATCATGCTTGTAAGTGGATATGACAGGTTCTGTTTAAAGGTCCCATACACATTAGAGAAAAGCTGTGTAAACTGTCTGTTTTCATCAGGACTGGATGAATATTGTATGCGTATGGGGGCATCCCAACTTTCCCCCATCAGACAGTGTTGCAGACAGCTTTTGAAGATTGTCCATTCAGTGTAAAGCCCCATTTACACGCAAAGATGATCGCTCAAAATTCATTCAAAAGATAGGGAGAATGACAGTTTGAGCGATAATTTACATAAGCTACTAATGGGCACTAATGCCTATTGGAAGCTTATTAGCTTTATTTGCATTTAAATGAGCCTCCCTTCACTGTATGCAGATAACAGCAGGTGGTCTGTTTTCTGCATACAGCCCCTTTGTTCTGTTGTGGGACTGCAGCTGAAAACAAAGTTATCAGCGCTCCGGTGGAGAATCGCAGCATGTGGTCCCTGCTATCAGCTGCCCGGTTGAAGCATGTATTTTAAATTCTACATAAAATCATCATTCGGCTGAAAAGCTAACGATGGTAGCATTTACACGCAACAATTATCGCTCAAAAGCCATAGTTTGAGCAGATTTTGAACGACAATTGTCCCATGTAAATGGGGCTTAACTCATGTCTATTAGCTGGAATGGCTCTCGCTCTGAAGGAAGGTTTCCTATTGACTCAATATCAAAGGTCAAGCGTGTGGAGGAAGGTTGGTCAAGACTTTGCAGCTAAATCTGGAGTCCATGCCTTATTCACAGTACGGCCTCTATGTACTTATCTGGTTGGAATTCCCTTTTGTAGCCTCTGGTAAGATTTGTCAAAAAATACCTGCTGAAATGGCACAGCATACTTTATTTCATCTGAGAAAATGCCAGACAGCCTAAAAGAAGCTGATCCATCCGGCGCTGTTCAGTTCCATCATAGGGTGGATGTGTTCACTGCAGGGTTTCCATTTTTCTCCACCTATGACAGAACAGAAACCTGAACGCAGATGTGTACATAGCCTTACTATGCTACCTTTGTTATATTTTAATGTAGTTTGTTATTTGTATAGGATGACGTGTATAAAAAAAAAAAAAGTAGATTCTGAGTCTATAAAGTGTTTTCAGTTATTGTTTTTTTTGCTGCATTTTTCATATGTAGATTCTTGTGTTTCTTTCCAGAAAGTGCCCAGATTATCCCCCGCATTATTCTGCAATAACTGCGAAATTGAACATCTGCAGTTGCAGCAACTCCTGAAGTATGCGGTTATTGGGAAAAAGGGCAATGCCACACAAGCGAGGTGCGTTAATCTTGGTCTTTTATGTTTGACACTTTAAGGCCTCATGTCCACGGGGAAAACCAGATCCGCTGCAGATTCTCCATGTAGAATCTGCAGCGGGTCCCTCCTGCCCCGCGGACATGAGCGCTGAAAAGAAGAATTTAAAAGTATTTACCATCCGGCGCGGGCGGAGAAGATCAGCTGTTCCTCACGGCCGGATCTTCATTTTCGGCCGGCGGATGAATTCCTGACGCCGGCGGCACGTCGCCGGCACGTCGCCGACGTGCCGCGCGCATGCGCCGGGCACATCCGCCGAGCCGAAGCAAGGAAGATGCGGCCGTGAGGAACAGCTGACCTTCCCCGCCCGCGCCGGATGGTAAATACTTTAAATTCCTATTTTAGGTCTCCCGCGGATCCGGACGGCTTCCATAGGCTTCAATAGAAGCCCGCGGGAGCCGTCCCCGCGGGAGACCCGCACGAAAATGGAGCATGGTCCGGATTTTTCCATGCTCCATTTTTTTTTAAATCCCTTTTATTGACGATCCGCGGGTATTTATCTACCCGCGGGTGGTCAATGCATCCCTATGGGATGCGGATCCGCATGCGGGAGATCCGCTGCGGATCTTAAATCATATTTTGCCCGTGGACATGAGCCCTAAGGGGAAATCCAGTGAAAAGTATTTTCTGGGATTTCACATGGGAAATGTTCCCCAAGTTTGTGTCACAGGGAGACAGAATGACAAAGTATGCACAAAGTAAGTGATCACGAAACAGTGAAAGTGATGCTCCGCCTTCTATTATCATGCCTTGTTTAGGTTCAAATTAGCTCTCCTCAAGACGGATGAAAACCGCCTCTAGTGCCACCTATAAGTAGCTTCTGTAAATTGGGGTCCGACCCTTTAATGGGATTTTCTGATGTATAACCTCATTGATGCTGGGAAGGGAGCGGGGGAGAATAGGTATATAAAAAAAAAAACAATACTAGCCCCTCCATGTCCATGCTGTTTCCCCCCTGCTGCTCTGATACTGCAGTGGTTTCTTAATACTTTGTTGCAGTCATGTGGTTGTTTACCCACATGACTGTTGCAGCCAGTAGGAGGCCCAACACAGACATCCATGACGTTCTGTTAAAGAGGCCCAGAGCTTCTACAGTAGAACATTAGAGTTCCGCATGACATGTTTTTGGGACATCATTGGGCCAGAACACCCAGTGATGTCAGATGCTGTGATGCCAGAGCATCACAATGGCACTTTGGCACCACAGAAAGTGTACTAAACATTCTCCAGGGCAGGGAGGAGGCCCAAAAATAAAATTGTAAAAATTGCTTGGATAATCCCTTTTAAGAAGTGTATCTACAGACAGTATCACATAATTTTTCAGAATAAGCAGCCATATGTGTGCATGATAAGTAACACTATTTCTGGTAATTATATAAATTCTATAACATTCTAATTGTCATGCCCCTTCATTTATCACCAATTTTCCATAGACTTCTATGGGCAGCATGAGACAGCAGCAAGTATCTTGCAAAACTCAATAATTGTTCAGTGTAAACACGGCCAACAATTGAACGACAAACAATAGTTTGCTTGCTTACGGTTCATTGTTCATTTTATGCAGGTATAAAAGCGTGACAATAATCAACCCATGTAAACAGACAGTGGTTCATCTATACCATAAAGAATCTGTATGCTTCCATTACCGCCCGTATTGCATCTTCTATTCAAGCTAGAGGTGGTATAACAGGGTACTAGAGCCTTCATGTCCACCCGTACCACATCCTGTATCCAAGCTAGAGCCGGTGTACCAGGATGCTTGAGCCTCCATGCCCACCCGTATCACATCTTGTATCCAAGCTAGAGGTAGCCCAACAGGGTACTAAAGCCCCCATGCTAGTCCGTATCACATCTTGTATCCAAGCTAGAGGCAGTACAGCAGGGTACTAGAGCCTCCATGTCCGCCTGTATCACATCTGGTATCCAAGCTAAAAGTGGCCTAACGTGGTACTACAGCCTCCATGCCCACCCGTATAACATCTTGTATCCAAGCTAGAGACGGTACAACAGGGTATTAGAGCCTCCATGCCTGCCTGTATCACATCTTGTATCCAAGCTAGAGGTGGTACCATAGGGTACTAGAGCTTCCATACCTCCCTGTATCGAATCTTATATCCAAGCTAGAGGCGGTATAACAGGATACTAGAGCCTCCATGCCTGCCTCTATCACATCTTTTATCCAAGCTGGAGGCGGTATAACAGGATACTAGAGCCTCCATGCCTGCCTGTATAACATCTTTTATCCAAGCTGGAGGCGGTATAACAGGGTACTAGAGTCTCTATGCCTGCCTGTATCACATCTTGTATCCAAGCTAGAGGCTTTGTAACAGGGTACTAGAGCCTCCATGCCCGCCTGTATCACATCTTGTATCCAAGCTAGAGGCTTTGTAACAGGGTACTAGAGCCTCCATGCCGCTCGTATCACATCTTGTATTTAAACTAGAGGCAGTACAACAGGGTACTAGAGCCTCCATCTCCACCAGTATCACATCTGGTATCCAAGCTAAAGGGGGCCCAACAGGGTACTAGAGCCTCCATGCCTCCCGTATCACATCTTGTATCCAAGCTAGAGGCGGTATAACAGGGTACTAGAGCCTCCATGCCTGCCTGTATCACATCTTGTATCTAAGCTAGAGGCGGTATAACAGGATACTAGAGCCTCCATGCCTGCCTGTATCACATCTTGTATCTAAGCTAGAGGCGGTATAACAGGGTAGTAGAGCCTCCATGCCCGTCCATATCACATCTTGTATCTAAGCTAGAGGCGGTATAACAGGGTACTAGAGCCCCCTTTCAAGTGTTCAGTTTTCTGCAATAAATTCTCTTCTTGCTCTGATATTGTAATCACTTATTTATATCTACGTTACATTCACACAGAGAAAGTTTCATTCCATTCCGACAACTCCTAGGAAAGGGATTTTTTTGTGAGAATCAGTGTATAATGAACATTATAATTGTCATGTCCTCTGACGAGCAGGAGGGGGTGCGCACCTTTACAGATTACTAGTGGCTTTTGTTCTATACTTCCCCGTTTGGCCGCACCATTTTACATTATATATGGCGCCTGGCACTAGCACTCTGTTCTCAAGTACTTCTTGTCAAGGGATGACCTCACATTTGATTGATTTTGGGTAATGGAGATAGTACACACAACAGAATGCTAGGGCCGGGCTTGTGTAATGGGTACTGAGTGGGTGTAGAAGAAGAAGAAAAATGGTGTTGGTATCAGCAAGGGTATTGCTGTAAAGGTATGCAGCTCACACCACCGATCACAAAATATGACAAGACCTCTTTAATGAAAGGGAATGGTAAATCACTTTAACCTACTTTGCTGTGTTTACTTTGTAGCTGGTGTAGCATTCACCATCAGAAGCATCTTCGAGGTGTGGTGGTGGTTGTGCTGCCGGATCTCGCTCAGCATCACTTCTACCAGTTTTATTTGCACTTCCATTCTCTCAGGAGGCTGTTCAGACATGTAAGTATAGAAATAAAAGTTGGAGAGTGGCATCCAGAACTATGATTGTAGATTTCAAAGGGCCTTAGACTTATAGACCATGGCTAAACTACCAACATCAGCACTAAAAGTACAGGTAAATGGCTCGGTAGCAGAACAGGGCATATATTGGGTAGAACAGAAGTATGGTGCAATGTATGTACTATTACACAATGTGCTTACATTCTTCTGAAAACTATTTAAGGAGTTTTCTCCTCACAGAAATGGATGGCATACATAAATATATGATGGGTGGAGGTCTGACCACTGGGTCCACAATGATTACGAGAATGGAGGAGCTCAGATAATGCATATGTCCGGTTGCTCTCCATTATTGTCAATGTGGAATAGGAGCTGTTTTTTCCTTATACATGATCGCAGGTCTCTCTTACTACTGGGCTGTCACTGACTGCTTCGTCCTAGACCAGGAACATATAACAGTATTTCGGCCGTCTTGCGTCTGTGGCATGGACATGCATCCTGGCTATAGGTCTCCTGACCCGAACTTTGAACATCATACATTCCTATGATGCTCAGAGTCCGGAGACTTGTGGTCAGTCATAGACATACATCCGTATAACGGATGCAAATACGTGGTTGAAATACAGTCATGTGTTCCTGGTCTTACCATGGGATCTTTTCTATGTACACTGTGGATATGGTAATAGGACGCCATGCCTTTAAATTGTGATTGGAGTGAATCCATTTATTATTGTACTGATTGTGTAGATTTTTAGAAACACATGTTCTCATATTCTTTCCCTTGTAGAAATTCAGCCTGTCGCCTCCCAACGGTGATTTTATCGCCTCTCTTCTTGGGTTGAATGATCTTGATGTTCAAGTCCCGAAGGAGAAAATGAATGATCAGCGCAGCAGAGAAGGTACTACTGTCCATCTATCTGTAGTAAAATGACTTAGTATTGCAAGTATTCTATACTGTTATGGTATAGGATGATTATAGACCAGTATATAACAGTTTCTTGTAAACATAAGCGAGTCTTGAGGAAGACGGAACAAAATTCTGCTACTGTAATTCAGATCTAAAGTGAGTAGCCATATTTCTAGGTTCTATAGATAAAAATTGTAATTTCTTTGCAGCACCAGAGCCCACGATGTCTCCTGACCCCATCCTACAAAAATATGGAAGGGAAAGGCATGGCCTGACCAGGTACCTACTTACTGAGGAGGAGATGAGGAAAAATGATTATCCATTTGTAGGTCAGTGTATGGAAGTGAACTTTCCCAGAGACTTTTTTGTTGTTGCAGTAATATTAATAATTCCATTTGGGCCAGGCATGTAATATGGGTGACACAAACTCTCATGTGGATGTTTATACGGCAGTTTACTGGGCTTCTCTCTTGTGAACATATCTGCCTGTATGGAGGAGGGGAAGAGCTTGTCTATAGTTTTCCAGGACTGCAGTACTGATGACCTATCCTTATGATAGCTCATCAATATGTGAGTCCTGAAAAACCCTTCCTGACGATATTCGCCATACATGTACGGTGGATGTGTGTTTGGGTTGCAAATCAAAGAGAACTCCGAGCAGCTGCAATTAAAGAGAACTCCAATTGTGGATGTTAACCATTTAAATGCCATTGTCAATTCTGAGAGGCGCATTTAAATATCCCGAATAGCTCTAGTGCATTGAGATCACAAGGTGCTGTTTGGGCAGCTTGGGTGTTTGTGAAGGACCCTAGGGCTGCCATGTGTTTCTGCCTATTAAGACATGCCTGTGGTACATCTTAATAGAACGCTCGCAGAAATACAATATAGTTAAGCATAGCAGTATGTTGTATAAGTGATCAAGCAATCGCAATTTCAAGTTCCTCTTGGGAACAAAAAAAGTAAAGTAAGTGAAATTGAGTTCTTTCGTCTGTGCCATTGGGGAACACAGTGAAGACCTCGGGCATAGCTCCTGCCACTAGGAGGCGGACACCAAGCAAAAGAAGAGTAAAGGGAACCTGTCACGTTCCCACAGCACCATAAACTAAATTACAGTACTGTTAGATGACGTGATAGGGAGCCAGATTATGTGTTTTTTCATACTCCCCCATAATCCAGCACTGTTGTGTTCCAAAGGTTGTGTGGCGCCATATAATCTGAATCTTTTCAGAGTCCTGTGCTCATGCTCTCCCATAGACCTGTATAGGAGTCTTCCTGTCAAGTTCCCTAATAGTACCAAAACTTAGGTTGTGGTTCTGTGGGGATGTTACAGGTTCCCACTAACTCCTTCCCCCAGTTATACCCCTCCTTCAGCCACTAGGCTAAATCAGTTTTAGCTTAGTCTCCATAGGAGGTTGTGCTGCAGGTCTTTCAGATTTGGGAGTTCCCTTGAGTTCAAAGGGTGGCAGAATTCCCCTACTACCCTACTGAGATATCCGGGTCACTGTAACCTCCCTCCTGATCCCTTCCTCCTGAAGGCAAGGTGCCACAGAGAAGCTGTAACTTCTCGCTCAGATTCCCTGGGCTCCCCTTTTACACCAAAGGGAGGGGACAAATGATGAGGGATTATGCTGGGCATGTATTTTACTGGATGTGACACCTTCCATGTTGGTCCCTCCAAGATAAGTAAGTATACATAACTCTCTAGCCCTCTTCCTCCTCGCCTCTCACATTCCCTTTCTACCTGGCCATCAGGTGGAGTGCGGGAATCCCCACCATGTACCGACACAGCTTGCTAACACCACTCACGCCGCCCTGCTGCACAGACCAACCTTCCTGGGGCCTCTTGAGAGGACGTTGTCCCCTTGCGTAAACTGCCTCCCCTTAGCTACATTGCATCTTCGGTCACAGTCGGTCTGTGCCGAGTTCTGTATTTGGTGCGGCTTACTGGGCTGTCTTCTGCAGGGCAGTCCACACGGCAATAAATTTGGGTGGCATGGTCCCATTTCCAGTACCCACGAACCTTCAGATGTCCCCTGCTTCTGGTCTGTCCTGGTGACAGCAGGGAAAGCAGATCTATTTGCGTTGTTGCGAGGAACACACTTGGTGCTGATTGGCACTTTTTCTGGGCTTGCCACTCTACTGGCCGCTGTCCTACTTACGGGGGTGGGACTTCCGGAGCTTCTCCTCTGACTGATGCCAACAGTCTTATTAGGCTGCTTTTTGTCTTGCCTCTACCTTTCCACTGTTTTCTTCAGGCATGCCTCTCCCCTGACCCGGACGCCATATTTCCTGCGGACCCTCTTCTCTAACGCTCGGGGAACCTCCTGGACCCTGGTAGACTCTGTCCTAGGCAGTCTTACGCTACCCTAGCCCATTTGTAGTCTCTCGGCAGTTACTATCAACTACCGCTCGCACTCGCTGTGGATAGGCATTTCCTTTTTTAACACATACAACTAAAATGTCGGATTCTAGAGGAGAACCCTCCTGCGCGCCAAGAAAAATGTAATCTTAGACTATCAAAAAGTTGACTGTACCCCAAAATGGTATCACAAGACATTACAGGTCATCTTTTTTTTTTATTTAGTACAACGAAAAAAAAAAGTAATATACAAGTTACATCATCTCTGTCGAAGTGTGTACACTGTAGAACAAGACTTCCCCAAAAATCACACAATTGCTTTCTATTTCACTCCACTAGGTTGGCAAAAAACTAAACCTGTTATGATTTTTTAAAAGTACGGAAGAGAAAACAAAAGTGGCCACGTCCTTAAGAGATTAATTAGATAGGAGACTGCAGCAAAATTGGAATGCCTAAAGCCTCCCTCACACAGGCGTTTGCAGTAAATGCAGCATTTTTCAACGCTGCGTTTACTGTGATTTCAGCAGCGCTGGCGTGCGTTATGCCAGCATTTTGGCTGCAATTTCAGCACAGGTGATAACGCAGCCAAGGAAGCTGAAAAAAAATGAAATGCTCACCTAGTAGGCGCCGTCCCTGCAGACTTCCAGGCACTTGTCTGTGCCTGCAGAGCATCTCTTGTTGGCAACTGGGTTTCAGGACCACACCTCTAGCAAGAGATTGCCCTGATTGGCTGAACTGCAAGCCATTCATTCACCGAATGGCTGTGGTTGGTGCTGGATTAGTCAATCAGAACAATCTCTTGCTGGAGGCGGGGGTGTTCAAACCGCATCACTAGCAAAAGATCTTCTGACAAGTGCCCGGAGCCCCAAAAAGCAGCGCCAGGGACCCGGATAGCGCCAGCATTGGTGAGCACTGGTGAGCAGTGTAGGTAACGCTGCATTTAGTGCTGACCAAATCGTAGCACCAAGTTGTGCCGCGCTTTCAGCAGCGCTGCTAACGTTGCCCATTCATTTCAATGGGTGACGCAGGGCTGAAAACGGCCAAAGATAGGACATGCATCGCTGTCAATCCACTGCGTTTTGACGCTTGTGTGAACAGCCCCATTGAAATGATCGTTGTACAGCATTTATCGCTGTGCTGAAAAGGCAGTGCTAAATGCTGTAAAACAATGTCTTTGTGAGGGAGGCCTAAGAGACGGTGCCTGATCAGTGACAGCGGAACCAATCCGAGAGACTCCAGCTATGGGACATTTTGATGAGATTAGACACCTTTTTTTATTTTTCAAGCAAAAGTGTGGTATATAATTTAGTGCGGTATGGATGGGCATTTGGTAGCTAATGCTTGGCTAACAATTTCCTGGCTAGGTATAGGAGCCGCCCAGTAGCCATCATCCCAGAAAAGAAACCCCAGGATCCATAGGACTTATTACATCATACACTGTTATTAAATCAGTAATTAAGGAGCGGAGGGCAACTCCAAAACTTATGTAAGGTTTCCACCTGACCCATCGGGCAAATAGGGCACTTGGAATCTGCTCATACACCAACTTTAGACTAAATAAGTTGTGTCTTATACTGATATTTCTATGTTAATATTACTACAGTACAAGTCGTAATATGTTCTTCTTATTTGCAGGCTCATCCAACACAGAAAACTACGTTCATACTCAGTGCTCTGAGGAACCTACAGACAGCAGCCCGCTGTTTGGTCTAGACTGTGAAATGGTAAGTATGCAAAAGACTATATGCCAGACTTGGTAGCTGGTCATCCATATAAAACATGTGAACCCCAGTTCTCCATAAAGGTGCACACATATTATGGGATAGAGGGAGACAAAACGCTGTCCGAATTCTCTGACAGCTGCTTCTCTAATGGTGGAACACCCCTCTCTCCAATGTCCTCCAACATATTGTACAGGCAGCTTAAAACG